>NW_026596057.1:3951715-4024357 GCF_907164565.1 Psammomys obesus | reverse complement strand
TTCCTTCCTTCCTTCCTTCCTTCCTTCCTTCCTTCCTTCCTTCCTTCTCTCCTTCCTTCCTTCCCTCCTTCCTTTTTCCTTCATTCCTTTCTTATTTATTTTTGTGTTTTCATTTCTTTTGTATCTACTTCCACAAAAGTTTAATCATAAATAAATATTTATAAGTGTGTGTATGTGTGTGTGATCACCTTTTCCCTTTTTCTTCTTCTGTCCTAGGTACCTGCTCTGATACTTTTCTATTGTGGACCCAAACTCACATGACTTTCTTGTCTTCTTACAGGATTTAGGAGCCTGAGGTTGAATATTTTCTAGCAGAATCTGTAGATTCCATTGTGCTGTTGTCTTCAATGCTGTACATATGTAGATCAACAAAAGCCGTATTGGGTTTCCTTTATGAGTGGAGCCATATTGGTACAATTTTCCTGAGAGTTTTGTCTGTCTGAGGCTGGACCTGGAGATATTCAAAACTGCTCCAAGAGGTAATTGGGCAGAATTCTGAAGTAAGACATTCTGAAACAGGCTCATAGAATGTACTAGATGTTCAAAGAATGTACTAGAGGAGATCACCAAGGCTACCGTGTGTTCTGGTCAAACAAGATAAGGGATGCCCCAGTGAGCAGGCCGAGGCTATGGGGTTTGTAGATTGGTTAAAGAATTTGACATAAAGGCTGGGGTTGGTTTCTTTTAGTGATCTGGGAAAAGACCTAAAGCTTTTATAAATGCCTAGGGTTCTTCAAGGCCCAGCCTCAGGCTAACTTTCGGGAGACTAACCATGTGGCTGGCCAGTAAGGTTCAACCAGGCCTTGAAAAATGTGGGGAAACCGCAGGGTTCCCATGGAGAGCATCTGCGTACTCATGTGTTGTCAGTATTGTATACTGGAATCCAGAGACTCCTTTTCAATCTGGGAAATCTTTTCTTCTGTTCCTTATTTAAGTATTGTGTCTCCTCTTTATCCCAATTTTTTTTTATCTTTCTAGTAAGCGTTTTTTCCTACTATTTCCTTTGGCTTTTAATTGGGAAATGGCGTTTTTAATTACCAGGGAGTAATTCTTTGTAGCCTTGGATCTCTTTAAGAGTGCTTCATTGTTTTTATGCAATCTAATTTCTTTTCTCCACTCAGCTGTCCTAGTAGCTGTCCCAATTTTCAGATATATTGCCTGTTTGGATTCTGTTTGACACTTTCTACAAGTTGCCTTTGGTAGCTGAAGGCAGCTTTAGGTGGCTGTTCTGCAGGTAGTGGGCCAAGGTAAGAGGGCCATCTCTGTGAACTAAGATGAAAAAACTTGCAAACATTCCTAATCTTGTTGGGCTAGCCAAAGAAAGCCTTTGCCTCCTCCTTCTTGGGCATAGTGGCCTCAGGAAGGATTCAGCTACTACTTCTCCACTTCGTCAGTGCTAGGGCACTTGCTTCATGAAGAGCTGATGTTGCTTTTCAGCAGAATCACACACCAAGCTCTTCCCAGAATGCACCAGAGTTTCACCTTTGGGATCCCTAAAATTGATCTTCAGGTACTCATCTGACCTGTTGAGAAGGGAGACTCAAACACTGTTCAAAGCCTTAATGGGTCCCTTAGTGTCTCAGCTCTAGACATAAACATGTAGCATTATCATTCAACTCCTAAGTCATTATTCTTAGTACTTAGGGAAATGCTCACTGCCTCAAAACATACCTGCAGCTCCATGTTTATTGTTTTCTTACTCATGCTACTCAAAGAGTAAACCTGAGTAAAATCAGAACCTACGTGTTGATCCACGGACTAATGAGTAAGAAACTGTGATACGTGTCTTTCTTTTTTCCCTGATCTGTGACTGTGATTGTATGTCCATTGAGATGCTAGTCAGCCTTAATATGGGTGATAGAACACTTACCTAGTAGGCATAAGATTCTAAGTCCAAAAGGCCAGCATCAAGCAGTATGTGGCAGCACAAATTGGACTTGATGGTTTAAAATATATATGTACGTTTATACATATATATTTATATATAAAACATGGGGTGTGTGGATCTGGCAGGGGCGTAGGGAGAGAGAAACGTAATCAAAATACATTATACAAGATTCTCAAAAAAATACTAATAAAATTAATAAAGATATTGCCAGCTGCCACAGCATAATAAACGTGAAAAATAGTATGCTCTGTGAAATATGCCAGATACTGTAAAAGGGTGTTTTATTACTTACATGTAGTATGTAAAGAAAAAAGTCTAATGAGTAGAGATTACAATGGCTATTAGCAGGTTTTGGGGGTGGAAGAGAACATGGAGAAATGTAGATGAAAGGATGTAAAGTCAAAGTGTGCAGAATGAACAAGTTAAGGTTCAAACTCAGTGCATGGGGGCTAGAGCCAACAACACTATTGCATCAAGGATTTAGATGCTTTTGCCAAAATAGGTCTATGTGAGATCATGGATGTTTCGGTTTGCTTCACTACCGTGACAGTTTCGTTGTGTGTGTGTATAAGAGAACATGTTGGATGCCTTAATTTATGCAATCATCTAAAAAATGGACAGAGTCCAGGTTTTGCCCTGTGATCCAGCCATATGTGCCTTTGCTTCTGCCTCTTTGTGGTTCTCTTGCTGAGTTCACTATGGCACTGAGTTCTCTTCTCTTCGTCGCTTTTTAACCAACCCCCAACCTAGCTCAAGAATGACTTGCTTAAGAATCCTTCTTTTTTTTAGATGACTTTTCATGCTGGCTCTTTCTTGCCCTTTAAGTCTTAACGTAAATATCACTCCTAAGGATTGCTTCATTCTATTGGTCTATCTATCTAGTTCTACCCCTAGACGGTCAACGTCTGTGTGATATCCGCCACCCACTTCCTTCCTAGTTCTCATGACATTCTATAGCTTAGTGGTGGTGCACACCTTTAACCCCAGCACTCGGGGAGGCAGAGGCAGGTGGATCTCTGTGAGTTCCAGGCCATCCTGGTCTACAAAGAGAGTCCAGGACAGCCGAAGCTACCCAGAGAAACCCTGTCTCAAACAAACAAACAAACAAAAACAGTACTCATCTTCCTCCACAGAATGTAATGTTTTCATCCACAGCATAATAGAAGGTTATTAAATTATCACATTTGTTTGTCCCATCTGCTGAATCATATGGGGGAGTGGGGAAGCTGGATAGTTGAGTCCCTAAGTGGTAGCTGTGCAAGAATGAGACTCTGAGCTTCACCCTCGGCCCCGGCATAGCAACCTGAACACCGCAGTGAGGACCTGCAATCCCAGCAGTGGGAAGGAGAAGACAAGAAGGTCCTGGGACTTGCTTCCTGTCTCATGCAACTGAATTGTTGAGCACCGTATTCAAGGAGAGACCTTGCCTCAAACAAGGTGGAGAGCTGTTTCACAGGACCTCGGACATCAAGCTCTGCCCTCCACACGCTCTCACCCACTTGCATGTACAGCATGCATACACACGCCCCCCCACATGCCTACACACACACACACACACACACACACACACACACACACATGCATGTATGAGTGTGTGCATGTAATTGGAGACAATAAGCACTCATGTAAGAAAGATATTATTTGTTGTCTGATCTGTTTACCTTTGCTAGAACAATATGTAAGACTGGGTAACTGGGTAATTTATAAAAAATATGTAACATTTATTGATTTAGATCATTTATGGAGAGCCCATGTCAAGGAGTCACATCTAGTGAGTGTCTTCTTGCTGCTGGGGACACTGCATAGTCTGAAGTGGCACACGGGGAAACAGAGCAAAATCTCCGACTCAGTTATCTCCTCCTCCTCTTGTAAAAGCCCGAACCCTCACTGGGGCCTCATCCTCATGGTATCATCTAATCTCAATTACTCTTGATGGCACCACCTCAACATATCATTGAAATATAAATTTGAGGATAAGTATCCCATCAATGGATCCTGGGGTGACTAACTCATTTGAATATTTCTTCATTACATTTATATTTCTTTCTTAACTCGGCTTAGCCCTGATCCCACTCTCTCTTTTGCTTTTTACTTAGAAGCTACTGGTGATTTCTGAGCCAAGAAAGTTTCATGGGATCAGACCTGGAGTCACAGGGGTAGTCTTACAGAGGGGGATCCCTTAGGTAGCTCCCCTTCTGTGAATGCTTCCCTGTCACTTCCATCCCTACCCCAATGAAACTGACTATGTCTGATTTGGACCTAGATGCACCCCGCTCTCCCATCCATCATGGCCTCTCACACTGCTTTGCTCAAACCTATGTTTGTGTCTTCTCTGACCTCTTCAGTTGACGTCTGTCGAAGGGAGGAGCATTGCATTGCCTTCTGTCTCAGTTTTTGGTGTAAAGCAATCACGTGGTAACTGACTGGTGAATGGATGAATCAAGTGGTGCCAAGAAGCACGTGCACATTTGCACGCCTTAAAATATACTATCTAATTCTGAGTGCTTTCCATCCCTAAGGTTACGAGATCAACCAGGAACTAAAGATGACATTGTCTTCAAAGCAAAAAGCCCATCACATCTACACACGATGACCTACATCGAGCCCTCTGTTTGTTACCTGTGCTGGGGCTGAAGCCCATAGTGTGCATGGTTGAACCTTGAGTTCATTGTCTTCTCTAGGTACTTATTTACCGCTGCCGTGGTCAATACTTTCTGGAGGAAGCTATGGAACCGAGTGAAGAATGAAATATCCATGGGATACCCGTTGTTCCAAACACGGTGTAAAATCCATGAACCTCGTCTAGTGCTGAGGAATACCTGTGGGAGGCAGAATTACAGCAGGACTGAAGAGAGGAAGGTTGACCTGTTGTACTGTTCAGACGTCAGCTCTCACCCCGTTTGGAGAGTGCTGACCACTGAAGAACAGAAGGCAAAGCACTGGGCAGCGGCCACCATGCTATGCTCCACTGGAACTTTGCCTGAGCCACCCCCTTAACAAATGCAGCTTATATGACACCAAATTTATGAATGAAAACTAACATATAATTCACTTATCCACCTGTCACTGAACTATCGTGTTAATAATCCTCCTGGTATTGACATAGCTGTACTTGATATGTAAATAAGGGTCTGAATTCAAAAGCTAATTGCCATATCAATTGCTTTGAAAATCTATATTGTTTTCTCTAAAATAAGTGCATGGAAGATATCTTACTAGGTGAAAGTAACCCACACTCAGAAAGACAAATACCACGTTCTCCCTCATATGCAGATCATACCAAGAAGAAAAAAAAATCAGATTTGTTATTTAACATCATGCTTTACCTACCTAGTACCATCCTCACTTAGCTCACTTGGTAAATTGTTCACAAGCCCGTTCCCATTGTTAGTATAAGGGATTTATTTTGCATTCATTTTCTACTCTGTATGAACATAGAACCCATCTTGAGGGTGGGCCTTTTTTTTTTTTTTCCAAACCTTCACTCAGGATGACACCTACCAGTGGCCAGGACTCCACTGGTGAGTTAATGATTGCCAACAAACCTGTTTTGCTACCCGACCGAGCTCCACCGCAATATCCACACCGGAATTCCCAATGCCAACCACAACAATTCTCTTTCCTGCGTAGTCCTCGGGGCTTTTGTATTCCCTACTATGGACATAACAGCCTTCAAACTTCTCGATGCCTGTGGCAGAAGAAAGTAATTTGTCACCCTGAGAACTTTCACATCTTAACAGAGAGAAGAAAGTTATATTCTGAACCACCCGGAGGAGCAAGAAATTAAATCTGGGTCAGCCAGCTGAAGCTCACACATCATCCTCAAATGTCACTTATGTTTAAAGGAGATCAGGGGTGGGGGGGGACTAAGCCCAGAAGTTGTGTCCGTGGGTTCTCAGTACAACCTGGTGAGCTTATAAAGTATTTATGAAATAATGCCTCTCTCTGTCTTTGCTCTGTACAAATGAAAGTGTTCCAACAGCACCAGGATCTAGCACTATTCATTGTTATATTAGTCTCCCAGCTCTAAGAAAATCAACAACGTGGACTGAGTGGTGTACTGTGTTACAGTTCTCTAGGAGCTGTAGAGCTGTTCTTCATTGGTTTCTCCCCTGCCTTATGTGCCCGATGTCAGCACCCGAGGCCGTACTTGGCTTGGTTGGATGCTTAAAACCCCCCATCTGTCTGACATGGCTAGGCCTGCTCTATGTGAACATGTTTCTCTCTCTCTATAGGGAGTGCCTCTCAGCCAGGGAGCATCAGAAAGAAGCTGCTACAATAGCTTAGTGTGCAGTCTGTAGATTATCTCATACTTAGAAATGCCTCCCTGAATGTATTGCTTTATAATGTTCAAAATCCAGGGACTCTCATTTTGCAAAGATTTGTTTTGGGGTACAAAAAGATTATGTATGTTATGTGTAAATTCACTCAGAAATTTGAACAACCATTTAAGGTAATCTTATTTACTTTGCCTCCATTTCCCATAATGGTTTCTTGAGTAACAAAAAAAAAATAATAATTGAAATATAAAATATTTTCTAGTGATTCCTGGTGGTACCATGATAGAAATAGAGGAAAAGTGGGTCAAGAGTAAGGGGAGGGGGCTTAGGGAAATAAGGGAGCTAAAACAATCCACCTTGAGATGGGTACCATTTTACCACATAGAACCACAGGGAACAATAAGCTGCTCATAGACTACAGGTGAGTAAGAAATGCTGAGAGTGAGAGAAATAGTCTTCTCTTAGGAAAAACCCCTTCAATTGGTTATCCAATCCAGAGTGGCTAGCCCTTTAATCATATATACATATATACATATAGAGAGATATGATATGTCATATCTATGTGTGATTGATGTATAGCAGTAACAGTTAAAGAAAAAGACCATGACTTGGAAAAGGAGCAAAGGATGGCACATGGAAGTGATTGGAGGGAGGAAAGGGAAAGGAGAAAATGAGTAATTATTTTACTTAAAAATTAAAAATAAACTCATGATAAATACATGTACTAAAGTTCTTTCCCCATATGTTAAGATTTCTAAATATATGGATTTGCCAGCTGTTTGTTTGTCACTTGTCTTTGTGCTTCGTTTTTATTAATTTTACTTTCTTTGAAACAAACAGATCAAATAAGTGGTACAAAACTAGAACCATTTAAATGTGGGCTGATTTTTGCTATAAGTGAGGAGGTGTATGTGATGATAAGTGGAAAAGTGTTTGTGTTTGCCTGCTTTGGTATCTCAATGGATTGTATTGTCCTGTTAATAGAGGGTGAACACTTTGTTCCTGAGGGATACCAGGAAAAATTCACTGAAACTTAGTAACATTCATGCGCACTCATTTCTGCCTGTAAATTATTTGGAAAATGCGTCTGTGTCAGATTCTTCATGACATACCTGGGAAGGACTTAAGTGGCAGGTGCGGGTCTGTGTGGTGGCCGCTGCAGACCAGAACCCCATCAAAGATCAGGCTTTCCTGCTTCCCGTCCGTCTCCACCACAACATCCCATTGTCCACTGACACCGAAGTCTGGACGCTTTCTCACACTTCTCACTTTGGTCTGAGGACAAGGGTGGAAACACGGTGACTCACTTCACAGGTCTTGCTTGGTCTTCCTCTCCAGGTCCCACAGATCCTGACAGGACACTTACCCAAGGCATCCCCACCAGGATAGCTCCTGTTCCTTCCACAGCAGCTCATTGTTGAGTGCGTTTTCAGTGTAGTGGGGATATTAAATAGAAACGGTTGAGGCTTTATGGAATAGGGGAGTGACTAAATCCACAGTTTTGACCTTCTCCTAGGAAGACTTCGTATGCAGGGAGATAATATTTTTTTATTTTGTTCCCTCTCTAGCACAGGACTGTTTATTTACCTCAGGCCTGTGTTGTGAATTGAAGGATTAAAACTTCATCATGAAGTGAAACCGGGTTTGTATGTTTGAGTTGTACTGTTGATCACAGGTAGAAGGTAGGAAATAAGCATTCTTTGTATGAGCTTCTTGTTCTATAAGCAACATGATTTGGCTCAGCTGCTGTTGCTATTATTCTAAGTTCACAAGCATTTTGGATTTATATCTTACATGGAGGGCTGCACCACCGCAACACACTGTCAGAATAGGTTCTGATGAGCAAAGATTTCCAGCCTCACCTTCAAGCGAAACTCTCAAAAAGTCTCATTCAACCCGTGATACTTTTCTGACATAGGAAGCTCACTGATAAACTCTTCCTCATCTGAGGAAACCAGAAGGTGCTGGGCAGAACTTCTGTGCCCATAAGTAACGTATTTGCCCACACACATGCACACACACAACACAACCGTTCACCTTAAATCGAATGTGATCCAGAAGGCTGAAGTGCTTAGCATACATCCGGAGATAGTCCATGAGTTTGCGGTTATGCATGTAGTTGGGGAAGTGGTCAGGGGTGGGGAGGTCACTGAAGCACATCATCTCCTTTGAAGTGTTGATGGTCACAGACTTGTAGATACTAGGCATTTCCTCCGAAGGGTTTTTCTATAAGAGAAGACCCCTCAGTACAACAAACTTCATAATTAGAAGGTAATGAAATATTTTTAAGTGGGCTCAGTTATAAAAAAAAAGTAGAAGATTGTTTTTTAAAGATTGTCAAGATATTTCCCCCATAGCTCCTATATTTTCTAGAGAAAACACCCCCCGTACCCCCCCACACTCACATTTCATCACATCACATTGAATCAACAACAAATCCTGTACATGACTCCTCAATCAGAGCGATGATGTCAGAAAAGAGAATAATGTATGTAAAATGACAAAATAAAAATGATTGCCTAGACTTCAAAGGCCAGTAAGAATTCTTTTAATACAAAATTAACTAAAAAAAAATCAGAAGCCCTCCAGTATACCAAAGACAAAAAGGCCAAGAAAGAAATTAGGGAAACAACACTTTTCACAATAGCCACTAATAACATAAAGTACCTTGGTGTGACTCTAACCAAGCAAGTGAAAGACCTGTTTGAAAAAACTTCAAGTCTCTGAAGAAAGAAATTGAAGAAGATACCAGAAGATGGAAAGATCTCCCGTGCTCATGGATCGGTAGGATTAACATAGTGAAAATGGCCATCCTGCCAAAACCAATCTACAGATTCAATGCAATTCCCATCAAAATACCAACACTATTCTTTACAGACCTTGAAAGAAAAATTCTCAACTTCATATGGAAAAACAAAAAACCCAGAATTTCCAAAATGACCCTGTACAACAACAGATCATCTGGAGGTATCTCCATCCCTGATCTCAAGCTGTACTACAGAGCAATAGTAATAAAAACTTCATTGTATTGGCATAGAAACAGAATGGTGTATCAATGGAACCTAATAAAACACCCAGAAATAAACCCACACACCTATGGATTCTTGCTTTTTGACAAAGAAGCCAAGACCATTCAATGGAAAAAAGACATCATCTTCAACAAATGGTGCTGGTCCAACTGGATGTCTACATGCAGAAAAATGGAAATAGATCCATATTTATCACCCTGCACAAAACTAAAGTCCAAGTGGATCAAAGACCTTAACATAAAACCAGACACATTAAATCGGTTAGAAGAAAAAGTGGGAAAGAGCCTAGAACTCATTGGCACAGGAGACAACTTCCTGAACAGAACACCAACAACACAGGCTCTATGATCAACAATCAATAAATGGGACCTCATGAAACTGAAAAGCTTCTGTAAAGCAAAGGACACTGTTGTCAGAACAAAACAACAGTCTACAGATTGGGAAAGGATCTTCATCAACCCTATATCTGACAGAGGGCTGATATCGAGAATATATAAAGAACTAAAGAAGTTAAAAAGCAACAAATCAAGTAATCCAATTTAAAAATGGGGTACGGAGCTAAACAGAGAATATCGAATGGCAGAGAAACACTTAAAGAAATGTTCAATGTCCTTAGCCATCAGGGAGATGCAAATTAAAATGACCCTGAGATTTCACCTTATACCCATCAGAATGGCTAAGATCAAAAACTCAAGTGACAACACATGTTGGAGAGGTTGTGGAGAAAGGGGAACCGTCCTCCATTGCTGGTGGGAATGTAAACTTATACAACCACTTTGGAAATCAATCTGGCGCTTTCTCAGACAATTAGGAATAGCACTTCCTCGAGATCCAGCTATACCACTCCTAGGAGTATATTCAACATATGCTCAAGTACACAACAAGGACATTTGTTCAACCATGTTCATAGTAGCTTTATTCATAACAGTCAGAATCTGGAAACAACCCAGATGTCCCTCAACTGAGGAATGGATACAGAAATTGTGGTACATTTACACAATGGAATACTACTCAGCAATTAAAAACAAGGAAATCATGAAATTTGCAGATAAATGGTGAAATCTAGAAAAGATCATCCTGAGTGAGGTAACCCAGAAACAGAAAGACACACATGGTATATATTCACTTGTAAGTGGATGATAGACATATAATAGGATAAACATATTAAAATCTGTACACCTAAAGAAGCTAAGCAAGAAGGAGGACTCGGGGTAAGATGATCAATCCTCACTTAGAAAGACAAATGGGATAGACATTGGAAGAAGGAGAAAACAGGAAACAGGACAGGAGCCTACCACAGAGGGCCTCTGAAAGACTCAAGCTAGCAGTGTTTCAAAGCATATGCTTAGACTCATAACCAAACTTTGGGCAGAGTGCAGGGCATCTTATTAAAGAAGGGGGAGTTAGTAAGACTTGGAAAGGACAGGAGCTTCACAAGGAGAGTAACAGAACCAAAATATCTGGGCACAGGGGTCTTTTCTGAGACTGATACTCCAACCAACTTCCATTCATGGATATAACCTAGAACCCCTGCTCAGATGTAGCCCATGGCAGCTCAGTATCCAAGTGGGTTCCCTAGCAAGGGGAACAGGGACTGTCTCTGACATGAACTGAGTGGCTGGCTCTTTGACCACTCCCACCCCGAGGGACGAGCAGCCTTGCCAGACCACAGAGGAGGACATTACAGCCAGTCCTGATGAGACCTGATAAGCTCTGGTCCGATGGAAGGGAAGTAGGATCTCCCCTATCAGTGGACTTAGAGAAGGGCAGGGAGGAGAAGAGGGAGGGTGGAATTGGGATGGAATGAGGGAGGAGCTATAAGTGGGATATAAAGTGAATAAAATGTAATCAATGCAAAAAAATAAATAAAAATTAATTAAAAAAGGAATTTTTTTAAAAATGAAAGGAAAATGCACTTTGAGATAAACAAAAGCTGGGGAACTAGTGGCCGTAAATGCTACTCGAAGTGTGAAGGGCTGATGCATTCTCAGACACTGCCCATTCCTGCACTCTCTGCGCCCCACATTTAGGGGGCATCAGCAGCTTTATGCACCCGCTCTAACAGAAAGCTAATTTGATGATAATAGTAATACCAATACTACATAATGCAAGGTAACATTTTCCTTTCTTTTGAGACAAGTTTTTTTTATATATTAATGAAAGAAACGATCAATTAAATATGTGTAATAGCCATATACTCATAAGCAGATACAGAGAATATTTGTAGATGATAACACTGCTAAGAAAAAATGTAATGGATTTCAGCATATATGATAAATCATGTCATATTGTAGACGGTACAATTTGCTATACTCTCATGGATTTTGATATAGTTTGGCGTGATGGCATATCTATGCTGTTATTGAGAATCTTTGAAATTAGATACACTTGCTTAGACTTCCCTTTGGTCCATTCTCAACATGGAGCAGGATGGCCCTTCTACAATTTAAGAAAGTTCCTTGTCTCTTTAATCTCAGTTTCTGTCAAAGTCCTCGCTACAGTCTATACCCACTGACAAAGTCCAGTTTCCCATATCCCTCAGAAATACATCCTAGTTTTCTTTCCCTTAGGCACCACAAGCCAACCACACCAGTTTTCTGACTCTTTTTAACATGTTGGGCGCGTTCCCTCCTCCTAGATTTGTACCCCACATTCCCTCTATGCTTTTCCTAGATTATCCCTGAGGTTGCCTTTTTAGAGTTTGGGCTCCCTGATGCTGAGGATTTGCGTTCAGACTTAGTAGAGTATTCTATCAACTGCAAATATCCCTTGTACATACTAAATATTCAAAAATATTTACTGAATGAATGAACTCTCGAATTAAAGGAGAAACAATATGGATATTGATATTTAAAAACAGTATGTTAAAGCAGCCCTTGGGAAAATCCCTCAGGTTATAGAGACATCTTTGAGTCGGGTCAATACCATGTTGGAAGGTGTATGGGCTGAGTTGGAATGCTTCTTGGACACTGGTCTGTTTCAGGGACACCAGGAGGAGATCCCTAGGAAACAGTTACGCCAGTTACTTTGCCAGAACAACCACTGTCCACAGGAATGAAGAGACCTCATAGTTTAGCTGTTGATACGTGTCCTGAATGGGGCTAAAAGCCAAGGGCAATAGAAGAAACTGAACTCATCCGTGAAAACCCCCAAGATGTCACATGGACCATCCATGACTGCTGGTCAGAATGATTCTGTAGGATGAGCAGAACTGGAAAGCATTGATCACAAGTCCTGGATTTCATGGACATAACCAATAACTGATGAGCAAAGCACCAAGAGAAGGTGCCACTTAGAAATGAGCCTACTCAGCATTTAGCACCATGTCTTCGCCCTTCAGCCCTGCATTTCTTGCTTCTTAGAAATCAAAGAAAAATAGCCTGTAAAACACTAGCACACGTACACACACACACACACACACACACACACACACACACACACACTGAGCTATCTCTCTGTACTTTGCCCTGGGACAGGTAAGAAAGGATAGCATGCAAGTATTACTTCAGGATAGAATAGTACATGGTAGAAGGTCAGCAAAGGATCATCATCCTATTTTATCACCCCAAATTATGGCATTCCTAACTTTGAACAGCAGAGCATCCAAACAGCATACACATATGAACATATATCCATATATGTTGTTAGCCATCACCTTCTTACTAATAATTGAGTCACATGAGATTTCAAATGCTTTGAATACAATCTTCCAAGTTTCATTCCTCATCTAAATTTGACTATATTTACAAATTTCCTTAATCAGTGACATACGCACAAAGATTAGGGTCATTAAATGGCTCTGATGGTGTGAGATGCTGTATGCTTCCTTTATCAAAACCATTTACACTGCCATAGTTATTTTACGAAACCTTACTTAAAGTCAAATAAAATGCAAATGTCACCTGGAATTTCCACAGGCCTCCAATGTCATCACTTCTCTCAAAGCAGGTGGGCTCCAGGTCTTCATCCAAGCAGCACTTGATGGCTCCCAGGCCACTCACGCCAGCTCCAATCACAGCTATTCGCTTCTTGGCCATGGTGCCACCACTGACTGGTAAGCATTGAGAATTCTCACTACCGTCCAGTCCATTGAAACAAAACCACCTTATCACGAAGACCTAGAGTTTGCTGTCCTAAACTCTTTTTTTATTTTTATTAGCAGTGAGAGTACTACTCTATTAAAGACCTGCCACAGACAACAGTACAGCTACAGCACACACACAAACGCACATCTATCTGCTTCTTCTGCCTGTGGAATTTTACTTAGAGCCAGCCAGAGAAAGACAGATGTGTAATTCTAGGCCTTTTTAGTAACAACATTACACCATGTGTATCGGCAGGCAGTGCAGGGCAGGCCCACGGAGGAAATGAAAGAGATGCAACGTTAGCTGGGTGTGGAACTAGGAAGATGCGTGTTGTGTGTGGTTGGGGTGGGCTATGTGGTTGATGCTGTGTGCTGTTCTCTGTGTGTGAGAGAGTGCGTGTTAACATTCCAGAAAGAAGACAAACTTAAGTGGCGGCAGGAACCTGAGAAACCAGCCTGGGTGTGCAGAGCCAGAAGCTGTCTGGTTCAAATAACAGGGACTGGAGTAGGTCCATTATGTGCCAAAACTATGGGCTTGTGCGATGGGGAACAGAGAAATTTCATCAGGGTGCTGGGCCAAAAGGCATCTGAGGAGAAAATAATACTGGTAAAATTCATTAGTGACCAGTAATTACACTCCATAAATGCTTACAGAAGCGAAGCTAATTCCATGTGGTATTTTCTTCTCTTCTAATGGCATTTTGAAAGCTAAGTGATATTACATGGAAAATTGTAGAAACAATTGTTCAGAATGATGGCACATTCCCATGTACTATTTCTGAACCATAGGCTGTAATTCATCCATTTATTTACCCTTTTTACATATTATCCGATAGACACTGACCTAAGCTGTGGACCAGGTACTGCGGTTGCTGCAGAGGTCACAAAAGAAGGTATTACAGCCTCTGACTTGAGTGGCGCCAACCTAAAGGAAAAGAGATGCGAATAAAAGGGGAAACAACGTTAAGGTGCGAGCACACTGCGTTTCAGCCGTCTCGCTGAATTACATCCAAGAATGCTGCACCCATGTTCTTTTCTGATGAAAACACCCTTTGCTGCAAACGCTGGTCCCACTATCCTCCCCCTTTCTCCCCTGTAAGGTATGCTCTGAGCGACTCGGCACTGATAATTAAGCCCTGACTTCTCAGTAATCAGAGTGGCTTGTGTAGATTTTCACCTCAGTTACAACACATCTTTATTGCAGTTCTGTCTTGCTGTGGCTGAGCAATAAGCTCTTTGCAACAGTTGAGATTTATTAGGTGCCATGGTTGAAACCTAATAAATGTCTATGGGCTGAAGAGAGTGAATAAATTAATTTCTTAACCTCCCCTTTAAACTTGCTGCCACGGTAAGACAATATTATGCCATCTATTATAATCAGATAAAATAAATGAATGACTATCTCAGACTTTGCCTGCACAAACCAAAGAAGGAAAAGCGAAGGTACCAACCCTTGGAAAGGAGGAAATTGAAGTTGTTTGGACTTCTTAATGAAGGTAGAGATGCTGTCCCTCCCTTGCTCTAGAAAATGAAGCCAAATTCCACAGCAACTTGAGGTCTTTTATAGCTGATGGAATTGGCTAATGTGTAATCCTTTCCCACGACTCTTGTAATTTGGATTAAAAAAATGTCATAAGCATGTTAGGGAAGGGACTATATCTAATGGTGAAATGGTGATATTTTTAATTAACCACCCACACTGGTCTGGGAAGCACTTTAATGCTAATTGGTACATTGTAAAGATGATCTAAATGACGTCTCTTTCATTGGCTAGGGGCAGCATAATAAAAAATTGGGGAATATAAACAATATTGTTATTTCACTGACCATTCTACAAATGATTTTGTTACTTTAATGATTTTACAAATGATTTTGGGTTTTTTTTTTTTTTTGCACTAAGAACATTGTCCACAAATTAAAATAAGATTCACTTAATACTTAATGATTTAAAAACAAGCAGCTTGTAGATTATAAAAATAAACATGCTAAATAACAAATTAAAAACTTACTGTTCTCAATTTATTAAATATCAAAACACCTATTTTTGTCAAAAATTAAATATTTTCTGAGCTGGCTATATATGAGAAACTCATGATGATACTTCCGAACCCTCCACAAGGTGGGGAATGCTACAGGATAAGGATCACTGGGGTCGTCTTCTAGAATCCTGCCCCTTACAGTTGCTTTGTCTTCCTTCCCTCTGACCTTTTCAGGTTCTGTACACAGGCATCAGTAACCTTTGCAGATAATAGGGTCTTTTTTTTTTCAGCCACCACATTTGTAGTATCTGATAGCGATATAATGGGAAAATAGTCTTTGTTTTTCAAATGCTGACAATGGCCTAAGTTCTCTGTCTAGGAAATGCTTTTGCCCCCATGTGTATTGACCGACTACGATAAATGAGGATGAGACAGTGTAGTCCTGTGCTCTGCTTCTTCAAACAGGCGAGACAGGCAGGATCGCAGTCTTGCTGGGAGTGCTGGGGGAAGAAAGCCTTCACTGAGGATTTTTGGTATTACAGCTTTCTTAGATGATCTTCAGTGAAACAGCGCGTGTGTGTTTATTGGCATGAACAAAGGCTATATGATCCTTGGGGAGTGGGAAGGGATGTCCAGCGTAGGTGTCCATCATTGGCTGAGGGCCTAAGATCCTAGGATGCCCCATTTGCATGGAGAGGCATTCCAGGTGCTGGGGTATGTAACTACCTCCAGAGCTGTGGGGGTGGAGGGCACAGGACTATGCGGACAGGGAGGGAGCGATCAAGAATAAGATTTTCAGGATTTGGACACAGCTCAGCCTCACTCTAGCTCCATGCTAGCTTCCCTTGTGGCACAGTCCATGTGCCCCACAAGAAGGAATACTCTAGTCTTCACATTGATGGTAAAATATTCTCAACGTATAATCGATAAAGCAATAAGTGTGAAAGTAGACAGAGAGGGATCTGAATGCACGGAAGCTCTTTGGACAGACTTTCATTTTTACCAAGCAGTGGTTGGTGTTCTATTATGGAAACCAGCTAACCCAGTATTTTCTGGTCAGTTGGTATTTTCTGTGTCAGTGTTTCAGAAGTTGTAGAATGTTGAGGAAATCATAAATTCATTTAGTTCTAATGAGTTTCTTGTTCCTCTAAAGTATCCTGCCTTCCTCTTTCCCCAAGCTCTATTCATTTAATTTTCTTTATATTTTTGATGATGCATATCCAAGCTCAACTTATGTCACATAAAGGGACAGCATCTCTTGCCCTGTGGGCATCCCCCTCAGCAGGAAACAAACATCGTCCTCATAGCGACTGTCCCACCTTCATATTTGACACTATTCTTTTCAGCTGTTAATACAAAGGAGAATTGAGAAGTAAAACACACAGTTATGACAACAAATATATTTTCCTAAAACATTCACAAACCAATTGTTTCTGTCGTATAAAAGACAATAGTTGATCTTAACTAAAAGCCTGTAAAATTATACCATAAATTCCTTGGTATGTAGGACAGATAGATGAATTTCTCTGTATCTACAGTATGATGAATGAACCCATTGTCTCCTGTGTTTTTCACCTGGATTAGGTTTATCTTTTTGGTGATGGTTCATGTATTAAGATACAAAGATAAACTTGTGTTCACCTTTCCCCTCAGCTTGGTGGATGACTTGTCAGGGCAAAAGTGAGCTAAAGGTTTGTACTAAAGAAAATAATCTGTCAATTAAGAGTTTAATTTTACTAGAAGAAATAATAGCTTGGTTGTGCAGATTTCTTTGAGCCCTGTCACCACACCTACTGCGTTATTGCGACTTCTTTTCTCTGTTCATGCAGCCACCGCTTGGCTCCTCCCACACTTGGGAAAGTCTTCTGTGAGATTGCACTGTGTCCATCCTCTGTGGTATTTCTGGGTCTGGGCTATATTTTATTTCCATTTCTTTTGTAAAGCTTCTGTCTTTCTATCTGACCCTCTGTAGACCTAGTATATCTATCTCTTTTCACAGAGGATGAGAAGGTCATTCAGCTATCCTCTAAGCACCAGGGGAAAGATGAGATGGGGGGGGGGCAATAATGGCAAACAGTAATATCGTGAAAGGTCCAGAATTTAGTGCCTAAAAACGTGAGTATGCGGTAGACACTCAGCAGTGGATTTCCCCCACGCCATGAGCTTTTTTCACAGTCTCAAGACTCATCACTGGAAGCAATCTGCATTGAAGGAGCTAGTTGAAGATGTGTCAAAGCAGAGCAGAGTCAGAGTCTTCGCAGTAGGGCTGGTCCTACTTTAGGGTGGTCCACATGCTAGGACGGACCCACAGGTCTCACTTTGGCTTCTATCTGTGGCCCTCTCTTCTGTCACATGTTCACCATGAAGAGTTCTGTGAGGAGGCTCTCCTGAACTCTCCGTGCAGCTGCTAGGGCACTTTTTCCTTTGTCCTGCTTAGAAAAAAGTTCATTGTTGACCCAATTCTGTCTAAAGGGCCTTACATAAGCTATTTCTATTCTCCCATTCAATTTAAATTCTAAATCCCTTACTTTATGGTTACTTTACTTTTAAGTCAGGTATTATATTTTTGTTGCAATAAGGTTGGTTTTCATTAGCACACACTAAACGTAGAAAATGACGATTCTTCATTCTGACGTTTCCATGCATATAATGTACTTCTATCACGGGCACCTCACTACTCTTTCTTGTTTACGCCACCTACCCCTTTCCTATCCCACCTCCTTAATAGCCCCTCTTTTACTTCATAACCCTTTGTGTCCCCTACATTCCATTATAAAAGAAAGCACACAATGCTGGTCTTTGAGACGCTAGAGTCTATTTTTTGCAAGTAACATAATTTCATTCAGTATCAGGGCTGGATAAAACTCTACTGTAAACAGACACCACGTTTGCTTTATAAGCTTGCCTACTGCTCTTGAGCATCATGAGCACCAGGCTTTGGATGAACCGACAAAATTAGGGGATGAATTTAAGTTTCAGTTTGTCAGTGTGGCTGCACACCCTCTCACTCCTGTCATGAGGAGTTGGGAAATAGCCCTCCCCTCCACCCCAACAGTTTTTCATTTTCTTGATGATAGCATTTCTGAAAGAGGATGAAGTAGAATTCCCAATATCATTGCTTTTGTTTGTGTTGGTTGTACTTTTGTTTTTATTTAGCCAGCCTGCACTTGTAATGTAGACTGGGCTGGCTCTGAACTTGCAGCAATCCTCCTGTCTCTGTCTCACAAGTGCTCTGATTATAGCTATCTGCCGCCATACTCTGTTTTTCCATGTACTTTGTATTTATGTGTCTCCTATGGCCAAAGGCTTATAACTTACATTATTTTATAATAATTAATCAATTTAATAAAGCAGCAATACTGTTATTTTTAGCATGGTTCTGTGCTTTAGTTCACGGCTTTCTTTTATGTTGTTTACTTTGAATATTTGCTTTAGACTCCCATCATTGAAGATCTGTGAATGATAAATTCTTAATCTTTTATTAACAACAACAACAACAACAAACCCCTGAAACCTTGCTTTGTTTGAGTAGTCTATCAAGATAGAGAACTTTTTATTTTAGGCCAGTCTTTCTGTCAACAAGTATGTTTTATTCTTCTTTCTTTCTTTCTCTTTCTTTCTTTCTTTCTTTCTTTCTTTCTTTCTTTCTTTCTTTCTTTCTTTCTTTCTTCTTTTCTTCCTTCCTTCTTTCCTTTTTTTTTGGAGTGATAAGAAATATGGCAATAAAAATCGTTTCTTACTGATACTGGCTTTTTCTGCAATGAGTATTTAAGTTTTTTCTTTGTTGTAAGCATTATTAACATTCTTTATGTTTTTTAAAAATCTGTTTACGTGCCTGACCTCACCCAGGGATGGCAGGAGTCAGTGCATATTGTGGCCATCAGAACAGACAGAGGATCTTTTACCACTACAGGTCAGAGGAAGGGGGAGTTCTTCGAGCAAATTCTAATTATTTAATGAAATGAAAACATTTCTCTGGTTTCACACAGGAAGTGGTTTTCTGTATGGTTTGATTCTTACTAAGGTGGTAGGTGGGTAAAACCATCCACTGAGGGAACAATACTGTATCTGGCAGAGCTACCGTATATGCATTCTAAACGCACTCAGCTGCATTTAATCTACGGGACAACACTGACACAAACCCTATGTCAGGTTTGAGGCACAGATAATTTGTGGTGATTCATGCGGATGTGCAATGCTGGATCATGTCCTGGACCGTGACCCTCACTGGGTCCTTTGCTCTTAGCATGTTATGGTATGTAGCTGCTTATCTCTTAGCATGTTAGGGTGTGTAGCAGGTTATCTGGGCTCTAGTGCATAGAATTTTAGATTTATCACTCCAGCCCAGCGAAATGTTCCATCACAAAAAGGAACATTTCAAAGACAATATTGCCAAGAAAATATTATTGAAAATATATTTGACTTGAAAGTAATATTAACAACTCAGGTAGAGGACTCTCTCGTATCCAGTGAAAGTTGTCTGCCCTTTAAGAGAAGAAGAGGCAATGATGAACACGTCACAATTTCCCAGTATTCCTGTTTGATTGCTGTGGAGAGGCGCCGAGGTGCCGGATAGCACCGGATAGCACCAAGTGTACCTGGTCACTTGGGTTCTTTGTTGTGCTTTAGTTTCCGATGTTTAAACCGTGCCTTCTAACACAAAATGTTAACTAAAACTGTGACCAAAGGCCCAAATTCAGCCTCCAAAGCAAAGAATAGGTTTTGCTTCTAAATAGCTGGGGTGAAAAAGAATATTTCACTCCACTTAGAATTATGGTCAACAGTTATTGATAGTGTTTTATTTGAACTTTTCAATGCTCATGTTTAACCTCTACTGTATAGCTGTTTATGAACTACAAGAGGTGACGCTCGTATTTATATAGAGACCTCATGTCTTGAAATCCTAAAATATTTCATGTCTGGTCCTTTAGAGAAAAAAAGAAAATCTTGGCACTTTGTGGCTAATGAACACAGAGTGTGGAACCTACTCTGTGAAATAAATTCGAACATGAACATCTTTATTATTGCAGAATGATGTCATAGGATATCAATTATGTGAATGAAGAATGGGCACAAGTATAGACACCTAAAACACACTGGTTGGGAAAACAGTTTCTCTCGGGGCACTTATACTTTAATAAGAGGACCTGCCAGCAGCCAATCAACACAGTGTTTAAGGACATGGCATGGTAGTGGGTGAAAATGAACTTGAGAAAAGGAAAAACACAAGGCTGAAAGTACCTCTGGTGGTGTGGGATGTTACACACTTACGCTAATTTCTCTCCTTTAACATTACGCGCAGTTTGCTGCAGTCAGGAGTCTTATCCTGCATGGGACCAAACCTCTCTTTCTGTGAAATTCATATACGTCATTATATATATATATATATATATATTTACATATGCAATTAAGGCATGCATATAAACTGTTGTTTTGTGTATATATATACCTAGTAACGTGACGACAACTCAAACAAACTGGCTTTCTTGACTGTAGGAAGCTATTAACCATTTTCTCTCAAGTTGTGTTGCAAACAGAGGAATGCTTATCTGTTGGAAGGGTTCCTGGATGGAGATACATCATTCAAAAACAAAACGAGTTAATGATCTACAAGGGCTATGTGTTCTCCTGGGTTATCTGGGGAAACTGAAAAGAAATGATGCAGACAAAATGTTCTCAGCCTGGCACACCTTCTTACAGAAGCCGAACCGTAGGAGGTGTGACAGGCGAAGCAGATAATCCTCGGAAATGGACCGTGAGCCCAGGTCAGCAGTTTTTCAGAGAGATTAGCTAAAAACGAGCAATGTTTTCACAGCGTCCTTGCAGTAACAGCGGTGCACGCAACCGCTAAACCTCACGTACCGCTTCCTTTCAGCAGCAACTCCGTTTGTTCTGTTTCGGTCACGTGGGCAGTTCCCCTCGGAACGTTATTTAGAAATCATTTCAGATGTTTGGTTCACACGAAAACCCTGACGGCCGTGTGACTATTGCCCGTGTGACTGAGTGGCTAGGCTGGAGAGCTTGCTCTCCAAGACCCAGTCCGTTAGCAGCTGCCTGCTTTTCTCCTACCCGCGCAAAGTTCCATGAGTGCTTTCGTATGGGTGCCTAGCTACTGAGCATTAAGGACACAGATGAACAAAATACAGTGAAAGACGTGGGAAAAAAAGAAAGAAGGTCCCCATGTCTTAAGAATTTTCATTAAGAAATACCAAAATTCTGTGTTCCCAGCCTGTCTAGTCCAACAATAGTGATTTTGACCCCTTAATTGAAAAGCTGAATACCTGCTATTTGTCTTGCCAATACAAATAGACTAGAATCAGCCATGAATAAAAACCTCTTCATACAGGTCTGTAGTAAAGATGGTTCTTGAGCAGGGCTGGCACTTTAAATTTTCGTTCCTAGAATTGATTTGCACATCCCATTAAGTTAAAGCACGTATGTATACTGACTACTGAAGTTAGGGGCCAGACTTCATTCCTAACCTGTAGCAAGATGTGAGTCGCTTGAGAGACTGCAGGACAGTTTCTCTCTCTGCAAACCATTTCCTTGACTCCTTTATCACTTAAAAAATAATAAAAAAAGATCCTTAAATCTACAGAGGTGCCAAGAACCCCACTAATTATTACAATAATTGACAATATAATGGTGAAATAGTTTCAGAATTAATCAAAGACAAGTCTATGATTTAGTGTTTATCTAGTGCAGTGATTTTTAGCTAGTGGGTCATGATAGTTAGACAACACGTATTTCTGATGGTCTTAGGAACTCCCAAGCATCAATTTATTTTTGATGCTGCTTTATAACTGTAATTTTGCTACTGAGTGGTGTCTCCGTTCCTAAGACAGTCAGAAATATGTTTTCCAGTGGTCGTGACCCTCAGGTTGTGAACTGCTGGTCTGGGGTATACTGCTTGGGACGTAATCATAAACAGATTTGATACAAAATCTGCAACTTAGCAATTGAAGACAAGGTGACACGTGGCTGAAGACTAAGACGTTTAGCATCAGGAAGGGATGGAAGAATATGTTGCCCACAGAAGAAACAACAGAGAAAAAGCTTCAGTTAGACTGTTCGGTATTTGAAACCCATTCTGTCTGCTGGAGCCCTCCCGTACGGAAGTTATCACGTTCTGAGAGGTCTGGGTTATCCCAACAAAACCTTCCCTCACTAGATTCTCAGGAGCAAGTTAATTTTGATTCTTGAGTAATTCTTGAACTGTTGTCCAACTCCTGTTCATCATAACATTTCCATTTCTTTGTGGATCCTGGAGTATTATGATGTCTAGGAAAGGATTCTGGGTACTGTATTGATGGATCACTTCCAGGTCACACAAGGCCAACTCGAGTAGACCCGTAGTCTTACATCTGGAAATGAAGTAGATATCCTTCACCTGTCACAAGGGCAATGCTGGTCAAGTTATGGTAACAGAAATTGAATGATACATTCTCAAGAACATATGCTTTGGTCTATTTCTGTTTTCAGGGAGTCTCAAATAAATGATGCCAGTAGGGGGAAAAAAGTGAAGAACGTTGGAAGACGTTGGAAGACAGAAGCAGCTGCTACACTGGGCAGTTAGCCTATGTGTGCTTCTAAGTCTGTATGTGTGCTAGCAGTCAGGTGGCAACCCAAAATGACCATACTGAGCAGTATATGTGCAAAGATGGCTCAGAGTGTTGTTTACAGCCTGGTGTTACAAGAGAAGCTACGATATCTGGGTTTTGGGCATCTGTGCCTGTGAGTTACTGCGAGGCTAATGCCTCAGTTCACTCGCCAAGTCTTCATGCTCTCTATACCTAATGTCTACATATGCATTTTCCTGTACTCATTTTCTGTTAATTCAGTTGTGCTGTCTGTGTCACTTAAGGTCACAAGTCTAAGCCACTATGTCCTCAGTGCCTAACATACAGGTTGTAAGGGATCTTTTTAGGTATTAGTGTAACTAGGTTACAGTTTTCGTGGTCAAACAGAAGCTTAGATGTGACTGTGAAGATGTTTTCAACATAGCATTTAAACCAGTAAGCCTTGAATAAAGAAAAAAAAAACCCACATTTTAATGTAAGGGGACTTCATGAAATCAGCTGAAATCCTTACAGGGTGGTGGGAGGTAGGGAGAATCAGGGAATCTGGGAAGAAAAGAATTGTGTATTCAACATCTGGACTATAGTAGCTTTCCCCTGGACCAAAGGCTGCTGGCCTGTTGCACAGATTTCAGAACTGCCAAGGCTGGCAATCTTATATGCCAACTCTTTGGAGTTACATATCATATCTGTGGGCTACTTGTTGATACGCAGAGGTGTGGAAGGAACAGGCTTCTTGTAGGGTTGGAGTATCTCCTGGAAGATAATTTCTCTTTCAACCAAGGGGACCAATCTTTTCCAGCTGCGGTGAACCTTCCGGGTCATTCAAAGAGAAGAGCACCCCTTTGACAAGCTGCAATACGCTGCTCTGACTCCAGTTTTCAAAGCTTAATCCAAGGTAAGAAGAAAGACACAGCAAGACACAAATGGGATGCATTTTCCTGACTTGGAAAGCTGCACTGTGAATGCCTCTTGGTTTACTGAGGCTGTTAGCATCCTTGGAGGTGATGCAAACACACACTGCACATATCACCTCAAGGCTTTGTGTGTGTGTGTGTGTGTGTGTGTGTGTGTGTGTGTGTGCTTGACAGTCGTCCCTGCTTTACCCAACCCCGTGTCCTCAGTGGTGTTGTAAGGTTCTCACAACACCATCTTCTGAAAAAAAAAAAAAAAAAGAAAATAGAGACTGAAGGATTAGAACAGAAAGACTGATAGTATTTTTTTTTTTTTTTTTTTTTTTACCTTGCACGATTTCAAAGACATAATTAGGATTTGGGGTATTGAATAAGTCTCCACCTTAAAGATTTCATGGAAGAGTTTAAAATAAAATTCAGGGGAGTAATTTGCTGTCCTAAGAGTGTGCTCCCCTTCTTCAACATTCAGAAATTTTCTATATCCTTAATAACGGCTAACATTTTGCGTCAGTATATTAGCACTATTATAAGTATTGATTTAGTCCCATTTTAAAATGTATCTTATTTTATCTTTAGCAGTCTGATCTAAAAGTCAGTAACCTCCTTTTTAAAAAAGCAAAACAACTCATGCTGGCTTAAATGAGAAATGTACTGCATAGGCTCAAATATCTGAATACTTGGAACAGCTGGTTCTGCTGTTTAGGAAGAGCATGTTTCTGGGGGAAGGTAGCTCAGGGGATGGGTTATGAGAGTTTGTAGCCTCACCCTAATCCTCGATTGCTCTTTGTTTCATGTTTGTGGTGGGAGCAGCTCCCTCCTGCGGCTGTGTCTGCTGACATTTGTGAGCTTTTTGTAACTCCAGCAAAATCTGGTCTGGCTTAACAGAGGGACAGGCATTTGAAGTAGAAGGCTGCCATGGCGAAAGTCTAGCAAAATATCAGTCACCTCAGTTTTGCAGAGCTGAGGCTTTGGGCAAACAACCCAAGCGATGATTTGGAAGGTGCATAATACAGCAACTAGCTCCAGAGCAAGACTTGGCCAACTACCACCATGGTCCCAATCTGGTCCACAGTTGCTTTCATAAGTCCTTTTTAAGACAAAAATAGTCTTTACATTTTTAGATGGCTGGTGCAAAATTTTTAGAGAAATTCATCACACAAAGAAATTACATAAAATTCAAATCTAAATGCTTATACATGAAGTTCTATGTGAACCAAGGCCTATTCCTCGCTTTTGTGTGACCTGGGCAGAGCTGAGTCCTGTGGCAGGATTAGTAGTCTATAGATCTAAAACGGTCTCTCTCTTGGTCTTAACTTACAACATCTGCTGACCCCTGCTCTAGATGCTAGCCCAAAATATTAATCAAAGTGCTAAGGGCAGATGTTGCTGATGGTTGGTTTCATGCTGCAAGGAAGAAAGAAATGTGGGCAAGAGAGTTGGCCAATTAGCTGGTGAAGATGAAAAGGAGTATATACAATCCAAACATTTTAATTCTTGAAAGAATGGAAGGTGTAGTTACTTTTAACCCACAACATGAATTACAAAACTGGGAAGAACTCTGCATGATAAAGCTTGATGGATCTTCAGCCGTCGGACCAGGGTCAAATTTAAGGCTTAGCCCCTGAGGAGATGAAAAAACGTTCAGGGTATAGCCAGAGCCCTAGCACCAATGAAGTCTTTGTGGTAGGCTCAGACCACTCCAGCTGTTGCTACCTCATTGATATGCAAAAGCTCCAAATCTGTAACAACTTCTTGGAAGAGGTAGTGAAGAGAGAAATGCAAGAAAGAAGGTGGACGGTGTTGGAGTGTAGAATTATAGATGAGAAGGCAAATAAATACAGCAAAGACAGGAAGTACATAGATGTCTGTGATGGCTACTAGTCCCTGGAGTGGCCTGGAAATATAGCTAAAAGCAATCATCTACCTAAACTAAAATAGAATTGTTTGAAACTATAAATGACCACCAGACTGGCAAATATCAATAGCTATTAACTGTAAGTGGAAATAGCTGCTTTCCTATTCAATATTGCGTTCAAAGTTTAAATAATCAATTGGACATTTCTATGTTTATCTAGCTCCTATAAACAATCTTGACTTCTAAATTATTTATTTTTGAACTCTTACGTGTTTTTTTTTTAATTTACTCATTTTCCCAGTGCTGTGAAGCCTGTGTGACTGGGAAACCGTGTCATTTCAAGCATAAGATGCAGAGCTTAGGCATCTCCACACCCAGTGACTCAGTGTGAAGCCTTAGGCGATGCAGCTTAACAGATCTGTTTCATTTACCAAGATGAAAGGCTACTAAGACTGACCTCTGGAAGATATTTCCAAAGATTGATCCAATAAAAAAATTATAACACAAATACAGTTACCGTTTCTGTGCAATAGACGCCTCCAAAGATTCAGGATAAGCCGATGACAAGAAACGTATTTGGAAAGTGCTTTCCGCTTGGGCCGAGCCCCTCTATCAAATTTGGGTTCAGTGAAACCCAGTCATTCAAGTGAGCTTCCGCTGTGAGAGCTCAGCAATAAGCATGGGAAGGGCAAAAGCTGATACAGTAGAAGGACTTGTTGCCAGTCACTGGCTGATGGAGCCTAAGTCTCCAGAACTAACCCTTATCATCTCTCTGCAGTCTCTCTGAGGGAGGTATTGATCTGCCTCTCCAGGGCGTCA
Source organism: Psammomys obesus (assembly GCF_907164565.1). NCBI lineage: Eukaryota > Metazoa > Chordata > Mammalia > Rodentia > Muridae > Psammomys > Psammomys obesus. Next base: position 3,997,932 of record NW_026596057.1, on the reverse strand, counting down.
GCGTGTTTGGTACCTATGACCTATCTATTTGTCCCCCCAGTCACTGTAAAGTGGAGAGATTTGGAACTGTCACTCTGCACTTTGATCGAGGACATACACAATGAGTTAGGAAGTTGTCTTGTCAACATGCCCAAAGATTCTGGTCCCCAGGGAACAGCAATGTATGTCACCTTGGAACTAGGTAGAAATGCAGCTTCTTAAACCATATCTAGACCTAGCTAGTCAAAGCAGCTAGGGAAGGATGCAGCAGCCTACCTGTGCTTTGACAAACTTTCTGGAGGATCCTGAGGTCTATTAACATTTAGGAACCATTGCTCTTAGAAGACCATTTGTCAATAGGAGTTCAGAGCACAGCTAAAACTAAAACAATGAAAACTAAAACATTTGCAAATGTGAGACAAAAGCAAAAAAACGGTCTAACTGTTTGTAATTGCCCTGATGTGATTCCGTCTAAAAGGATCTTGGGGAGAGAGAAGACAAGTGGAAGTGGGTCCTCTCAGGAGTATGAGGCCTGCGGACACAGGTCTGATGTGGAGCAATTGAAACACATATCAGCTCAGAATTTAATTCCAGCACCACCTTTCTAGATTAATAAAGTCAACCTAAAAAAAAATAAAAGTGGAAAATTTCACCTCATTTTCACCACATACAAATAAATTCTGTGTGCAAGTTGAAGGAGTTTGATCGTGACTACATAGATAGAAAAGAGTAAATTTTGTTTGAAGCAGGGAACGATACTCCCCAGATTGAAGTTTTAGAAAGCCAGTTCTCGTAATTAGGTGTGGTGGCGAATTCCTGTAATCCAAGCTAAGCTAAATGGATTGCTGTAAGTACAAAGCCAGCCTGGGGGTCAAGGTAGGTTGTAGACCTAGATGAGAGATAGAGACAGATGGCAGGGAAGGGAGGCGGGGGGGGGGAGTGATGGAAGACAGAAGTCAGTTCTGGTGGCATTTTGAGGGATGCTGGGGTAGGGATAGGAGGCTGCATGCAGGAGGATGAGATGCGTGGGGAGTGATGACAGGTTGGCGGCATGAATTAGAGTTGCAGTTGTGCCCGTATGAGCTAAAGGGTTGGGACAGGGTGGAGGACAGACGTTCCCCCCCATTCCACCTACCTGGGTGCATCAGCGTCACCCAGCCCTACCTACGTTTCAGCGTTCAGACTCTCCTTATCCCTCTCTCGTTGCACAAACGATGGCTCCTTTTCCAGAGAAAACCCTCAACCTCCTTTATACGATCCAAATCAACTCTCCACGTCTCTGTGAATCCATTCTCATTTCCAATCACTTAGTATTTTTTGTTCTGTCACCTGAGTTGGAGTTACACTTTGCTGGTTGTCCTCTGCATCAACAGATGCAAAAAAAAAAAAAAAAAAAAAAAAGTTCAGTATTCACTTATCTGTCCATTGCCCTCTGTGAGCAACTGTGAGCTCTGTACAGTAGGGATGGTATCTAGCTGCAATGAATTAAACATGTGAAAGCATTTAGTGTGTAAAGAGCCATTCTAGAAAAAAATAGTGATTTTTTTTTTGTCATTCTAAAGAGGAAGATAAAAAAGTGACAGAAAAAATGTTGCTCTGTTTATTACAGTGAGGAGAAATAGACATCAGTTGGAGGCTAGGAAGAAATTTACTTCAAGGAATACTATTGTAGAGGGTCATCAGAAAGGCAGCATTTAAACAAACCCGTAAAGAGGTTGAGAGCTTGAACATTTTGAGGAGTGAGAAACAGCATTTCTCAGAGGGAATAGCAAATCCAGTGGCTTTGAAATGGGAGTGGTCTTGCCTTATTTGAAGAGTAATGTAAATGAGACCTGTAGTCAAAGAGATTGGAGAAGCCAATCATAGCATGACTTGAAAGACGTGGTCAGGACTTGGCTTTGACTCTGAGGGATGAGGAGACCTTCAGAAGTTCTGGGAATAGTATACTATCCTGATTTGTTATATTTCTAGAATATCAGTTGGTGAGTCTACGGAGACTAGACCACAGGGGAAGAATGAAGCAGGAGTCCAGTGAGAACAGTCTACAGAAAGATAAGGATTATAGCAGAGATGAAGTAGAAGCAGAAAGAAGGCGTGAGCCCTGGGCTTATATGAAGCTGATTATTTGACAAGGAACTGGGTGCAGACTATGAAAGGGAGAAATTAAGAGATTCAAAAATTGGTGGAGTAGGGTGATTAAAAAAAATAAAACAAACATAGTTCCATTCAAAAAGGTGGATAAGAGAAAGCAGTTTCTGGAGAAAACAGTTGCTGTGGGACATGGGGCGAGTTGCTTGAAGCCTGCTGACATAGGTCTGATGTGAAAATTGACAAGTGGTGTCTGTGAAAATGGTGACAAGTGGCGACTGTGCATTTAAGCTTTATCAAGAGCTTATCAAAGTCTGAGGCTGTAGATTTGTGATTGAGCCTTTCAAGTGCATAAGTGACTTTAAATCTACAAAGTCATTGTAGGGACATTGCTCAATGCTTAACACGCCTATTCATTTCCAGTGATTTGCACAACGTCTTGCACAGAAGATGCTCAGATTTATTGTTTTGCATTTTCATAGATTTATATGATGATTTTTTGTCATTTTCACCCCCGCTTCCCCTCTATAATTTCCTTCCCTCCCCCACCCAAGCTCTTCCTCCCAACAAGTCCTTCTGCTTCTTTCGTGTCTTCTTTTGTGTGTGACCACAGTGAGTTGAATTAGAGTTTCTTCCCTGGCTGGGTGGGAGATTACTGCCTAGAGCATGGGCAACATACCCGTGGCTACAATGAAGAACATAATACCTCACTCCTGCAGCATCCTCTCACTGCCCTTAGGCCCTCATGGAGGAATGAAGGCAGCCCCAATCTTGTGTGGATAACCATAGCTGAAGAGAATTCATGAGTGCACTGGCAATGCCATGTTCAGAATGTGTGTTGTAGTTATCCATACACTCCGGTTATGAGGTATACTGTGATGCTTACCATGTGTGTACTTTTGGCAATGATTAAATTTGAATAGTATATCCATCATCTCAAATACTTATAATCTTTTTGGTGAGAAAAATCCCTTCTAGTTATTTTGAAAATAGAGAACATGTTATTGGTAACTGCAGTCACCTACCTGTTGAAGTGAAACACTAGAAGATATTACTTTTAAATTATTTCATTTATTTATGAGATTATAATATGATTACCTCATTTCCACATCCCTTTCCTCCATCCAAAACCTCCCATATGTCCTTCTTCACTTTCCTTCAAGATAATGCCTCTTTTTTCATTAATTATTGTTACTTGCATATATGTGTACATATATATATTTCTAGATATAAGCTGCTCAGTCTGTATCATGTAGAACATATATTCTTTTGTTTTCAGTTTCCACAAAATATATTTAATAACTTGTTATATAAAATGGAACATAAAATTTTATCAATAAATCAAACTCACTTTTAACAGGGAGTGCTTGTATTCGGAAAAACTAAACTAAATATATATATATTCACAACACTTGGAAGCACAACCGAAGAGTTACGAAATTCACAGAATTCTAGATTTTCAGCTGGAAATTCCATAAATTTATCTGTTAAGTGTTTGGTGCTAGTTACAAACAGTTACTAGGCCCAAAGCAAGAAAAATGGGACGGAATGATCTGTTTCTAAACCTTTACGGCAAATACTTCTTTTAGATTAAAAAAAAAAAAGGCTTACAAAAATTATTTAAGTGACCAAGATCTCTTATTGGATTCCTGGCTGTCATTTTTGGCAACTTAGCCCTGCCTGGTGGAAGGCAATGTACTCTGTGGCTGGGAAGCCTCAACAGAGCCTTGTGAACTTCTCTGGATCAAAGGAAGCAGTGTCAGCAACAGTTCCTCCTGGGCTAAGGCCTTGTGTTTAAATGTATTCCTGAAAGGGTGCTCCCCAGGTGCTCCTTGCATGACCACACTTCATAGACAAGTTCATCACAATAAAGGTTGCAGGTCCTACTCTGTGTTTTGAATTACACCCATGGTAATGGTCTAACTATCCTACTCCAGAAAGTACGTCACACCACAGCGAGCAGCTTTTCAAAACTGTGCTCTTGCCCTCATCCTTTCTCTGAACGAGAAGTGTTTATTCCATTATAAGAGAGTGATTGTGTTCTGTTTAATGCCTAGTTATGATAATGTTCTCTTCCTGCACTCCTTTTCATCAAGAATATTCAAAGCATTTTGGAAGCGTATGCCATATCGGCTCTTTAAATGATAAAACTAGTTTTTGGTTCAATAAAAGAAAAATTTTGATAACAAAATATATGTCAAACTAGAATTTTATAATTCCAAATAGTAAGTTGCCTTTAAGTACTTGTTCGCAGTCATTTACCTGAAAATATTTTAAAGCTCTTAACAAAACTTGGATTGTGATAAAGTTAACTTAAAAACATCTTGCCATGCTGCTGGGCTTACCACTGCTGCCTCTGCTTGTGGTTTTCCAACTCAGTCAGAAGAGCCTGTCTGTAGGCCTCGCATCTCAGCCTGTCTGCAGGCCTGGTACAGCGTGACAATCTGCTCTGGCTCCTTCACAACCGACAACTTCATCATTCCCTGGTACGTGTCCAGCTCAGCCAGCTGGAAGACTTGAGAATCCCCAGGGGCTCGGGCATAAACCTGAAACCAGTGAGGTATTTCTGACCACAGTGGTAGTGGCTCCTAGCAGCGGTGGACGATGGCCCTTGTGGGCGGCCGCAGGACTGATACCTGTCTTCCAGATTCAAATGCTAATGCTTTCTCAGTTTCTGGAGATGGAGTAGTTTCAAGAAACCAGAGTTTTCTGAGAACTCCAGTTCAAAGTATGCCTCATGGGGTAATGAGAAGCCATAGCGATAGACCGTCTGCATCTTCTTACCTTGTCAGGAGCCTGGCAGATGTTCCTCGGGAGTATGGCTCATCACAGTCATTTTTAACAGAGGTTAATTTTGCTGTTGAAAATGGAGACTCTGGTTCCCGACACTTTTATTCAGAAAACTTTTCTGATGGTCAGAGAAGGTGGCCATTTGGAGATTATGCACAGATATTAGGAAGACAGCCATGATCTCTTGCAAAGAATGCCACAGAATCAGGGGAGGCACACTTCAGGCATTGGGAGAGTTGCTGCTACATCTTCAGGGCATTTAACTAACCATGGATCTGGAGATTTACCCCCTTCCTCCTGGCTGGTCTGTGGACTGGACAATGGGAGGGAGAAAATACTGCACAGATCATAACACAAACACAACTCAGTGGAGACATCCTCTTGAATGAGGAGAGTCATCAGAATTTGGAACCTGTTATGCGGATCACACAAATAAAAGAGCCCAGTACAGCCACCCTGTGCTCCCAGTGTTCCTTGGTATGATCAGCCTCCCCCATCACATACCAGCCACAGCCAACTGAAAGAAATCGGTCCCTCCTGGTCCCTGCGAATCCTACCACACTGTAGAACATACTCTTACCATGTGTAACTTTGCAGTTGCTGTTCCGTTTCCTCACACACACATTTCTCAGTTCCTGGTAAGTGCCATGGTGTTAAGACGTGTACACACAGGCAAAACACACATACATGCAAAACTTTAAAAAAATGCTTAGAAATAAGGCTGACCAAGGAAATAAAAAGGCATCTATAATGAAGATTAAAAAAAAAAAAGCTAGAGAGAGAAAGAAGGAAGACCTTAAAGGATGGAAAGATCTTCCATCCCATGGGTTAGAAGAATCAATATTACAAAGGTGTCCACCTTAACAAAGGTGATCTACTGATTTGATGCAATCTTAGTCAAGTTCTCAGGGATGCTATTCACAGATAAAGAGAAACAATCTTTATAACTATATGGAAACACAAAAAGCTACAAATGGCCAATGCATTCCCCATCGCAGAGAACACTATAGGGGCTATTCCTGATCTCAGGTTATACTACAGAGCAATAATTATAGAAACAGCATTGTCCTATATATAGGGTCCTATATATAGGCTCTATATATTTAAGCCTCCCTCAAATATATAGATAGATCAATGAAATGAAAGAGAGGACCAAGCTATAATACCATGCTTGCTGCTACCTGACTTTTGCTAAAGAAGCAAAGAATGTAGATTGGAGGAAAAAAAATAAAAACAGCTGCTTCAACAAACAAGTCTGGGAAATCTGTAAAATAATAAAATTGGATATTCAAGCCTTCCCTTCACAAAACTAAAAAAAAAAAAAAAATCAACTCCAAAGATTTTAGTATTAGACCCAGCACACTGAAACTGCTGGAGGAAAAAGTAGGGAGTGTGTCTCAATGTGTCACTATAGATCAGGATTTTCTGAACAGGGACTTCAGTAGTACAATGAATACAATCATAACAGACTAATGGATCTCATGAACCCAAAGAGCCTCTGTACAGCAAACAAACAACAAACTATCAAGAGAAGGAAGAATAACAACAACAAAAAAACGAGCAACCTAACTACAGGAAATGTCTTAGGTTTTTTTTTTTTTTTTTATTGCCACGATAAAATATTATAACCAAATTCAAAGGAAATTCAAATTCAAGGAAAGGCTGGTTTCAGCTTACAGGTCCACAGGAACCTGAAGGCAGGCCCTGGAGCAGAAGCTATGGAGATGTACCAACTTGTTCCTCACAGCTTACTCAGCTTTTCCCCTATAGGACCCACCAGTCCAGCGGTGGCACTGCCCACAGTGCACTGGTGCCACCTGCTTTAATAGCCAATGAAGAAAACACACCATAGGCTCACCCAGAGGCCAATCTGTCAGGGACATTTTCTCCACTGAGCTTCCTTCTTCCAAAATTGGTAGAAAACTAGCCAACACAGAAACTAACTGGAGAGATCTCAAATGAATTAAAATGGTCTCAAAACACTTTAAAAAGTGGTCAACATCCTTAGACAATAAAATTATTTTACTATTCCAGTTCATAGCAATCAGAATGGCCATCTTCACCTGTAAAACTGACAACAAATACTGGCACTGATGTGGAGGAAAGAGAATGTTTGTGTATTGCCATGGAAATATAAACTGCACAGCCAGTTTGGAAATTTGTCTGGAGGTTCGTCAAAAAACAAAAGCAAACAAACAAACAAAACAACAAACAAAAACACCCCCCCCAAAATAAAACAACCTAGAGATAGATACCACCCAGCCATATCTCTTATGTTTCTCAGTGGTTTCCAACAAAACCATCAGGCATATGCATTTCTCTACACAAAGGCTTTAGATACTAACAGAAGGCTCCAGAAGACATCTGTGTTCCTAATGATATGTTCTTAAATTCTGTATTTTGCTAAATTTTCGGCTCTCATCTCAAACCCAAACTCATCTTGATCTGATGGTGAGGACCATGAGACAGGAACTGTGCAGGCTGGTTATTAAGATGTCTAGACATGAGTATTATTTTAATTGTTACTAAAAGGCAATTTTTGGCCAAGCTTCTTAACTCAAAGTAACTCTATGCCTGACAATTCTTAGAAACCCTTTGTTTTTTTCATAGAACATGCTGTAATACACTGTAGCTTCCCAACAGGTGTTTACTGAATAGAAATAAATTATATTCCCAACCTTAACAGTTGAGAATAATTTCCCATTATAAAGATCTGACACACTCTGGAAACCTCTGACTTCCTGCTAGACTTTCAGATTCTGTGGTGATTTGCCAAATCATTTTGCACATTAGTTTATCTTTCAAACTCTGTAGAAGAATGAAACAATTTTATAGCACATTTCTCTTTTACATACTTTGAATTTCTAAGGTTATAATAAACTGGTATCTGTTAAAAATTCTTGTGTTTTTTTTTTTAAACAAAAATTTAAAAGTCCTACAAAGGACCCATCTTATATTCATTCTGCCCTAAGCACATTCCATATATGACATGTATAGCAAAGAAGACATGACAAAGTTGATACTTTGAGATCTCCTCTAGACAAATGAACTCAGCTTCTGTGATGAAATGCAGAGGAAATACTTAATAGAGAAATAATTTCACTAAACACTTTTAATTAACTTTCACTGAGAAATAAATGCCTTGCTGTATGATTTTTTAAAAAAAATCATATTTATGTCAACAATTGTGCTACTCACTAATCTGTTTGGTACAAGAAAAAGAATTACAAATTTAAACACAACTTTCTTGAGAAGCTCTGATGTCAGAAAGGAGTAGGTACTGTGAGAATTATTTTATAATGAACATCATAGGCCAAGTGGCACCGTAGTGGGGGAGATGGACCCGTGGGCTCCTATGGTATGGGCAGAGTGCTAGGTGTTCGTACAACCCACATGCCAACGTGTGTCCTTGCCATGTGCCTGGGGGAGATCATGTCTTGAACACAAGAAAGGATCCATGACAGGGTCTTACTAAATTGACAAGGCACAGATATTTTTAGTGTTTTAGGCTGATAGTGTTTACACAGTCACTGTGTCCTTCTAAGAAGTGGGTCATGCTGGGTGATTCATATCTTACTCACAAATATGGATCATAAGTACTAATAGTGACACATTGTTTCCTATTTTATTTTTTGCTGGACATAAATTATAAAGCACAACTTCTTGAAGTTTAAGAAACCGGATATTCTAGGGAAAAAAATGAGAAAACGGGCCAACTGACTTCCATTTGAATGATATAACTCCATAAAGAGGGACAAAATCTCACAGCAAACTTGCAGTTCCTCTGCAAGAATTGCATTGAAGATGTGTCAGCTGGGGCCAGGCGCTACATGGTTACTTTGATGTGTTGTGGTTTTCTGTGATAGTCTGTCTGTTGCAGGGAGATATATCTTTGATGAAGAATGAGATCTGTTCTCACCTGTGGGCATAGGGGTAAATATTTAGAATGTAGCCAGAAATATCAAAGAGCTACACTCATGAATTTTCATCAACATCGCTGCTGGAGAAGGACTGAACACAGACAACACCAGTAAACATGCTACTGTAAATGGGGAAATGGAATGGGGCTCAGCCCTGCAGGAAGAATTACAGAGAACTAAGAAATGCTGAGAGCAGGAGAAACAGGAATTCCCAGGGAAAACTCTCCACATTGGTTATGCAATGCCAAGTGCACATCCAGGAACAATTTACATACACGTAATATCATATGGGCTGAACAGGTTGTACTTATATGTTTAAGTGTGTGTGTGTGTGTGTGTGTGTGTGTGTGTTGACAATTAAATAAATAGAGGCCATGAGCTTGATAGAAAACAAGGGGGTTAAAGTCAGCAAAATCAGAAACAAAAAGGGGGACATAACAACAGACACTGAGGAAATCCAAACAATCATTAGGTCTTACTACAAAAGCATATATGCCACAAAATTTGAAAATCTAAATGAAATGGATAATTTTCTTGATAGATTTCATTTTCCAAAATTAAATCAAGATCAGGTAAATAGTTTGAATAGTCCTATATTCCCCAAAGAAATAGAAGTAGTCATCAAAAGCTTCCCTTCCAAAAAAAAAAAAAAAAAAAAGCCCAAGGCCAGATGGCTTGAGGGAAGAATTCTACCAGACCTTCAAAGAAGCACTAACTCCAATTCTCTCCAAATTATTCCATAAAATAGACACAGAAGGAACATTACTAAGTTCCTTCTATGAAGCCACAGTCACCTTGATACCTAAACAACACAAAGATCCAAAAAAAAAGAGAACTTCAGACCTATCTCTCTTATGAACATTGACACAAAAAATACTCAATAAAATACTTGCAAACTGAATCCAAGAACACATAAGAAATATCATCCACCATGACCAAGTAGGCTTCATGCAAGGCATGTAGGGGTGGTTCAATATATGGAAATCCATCAATGTAATCCACCATATAAGCAAACTGAAGGAGAAAAACCACCTGATAATCTCCTTAAATGCTGGAAAAGCATTTTGTAAAATCCAACATTTATTTATGTTTAAAGTCCTGGAGAGACCAAGGATACGAGGCACTTACCTAAACATAGTAAAGACAATATACAGCAAGCCTATAGCCAACATCAAACTAAATGGAAAGAAACTTAAATCAATCCCACTGAAATCAGGGACAAGGCAAGGCTACCCACTCTCTCCATATCTCTTCAACATAGTTCTTGAAGTCCTGCTAGAGCAATAAGACAACTAAAAGAGATCAAGGGGATACAAATGGGAAAGGAAGAAGCCAAAGTATCACTGTTTGCAGATGATATGATAGTATATATGAGTGACCCCAAAAATTCAACCAGAGAACTCCTTCATCTGATAAACACCGTCAACAAAGTAGCTGGATAAAAATTAACTCAAAAACAATCAGTAGTCTTCCTGTATATGAAAGACAAAGGGCTGAGAAAGAAATTAGGAAAGCTACCCCCTTCACAATAGCCACTAACAACATGAAGTACCTTGGTGTGACTCTAACCAAGCAAGTGAAAGACCTGTTTGAAAAAAAAATTTCAAGTTTCTGAAGAAAGAAATTGAAGAAGATGTTAGAAGATGGAAAGATTTCTCATGCTCATGGCTTGGCAGGATTAACATAGTGAAAATGGCCATCCTGCTTTCAAAAGCGATCTACAGAGTCAATGCAATTCCCATCAAATACCAACACAATTGGTTACAGACCTTGAAAGAACAATTCTCAAATTCATATGGAAAAACAAAAAACCCGGAATTGCCAAAACAATCCTGTACATCAACAGATCATCTGGAGGTATCTCTATCCCTGATCTCAATCTGTTCTACAGAGCAATAATAATAAATACTGCATGTTATTGGCACAGAAACAGAATGGTGGCTCAATGGACTCGAATAGAAGACCCAGAAATAAACCCACACACCTGCGAATACTTGATTTTTGACAAAGAAGCCAAAACCAAAACCATACAGTGGAAAAAAGACAGTATCTTCAACAAATGGTGCTGGTCTAACTGGATGTCTACGAAAGAAAGAAAGAAAGAAAGAAAGAAAGAAAGAAAGAAAGAAAGAAAACAAGGGGTTAAATGGGAAGGGTTGGCGCTGACAGAGGAAAGGGAAGGGGAAAGGATGTAATTATGTTTTACATTCAAAAAATAAAAAAAAATTGAAAAAGACTTTGAGCTTATCTTTATTTCATGATTAAATCAAGCATTTAATTTGTTCTCTGCATATCTTTTAATTAAGAATGTAAAGTTTTTTTCAAATAATTAAGATGTGTGAAAAAGACAGTGTCTGTGGACTTCATATCCATGCTCCTAATCATGATAATAAAGACTGAGGGGAAATGCAAATAAGATGACTATTTCTGCTTTGTTTAGCACTCTGAATAGCTCTCATTTGGCTCATGTGGTCTTTTCAGCCTAAATTTATCTTCTCTTAAATTCAGGTAGACCAACACACTCACACCACATACATCACCCACATACAAACCACACGCACACATACCACACACATACACACACACACTCACACACACACCACACATGTATACACCACACATATACAAACAAGTACACACACAAATACACACACACCATACACACTACACACATACGCCTGCCCTCCCCCCGTGTCAGACAAGTTACTGGTACCCCCTGAGGTCTGCCAGAGCCTCCTCACCCACTGTCTCTTTGAATCTTTTTTACAACAGGGTTCCGTGCAAAAAGAACACAGAAAGAGTAGACTTCGGCAAATCAACACATAAAATTCAGTCCATCTGCTAACTATAGCATTAGATGATCTAGAGCAAGCCATTAGCCTTTCTCCTAGCATCTAAGCATGAAGGGTTAGAGCTGGGAGATGGTGTTGAGTGTCCTGCACACACACACACACACACAAATGCAGAAATTTAGTGATTTTTTTTAGTGTACTCCTGTTTTGTTTTGTTTTGTTTTTTAACTTTGGCTCACCTGATGAAGCCTACACAGTGTTTGGGAAATATTAACAATATGAAAATCAGTACAGTTTGAAATATCTATTTTTATTCCATTCTTAATTCTGTAAACTGTATTGCCAAGATGTCAATCAAGTAAACAGACTTGAAGATGTAGTGGCCAGTCAGGCTCAAATCACGGGCTACACACAGGGAGCAATGCTTTTTCGTCAGAGTGGTAAACAGGTTGGACTGAGGGACTGAGGGGTTAGGAGTCACAGCAGAGCTTAGCTTTCGGGTTAGCTTGAAGTTCCAATGCAGGCTACAATTGCTTTAATCTCCTGAAATTTCTTGGTGTTCTTGTATGTCTTGATCTTTGAACCTCTGGACCCCTTTGGGTAAGAAAAGAATTGCTTGAGTGTTGGTGATTTATTTTTAACGGTGGTTTAGTTTTATTCATTACTGACAAATTCCCTGAAAACCTCAGCTTAAAGGGAAGAAAGACTACTCATGGTCTCCAAGGCTTCCATCTGTGGTTGGCCTAGTAGTTTTGGGACCCGTGATAAGTAATCCATTGTTATTACAAGAGGATGAGGCAAACTGAAAGAGGAAGGGCAAGTGTCTTAGTTAGCTGTGATGAAACACCACGACCAAATAACAATTTGGAGAGACAAGGCTTTATTTAACTTACACTTCCATATTGCTGTTTGTTCATTATTTAAGGAAGTCAGGCAAGAACTCAAACAGGGCAGGATTCTGGAGGCAAGAGCTGATGCAGAAGCCATTGAGGGATTGCTTACTGGCTTGCCTCCCATGGCTTGTTCAGCCTGCTTTCTTACAGAACCCAGGACCACCAGTCCAGGGATGGCACCACCTACCATGAGCTGGGCTCTACCCCACTAATCACTAATTGAGAAAATGCCTTTCAGCTAGATCTCATGAAGGAATTTTCTCACTTAAGGTTCTTTCCTCTCTATCTTGTGTGAAGTTGATATATAAAAACAGCCAGTACAGCTAGTTTTCTAATATCACCTTCAAGGGCATTTCCCTGGTGTCATATGCTTTTGCTATGAGACCCTGCTTCCTGAAGGTTCCACCACTTACCAACAGCAGAGTCAGCTGGAGCTCAAGACTTCAACTCAAGAGCCTAGCAATGTTTAAAATCATTCTAAATGGTTAAGTTATTTTTATTGAATTGTGTTTGTTTTTTTGGTTTCTCTCTTAACCCAGATATCATACTAATAATTGAGACTCTTTTATATTTGTTTAATAATAAGCAAGCTTCACAAGATAATAACCCAGCAGTTATTTCTTTATTTTTACCCCTCTAAGCTAATCTGGTTCCCTCCCAGTGTACATCTCAGAGATACTTGCACTTGTATTTTTCTGTTCCAGCTCCTTCTCCTGATGTCTCTTGGACCTCTCCCCTAGCTCTGAATCCCCTACTTCCTCCTCTAACTCTTCCTCCTCTGGCTGTCAGGAAGTCCAGCCCATTCTTTCCCCTGCTCAGTGATTGTGCCTGTAAGTTGCTTTATTAGCATATCAGCAGGCAACTGGGGAGCGGTGTTTATACAACCTTGAGACAGGAGTTTCTCAGAACAAGGACTACAACCAGATATGGGGGTGGGAGGCATATGAAAATCAGCATTTGAATTACACAATAACCCTATGCCTATACTAAACTATAACATCTTATTTTATCTTATTTTATTTATTGGTGTTTATAAACTCAGGAGCCTTCCTGCTTCAGCATCTCATTGCTGGTCTGCTGGTGCCAATTCCACAATCACTGCCTGCCTAACATCTTCAGGTAGAGTGAGTCCTCTGACAGTTCTGTTCTACACTGTGATACTCATGCGAGGGAAAAACTCTGGGGGTTTCTGTGGCACCCGGATAGGTATCTCATTTCTGCCTCCTTTTTACCCATATGCATACACTCTGCCAGCCTTTTGAGGCTTTTACAAATTGAGGATCAACTTTTCTTTAAGTAATATGTCTTTCTCCTCTGATAACCTGTATCATTTGTAATTACTGCTCCCACCCCACTTGCCCGAGTTTTGCTTCTCTAATTCAAGTTTCATCCTTTCTAGTTCATTCTGTTGTTCTCTGCTAAGGCCACTGCTCGGTTCCACTAATGGCAAACATGATCTCTAAAGTTAATGGGATACATGAATTACTAATTAGCCTTAAAACCTTGTTTTGCCTTGAAGAAAGTCCACATGCCAACATCATAAGAGCTGATTGATTTTGAAGGATTCTATTTGTTATTTCTGCACATATGAGCTTCCTACTTTTTCCTCCTCAGACACATACTAGTCCTGTTCCGTCCTGATCATGGCTCAAATTTTTGCTGTGTTTCTTTTCCTCTACAGAATTTCCTCCAAAATTTTATCCTTCCCTTGGAGGCAGTCCTTCAAACACTTAATGGTGAACCCCTGGCACAGACCTCATTGTTCTCAAGTTTCAATTTTGCCAAGTTCAATGACCACGGGTAGGGTAGACTTCCTGTCAACAAACTCATTGTAGCTGTCTCAGTTATTTCCCTTCTATTTGGTCCTTCTTACTTCCTAAAAATTTTTTATCATTTCAATAACAAAGATCTTAGGTGAGTTTCAGAACCCTAAAATTGTCTGGATGTGTCCCTCGTATCCTTTGCTTCGCATGAAAAGGGTTTTTTGTTTGTTTGTTTGTTTGTTTTTCTATTTAAACAAGAACTCACTGCTCGGTGTCACTACATCTCTCTCTGAGTATCACCAGCTTTTTCCTTGGAGGCTGCACCTACTATGTATAAAGCGGAAATCACTCAACCTATTTCACAGGAATGGTACAAGGATCCCTTGGAAAGCTCTCATCTTGAGCACCTTCTCTCACATCACCTCGTGTGTCTTTTATAAACAAGCAGCTCTGGGACCTTTTGAACCTCCCGCTGCCTCCCTCCCTCCCCTCTCTCTCCTCCACTTTCTCTCTCTCAGCATCTGTGCTTGCCCAGCATTCTCTGCATTAGACAAGCCCCACCGCTCAGGCCAATGGTGACAGCTGTTATTACCTCCGGGATAAACCAAGACATTCCAACCTTGAAGTTGTGTCTGAGACCCAAGCTCTATCTCCAGGGCTGCCACCCTGACCCATGATGCCCTTGTCTCTCATATCTCCCTTGGTTGAGTGCAAGAGGCTCTTCAGCTGTCTCCAGCTTTCTGTTACCATCCATTTCCCCAACTGTCCTTAACTCAGGAGCCAAAGAGATGGCACGTGCCTTTCCTCTGTGCGGAGCCGCTAACAACTTTCATTACACTCAAAATCAATAGCCAAAGTTGAGGGGTGGTGATTTCTTCCTGATCTGATCGCCCATTCACTGTGTGATATCACTCTGCCACCCTCCCCCATTCTTTCCTCTACTCCAGTGAGAGAGAAGGGTTTTTCTTGATCTGATCTCCCATTCGCTATGTAGTATCATCTCTTCCTACCCTTTTCTCCACTTCAGCACACTGGATCTGTGGAAGCATTTGCACTCACTTTCGGGAAAAGCATATCATTCCATCACTTGCTCAGCTCTTTTGAATATTTATTCAATGTCCCTTTCTCAATAAAACTGTGCCTGGCAACCTTATCCAACTTCATGACAAAGCCTTCTGTTGCTAAGGACGCCTTTATCTTCCTCACTAACTTCTTTCTTTTGTTATTGTTATTATTATTATTACTGTTATTATTATTAAAATTTATCCACTTTATATCCCAGTTGTAGTCCCCTCTCTCATCTACTCCCGGTCCCACCCTCCTACCCTCTTCCTCCTTATCCCTCTCTTGTAGTCACCGGTGGGGAAAGTCCTCCTCCCCTACTGTTTGACCCTAGCCTATCAGGTCTGAGCAGGACTGCTTGGATCTTTTTCCTCTGTGGGCTGGTCCCCTAGGTCACCCCACTAGGGAGAAATGATCAAGGAGCAAGCATTGTCATTGATGTATTTATCCATTGTTTATCTCTGTCCCCTGGTTATGTTAGCATCATTCACAGTCTTTGGAGACAGGATCCATCATTTGTGTTCTCTGGTAAGCCTCTGACACACAGTTGGGCTCAATAAACGTTCTCAGAAATATTGTTGATTGAATGAATAAACACAAGAATAATTAAGTCTCTAATTAACAATACATTAAAAACAGTTCTCCCTTGGCCAATTATCGCCCTGCCTTCTCACATACTAGAAAGTATGCATTCTCAGCAACTGACATGTGGGATTCCAGCATCCGCTAAGATTCCCAGAGGAGCCTAAGGCTCGATGTTCTTCAAGAAGGCTAATTAAAAAGACACCCCCCACTCCCAGAGGAATCAGGGAGGGGTGATGTCGGGAAGTCACCCTTTCAATAGCATCGAGTCCTGTCTAGAGTTCACGGACACTAGCACATTGCTATTTGTCATGACGCCTCTCTCTATCTGTCCATATATGTGTGTTGCATTGTATGTGGACACATTCAGAAATGCAGCCAAATCTTAAGATGCTTTAGCTCTGCTACTACTATGCACTCCACCAACACGAGACAGTCTTCTGTTTGTAGTAAAATGTACCAAAGTGATGGCATATTAGTGACTTTTTTCCTACTTAAAAATGTATTGCATAGCTGAGTGTGGTGGCACACCCCTGTGATCCCAGCACTCGGGGAGGCAGAGGCAGGTGGATCCCTGCGAGTTCCAGGTTAGCCTGGTCTACAAAGTGAGTGAGCTAAGGCTACACAGAGAAACCCTGTCTCAAAAAAAATGTAATACATATTTATTTACTTAGCTTTTGTGTGTGTGTGTGTCGTGGCATACATGTGGTGGCCAGAGGACAGCTTGCAGAAATCAGTTCTTTCCTTTCACCGTGTGGGTCTCAGGGATTGGAATCAGCTACTTAGGTTTAGAAGTGAATTTACCTGCTGAGCCATCTTGCTGGCTTGATTTTCTTTTTCTTTCTTTCTTCTTTCTTTCTTTCTTTCTTTCTTTCTTTCTTTCTTTCTTTCTTTCTTTCTTTCTTTCTTTCAATTTTCAGTCATATTTTATGTTTTTTTAATTATTAGTTACATTTTATTAACTCTGTATCCCAGCTGTATCTGGCTCCCTCATTCCCTCCCAATCCCACCCTCCCTCCCTCATCTCCTCCCTGCCCCTTTCCAAGTCCACTGATAAGGGAGGACCTCTTCCCCTTTCATCTGACCCTGTTTTATCAGGTATCTTCAGGACTGGCTGCAAAGTCTCCTCTGTGGCCTAGTAGGACTGTTCCTCCCTTGGGGGGTGGGGAGGTCAAAAAGCCTGCCATTGAGTTCCTGTCAGAAATAGTCCCTGTTCCCCTTACTAGGGAAAACCAGTTGGTTACTGAGCTACCACGGGCCACATCCGAGCAGAGGTTCTAGGTCTTGATTTTCAATTGTATAGTGTTATGTATGATCTGATTAAAGTTTCCAAGAATATTCATTATTTTGAAATAAGAAAGGGCAAGTCCTATTGTGGAAATAAGATGAGTATTACATTCAGAGTTGTAACCTCTTTTCAAAACCAAGTGGTATCAGTGAAACCCCCATACAAAACCAGCGCCATGGCATTCTGCATGATGTGGCTGGAAATTCTGGAACAGGGAAACATGGGAGAGAAAAGGCACTAGGTACCATAGTTGCATCAAAGAAATACGTTTCTGCTTCCTGTCCGTCTCACTCTCACCACACCGGAAGGTGGAGCATTGAGGGTGAGGCACTCTCAGACCCAGCTGCCCTCCTTCCCAAGAGCTCCTGGCCTCAGGGAATATTGATGGGTGTAAGTACATCTTCTCCTCTGGGCTGCAGAGAAGAGCTGCTTCCGGGCTGTTTGTGACATTGTGTGTGTGTGTGTGTGTGTTCAGAAGAGGCGTAGTGTTCCTAACTTCCACCCAAGATTCTGCTGTGTATTTATTTTGTCAGGATGGAGATCACGGCCTCGTTCATGCCGCCTTCAGTGTTCCCAGCCCTTTTGGCCGTTGTCCAAATGCAGTGGTAAGTCAACCGCAGCGTGCTTCCAGCACACCGCTATTCCCAGGCTCTCATTCTATTGGGATCAAGAGATAGATTATCTGTAGGGTTTTTCAGATACAGCACCCAAATCAGCCCTGTAAAGCACATTCTTCTTCTCCATTTTCAAACCATAATTAGGAATCTGTAGAATATTTAATATATGCCGCAGGAATTAGAAAACTGCTCTTGATTTTTGAGTGAAAGCTGGAAAGCTGAAGATCACACACAACTGTGGGATGTGCGCTCTGAAAGAATTTACATAATAACCGTGAAGACATTCTACTTCACACACACAAAAGACACAATTTTTGGACAGCTCGTGCGAGATGTTGGTAAAGGGTCGGTAGTGCATACACTGTGAAAATGTTAAACTTTAAGGCATGAGAGACAGCAAACACAAATCTTGGTAAAGTAAGCGAGGCTTAAGAACAAATTGCTGCTTTCCTTCTTACAGTGAAGAGCCTTACTTGTTAAGGAGGCTCGTTACGCTGATCCGTTTGTAGCAGTGCCCCTCCCAGTGAAGACAGTCTCTCCGTAAGAGGGAGTTTAAAAATCTTCAGTGAATCGAACAGCATGGTGTGGTGCGGTGTTGTGTGTCTTTCTGATGTGCCCCTGGGTTCTGTCGCTGAGCATTAGAAAAGGAAACTGGGCTGGTGTGTGTGTGTGTGGGGGGGTGATTAGGAGAGGCCTGGTGGAGGCAGTGAGGTTGAACAGGGCAGGACAGGTAAGCATTTGCCTGGAGCAGGGACGTTAGGTCCCTGCCATGTAGACAAACAGAAGAGGACTCAGGAAGATTGAAAGTGGGGAGGCCAATGAGAGGGACGGCGCCAGAAGGGTACGCACTAGTATTGTGCTGGAAAAGTGATGGCCGGGGCTGTACTGGTAAAAGTGGAGGGGACCTACAGAAACAGATGCACGGAAGTAGTCTGCCAGCACACAGGAGAAGGAGGCCTCCTTGTGAAGGTGGCTTATTCTGGACTGGTAAGGTCTCTGGAAAAGACACAGGAAGGATCAGGTTTTACAACGTTTCCCTGAAAGCTGGGAGTTGCAGTCTGTTTGGGAGAACCCTACACACCATCTCAAAGTTCCCCCAGTATTTTCACAGGTGAGAGAGAGAAAGAGAGAGAGCCTTTTTAAGTAAAGAGAGAAAACCCAAGGCTGTGGGTTGTTAAGCCTTTGAGGACTCCTTTTCCTCTAATTTAGGGTTGGTCAGTTTGAACAAGGACAGGATGGCTGGTTTTCCCACAGCTACGGTGTCCTATCCTGACTGGCCTTGAACTCCTTCCTGGAGTCTACCATCATAGGACCCTACCGGCAGGGGGTTGAGGGGATGCTGAGCCTCATAGCCAGTCTATCAGACCAATAAAGTTTGCCATTGCCTATTGGAGGTTAAAAGAAAAGCAAACTGGTATTAAATTGTTTCTCTGTATTGATTTTGTCTGTGGTTCTTCTGAAACAGGGTGCTCTCTTATGCACTCCAGGCTAGCGCCAAACTTGCTGTGTGGCCAGAGATGATTCCAAGTCTGGATCCTCCTGCCTCCACCTTTCAAGTGCTGGGGTTACAAGAATGTGCTGCCATACTATTTCTATTTCCTCTCTGTCTCTCTGTCTCTGTCTCTGTCTCTGTCTCTCTCTCTCTCGTAAGATTTTACTGTGTAGCCCAGGTTCAGGATCTTACTTTAGCTGAGCCTGGCCTGAAACTCACTATGGAGCCCAAGCTGGATTCAAATTCACAGTGTGAATCTACTTCTTCCTCTGTAAATTAGTTGTGCTGTTTTAAGGACCCTGTAGTCCATACACAATGTTTTAGCTCCACAATCCCACACAGTGAAATGAAAGTAGAGCAACGTGTGCACTATAAACTGTAAGTCTGAAGCTGAAGACCCAAAGCTGTTGGCTTGGACAACTGAAGATGTTTTCCTGGATCCATCTCTGTCAGGACCCAACCAGGGACACAGGCAGAGTTTGGCTGTGAGACAGTATTAGTCAGGTGAATACACTAATGCTAAAACTCTAAAGATAAGCAGTCACAGTTTTGCAGCAGCTGAAGCCATGAGCATAAGGAGGCAGCTCAATACACTTTCAAGAGCCCACAAGCAGCCACAGGCTGAGGTCAAGCAGAGAACAACAGGAAAAGAAGAGCAAGAGGAAATGGAATCCCAGAAGCTAGGGAAAGTATTTTAGAAAGGCATCGGTTTAGAAAGGGGTGTTTTTAAAAAGAAATTTGGCCATCCTTTGAGAAAGCGAGAAGTTCTGAAAATCTGTTAAGTTAGACAGTTTCGGTGATGGGAGTGAGAGCAGTTCTGAGGAAATGCTGGGAATTTCCAAAGCAGGGCAAAAAGTAAGCGTACAGCACGCCTGAGAGAAGCTAAACTCTGAAAGGAGAAGATTGTTTAAAAAGCATCCTTGGCCTGTAATACGGGCACTAAGAAGGCTGAAGCAGGAGGATCACAAGTTCAAGGCCAGCCTGGGCTACCTAGTGAAATCATGTCTCAAATAATTGAGTAAACAGTAAGAGCACATTAATGCTTATCTTGGAGAGGTGAGGAGATTGACATCTAGCACATAGGTATAGCGATTAATGAGATCTATTGTTCGAGTACTATTGGTATAAATAAGTGTTGGAACTGTTGCATGCTAATTGCCTAGACTTGGAAAAATGTCATCACACATAGGAATCATAAAACTCTCCAAATGCACCTCATACCTGTGTGGGCCCCTTAGGTCATGGCTTCTTTCAGAACGGGTCAACAGAGAAGCTGAATAGAATTCAGGACTGCACTCCAGCAAGTTTATAGTAGATACAGCAGCTCTGAGGGTGTAAGAACTTTGTAGACCTCTTAGTCCCCTAATATCTTCTGTCATTTAAAGCTTTTTATCCTTACACCAAATCTGATGTGTGGCTGCTACTTAAACTGTCTGCACATGCTCAGGAGCAAGGACGGTACCTAACACAAATATCTTCCTTGCTCGGGAACTGAAGTGTGCACTTTCTTACAGAGTTGCTGGCTGTTGGGATGGCTCAGCAGGACAGACACTAGCTGCCAAACCTGATGGTCCAAGTTTGATATCTAGAACTACCGACTCCTGAAGGTCGTCCTCTGACCTACACACCTGGCATGGTGCAGACACACACTGAGTAAGTAAATATTAAAAAACAACATTTACAGTTATTTGTTAGTGTGTCAGTCACCTTCATAGACCTCTCTGCCTCAAAATTTTTAGTTATTTCTTCATATTACTTCTCATAGCCTTATAGTCTTACTTAGCTCCTTGATAGTTCCAGATATAAAACGATTTTGATGTAGGGTGTAAATTTATATTCCCTGACTCTTTTATCAAGCAACGTACCTTTTATCTGTCATATTGGGAAACATTACCCTTACAATGTTCTCAACAATAAGTCTTTGTTCCTATTGTGTATTCTTATATTCTGCTTCACAAATGCCTTACATTAAGATATCAAAATCACACTAAGTTTCATTGTTTCAAAAGATTATGTGTAAGTGTGAACTCCAATTATCGCTTTTCTTATTCGATGTTTCCGTTTTAAAGATTTATTTGGTTTCACTTTATGTGTATGAGTGTTTTGCCTGGATGTGCACCACCTGCACGCAGAAGCTGGTAGAGGCTTCAAATCCCCTGTAACTAGAGTTACTGGTGGCTGTTAGCCACAGTGTATGTGTGTGTGTATGTGTGACGCGCACGCCTGCCTCCTGTGCGAGAGAAGTGAGTGTTTTTAGCTGCTAAACTGTCTCTCCAGCCCCTCAATGTTTTCTTAACTTTTTTATTAAGATCATTTTTTTCTATATGAAATCATACCCACTTCCATAATTTCCGGAAATAAACTGTATCTCTGTGTCAGGGCACATACCTATGATTTTGGTGTGCTGGAAGACTTTGAGTGCAAAGGCCAGCCTGGACTATGCAGCAAGACCCTATCTCAAACACCAGAAGAAAAATGTACTAAATTTACCAGTTAACTATGCCATAATTGATACCTTTAGAGTACATCCTTGCTTAACTTAGTAATATTTTTGTTTCCGATGATAGCATTTGCTTCAGTGGGCTCACAAATTATTGTCAATTTCTAATTCATATCTTCTATTATTGGCAATGATAGTTTTCCCACTGAAATTTCTAACTTACTATTGCTGGCGTGTTTAGAGAGTTTAAAATCCTGTGTATTTTACTTATAACAAAACCATGCATACCCTTTATTTTATTCTATTTGGTTTTCTGAGGCAGGGTTTCTCTCTGGAGACCTGGCCGTCCTGGAACTAGCTCTGTATACCAGGCTGGTCTCTAACTTATAAAGATCCACCTGTCTCTACCTCCCAAGCTCTGAGATTAAAGGCATGCGCCACCACCGCCTGGCAAGAACATGTTAACAGTACATGTGGACACCTGTGACTTCAGTCGTTGTTCTGAATACTTCATTAATTCTCAAGTCAGTTCACGAGTCAGAGAATCGAAATGGAAATATTATGTTTCCTCCCTTTCGTAGTATTCCCCCATATTCCTTCTCATTTTCTGAGTTGTCTAGTAGAACTTCCAGTGGAAGTGGTGACGAAACAGGTTTGATTATGTTTTATTATGTATGTCATCCTGGAATTTGATGTTTGCTCTTGCTCATGGGAACACATTGTACATCCTCCAAGAAAATAGTTTTCTCCTATATGATTCTTTTTCTTTTTAATTATCTGTTGATTCACAAGCTCCCTATACTGGACAAAAAATGGACCATAGTAAACATTAAATGGTAATAGGTTTGGATTTGCTTCTTGAAGTGGCCTTTAATTTTAAAGAGAAAATAATCATGATGTTGAAGATTATACAGTTACAAAAGTAAATATATATGCCAATAATGTAGGCATGCTATTATCGTAATACATTAAATGATAAAAATACATAAAAAGAGATAAAAACATTAAAATTAGAGTGATAAAATTGTGTATAAATTTTATCATGTGACTAAAATTTTACAATATTATTTGATTATGGAAAATCTAATAGGAAATGCTCTCTTGATGTTTATTTTTAAGGGAAAATTTAATAAAAATTCTTCAATAAATTATTTAAAACAGAAAACCAACTTGGTAATATTAAATATATTAGAACTCAGGCTTCTTAAATGGAGAGAAATTTACCTTACAGCATGTATTAAATGCTTATTTTGTTTGTCTGTTTGTTCATTTTGAAATATGGTCCCTCTGTGTTGCCCAGCTGGCCTAGAACCATGGGCCAATCTGTCCTCAAACTCATAACCACCTCCCTCAGCCTCTTGAATGCTAGGATTACAGGTGCGTGCTCCCACAAGACTTACGTTTTAAAGATGTTCTGAACCACATCAAGCCTATTCCCTGAGAAGTAGTAATTTGGGGGGGGGGCTCACTGAAAATTAAGAAAGGTGCTTGTGGGGATTTTCGAGAACCTCTGACTCCTGCGGAAATGCTGATCTGGCCTTTCCCTTAGAAGTTAGTGTTGGAAGTCAAGGGATATGTGACAGTTTTCACTGATGCTCAAGTTGGAATTCAAATGATTCCTCTAACATAAAACTTCTGCCAACCGTTTTGAGGAAGGATAGAAAGACAGAGAGATTATGGAGACACGAGCAAGGAGAGTACCCAGCACCCTGGAGTCTATTCGAGCCGCTTGGGTCTGAGAGTCAGGAGTTCCAGCATGATTAAAAATGTGGGTCAAGTTGACAATTAAAAATTAACCACCATGCCCTCAATGAGGCTACCCATTGATGATTCCCGCTGATACGTCGCCCTCAGCCTTAAGTGTATAAACTGCTCTTGAACCTCAGAGCCTTAGAGATTAATACAGCAATTATGCTGCCAGTCAGATGGGCGGGCCTCTTTTGCTTCACCCAGATAGGAATCGTGGGTAGTTCTAGATAGTGCCGCTGCTTGGCGTCTGCCAGCTACTATGCTCACCGCTGTGACAGAGCAGCTTAAGAGAGAGATTTATTTGTGCTTGTTCGTCACAAATAGTAGCCCTGCAAAGCCACCATGGAGGAAGAGGAATCCTTTTACCTACAGCAAAATTAACATAGATCTTAGGCTTTCAAGCCAGCCTTCCCACGCTGTGATGACAACACAGGAGAAAGTCATGGCAGGAAGAAATGCTGAAATCCAGATTGTGATTTTCCTTTGTACGGAATGAGAAACTATCCCAAGAAATAACCTCTGACCTCGTAAATAAAACAACTAGACTTTGCCTGTTTCTGCTCACAGGACCCTTAAGCTCTTCTAAAAAGCATCTTGATCGGTGTTCCCTGGGAATGGCTTTGCTTTTCTGATATAAAAGCACCCGACACCTGCGTGATAATATGGTCCCGTTTCTCCCCGCTCCCCAGACACTGGGAAGAGCACAGAGCTGAAACCTCTTTATCACCTTTAAAGTACTTTCTGTGCTTTATGCCAGCTACTGTAACCCTAATGGAGTTTGAACATTCCGCCAAATAACATAAGGGCAGCAGGCTATTTCTTACTCACCCTGCCCTGTCCCGTGGGGACTCTTCCACATCCTGGGCAGACATTTACCACTTTACCACATGTGACGCAGGAGTCCAGGCCTTTGGTAGTATAGAGAAACTCGCTGTGTTTCTCTAGCCCAGTTTTCTATCTTGCAACCAAAGTGGTTGTGCAGATAAACGCATAAGACATTTAATTAAGCTTATTGTTAGACAAACAATGAATATTTTCACATGAGTATGTATATTATAATATTTTGCACTTTTGTATGCCGAAACTTACTGACATTGAAATTTATTTGAGTGTCCTATGTTTTATGTTGCAATTCTAACATCATTGATTGAAAGCTGTTGATTTTGTTTTTTTCTTGACATCCACACAGTGATTGCCCTCTTGCCTAGAGCCTGGCTTTCTTTATTCTTAGTGATTAAAACATGTGATATAAAGGAAATACTAAACTGGTATTTGTGATCATGAGCTTATAAAAACACCAGTATTTTCAGTAGCATGTATGGCTTTCATAGCAAACATCTGCCAGTTATAAGTGGAAGGACATAAAAGCAAAGATTTTTAATACCTTCTTTTTTATTTTTTTAATTTTTATTTAAAATTTTTTATTAATTATAGTTTATTCACCTTGTATCCCAGCTGCAACCCTTCATCCCTTCCTCAACCACTCCCAATCCCATCCTCTCTTATCTCCTCCCATGCCCCTCCCCAAGTCCACTGATAGGGGAGGTCCTTCTCCCCTTCCCTCTGATCCTAGCCTATCAGGTCTCATCAGGACCTGCTACATTGTCTTCCTCAAAGAGCCAGCCACTGAGTTCATGTCAGAGATAGTCCCTGTTCCCCTTACTAGGAACTCACCTGGAGACTGAGCTGTCATGGGCTACATCTGTGCAAGGGTTCTAGGCTGTCTCCATGCATGGTCCTTGTTTGGAGTATCAGTCTCAGAAAAGAACCCTGAACCCAGATTTTTTGGTTCTGTTGCTATCCTTGTGGAGCTCCTATCCCCTCCAGGTCTTTCTATCTCCCACTTCTTTCATAAGATTTTCTGCACTCTGCCCAAAGTTTGGCTATGATTCTCAGCATCTGCTTTCTCACCTTCTTAAGATATTATAAAAGATGCATGACAGACACCAGAAAAAAATGAAGAGTGAAACAGGCTTAATAAAAAAGAGAAGATGGAGCCTTTATGGACCAAAAGTCCACCTAAGACTGAAGAAAGTTGCAGAAGGAATTTTTAAGCTAGAAATGCCTGAGTTAATAATTTTAGTTTAGAAAGTAGATGTGTGCTTCAGATCTTAGCCAGCAGAGCTGAGGAGTGAAAATGAAACATGATGCTTCACTGTGCATGGGATGCTGAAGAACTTGGGAGCCTGAGTATTTATGCCTGGCTTTTGAACTTATCGTAAAATTACAACACAAAACTACACATACTGGTGTTAATCTTCAGCGTGTTTGGGCGTTAGCAGATAAAGATAGCAAAAGTGCACAGTAAAGCCCCTGCTATAAATTTTAAACTGGAGAATGGGTAAGTAAGGAAGTAGAGAAACCTCAAAGAGAATTCAATTGTTTTATAATCGCTTAAAAATCATTAAAACCACATACTTTCGATTCCCATTCAGAATTGCTTCCAACCCCGCCTCAATTGGTTTTTATCACTTCCTGAAACATGGGTTGTATCTGGCCTCCACCACACACATTATGTATGAAACCTCCCAATTTTCATTCTTGAGGATTGAACTTGACACTAAGTCCATATGATATACATTCCCAAGG
This sequence comes from Psammomys obesus, assembly GCF_907164565.1. NCBI lineage: Eukaryota > Metazoa > Chordata > Mammalia > Rodentia > Muridae > Psammomys > Psammomys obesus. The sequence continues at coordinate 3,971,888 of NW_026596057.1, read as the reverse complement.
TTTCATGACCGTTCTGGTACATCCTGGTACAGCATTGCTTGGTAACGTATAGCTTCCGGGATGTCAGAGATGCTTTCACACTATACTTCGGATTTGGTGCCAAATCGGCCCGAGGTCAATGTTCTGAACTAGAAACTGAAATATAATAAAAACTGTCCTTTATTTTATTTCCACCCAGTTTCCCTTGTTCCTTGTTCCTGTTTCCGTTGATCTGAAACCCTTCTTTGGGATTCAGGAAGCAACACACTGTCTCTTACTGGTCCTGAGCCACATGGATCCTTAAGAAACAGTGGGTGGGTTGTAGGGTTTTTGACCCCCTTGATATGCCCAAAAGGGCGATATCAAAAGAGTTCATCTTTGCTGAAGACTCTCTGGACATGAAGTTCAAAAACATTAAAAGGTTTAAAATACAAAGATCTTAGAAAGTCCAAAATATATTTAATTAAATCATCAAAAAAGGAACTTGAAAGACTTTCAAGGAATTTGAGAATGTTTTTTTTTTTTCCTTTCATCATAGTTCCAGGGGAAATGATAGCCAATAGCATGTGAGTACTTCTTGATGCTAGGTCAGTATTTGTAACTGAAGACTGTGTAAAGTTGATGGACAGAAACTATTCTCAGATAAAGCTCATGGTCCTTGGTGATCTCCGTCATTCTGAAGTGGACCATTACTTTAGAAGGCCTCCACAATCAGGTCTAAAATTAAACATAGGAGCTACAGATCAAAGACTTGACCATGGGGCCCGGACAAATGTTCTTTACAAACCTTATAAACTATGTCATTGCCGTTACCCTTTTACTCTTTTCCAAAGTGAAAGGTTCCAAAACAAACAAACAAAAATACCTAGTTTACTTATCTGGAGAACCTTATATCCCAGCCCACAGGTGAGAAGACCTCAAAAATAAAATGATATAAATAACCTTAAAGCAGACATCAAAGGAAGCAAGTCCCTGGGTGCAGAATGCAGATGACAGTGGGGTTTCTCTCAGTCTTAGCCGGGTGAAAAGCCCTCATAGAAGAGGGCTTTCGTAGAAAAGCAGTAGAAGTCAGAAGCCGGAGTGTAGGGGCAAAAGCTGGAAGAAGCTGCCTTTTCCCAGCACCTCATCCTGGATCCTTCCCTGTCACAAAAAGGTTCAAGAATGCCTTGTGCCTTCTGTTATGAAAATGTTCTAAGAATCCAGCTCACATTCTTAGAGGTGCTGACTCAAGTTTTTCTTTATAAATGATGAAAAATAAATTGAAAGCTTAGACAATTGTTTCTTGATACACTTAATTTCGGGATAATGAACTATGACATTCTAATCACATCTTAATAACATTGCCTTAAATCTGATTACCATTTAATTAAGTCTCTTGCCAATATTTCTCTAGTTAATTAAAGTTAGGGTGTCTCCTTGATGGTTAATGTGATTATTATAATTAATTAAAACAAGACAAAGTGAAAAGTCTCTGAGCTAGAAATATGAAGGATTTTTTAATATTGAGTCTTTAAAGCCAGTAAATTCAGCTCTCCTTAATGAAGAGAATGGAGAGAATGAAGAAAGAGACAAACTGGAAGCTAATAAGTTTACACACTGATAAGTTTACACACACACGCACCAACACACACACACACACACACACCCATATGCATGTAAACATAGGCATATACATTTTGACTATTAAATACATTATTTATAAGTTACTGATGGTCACTATTTGTGCTACATCAGTGACATAAAACCCATCTACTGATGATTCAAATGAAGGTCAAAACACGAATGGAAGCAGCCGGGAGCACTGGACTGTGAGAATCAGCAAGATTCGCTGTCATCTCTGAGAACATAGGCAAGGACTCCACTTTCTAACTGTGAAGTGTGATAATTAATACCAACCTCATAAGAGTCTGATATGCCTTAAGTTACAAAAAACAAACAACAAAACTCCACTTTAAGATATCTTGAAAAAAAAAATAAAGCATGACCTAAATTTTTGCTTTTTAACCCAGAAATTGACCTAACCTGAGTTCCAAACCTTAGAATCACTTGGGAAGTGAGTATTAGCACTTATTGTTTTGTTAAATCCAAACCCTTAAGGACCGGTCTGAGCATCATACATTTTACCACACCGAGGAGTTGCTACAGACCTGCAACACTATTATCAGGTGCTTTGTTCATACAGATTGTTAAGCGCACACTTGGCATCTCATTTAGACCTCGTGAGAACCCCGAAGTCAACAGACCCCAATTTCCATTTTACTGATAAACCAAGATGAACCTAAGGTTCCCAACATTACCCAGCAAGGGCTGGTGAAACCTCATTAAAACGTCAGAAACTTTTCTTACTTTTGGATTTTCAACTTTCAGACCTTAACAGTTCACTTCAAGCCTAGAACTTGTATGCTGGAACAGTACGCTTGAAAAGATGGAAAAAAAAAACCTCTACAAACTTGATGTAAGTCATTACTAGAGTCGTACAGTATCCTAAGCAGGTCATTGTCATTTGCTGCCTGTTTTCGGACCAGAAGGTTGTTTCATGCTCCACCAGTCACGTGAGACTTGGGCACTAGCTTCCGTGCCACATGGTGCCTTGCATGGCTTGGGCATGTTAGAACTCTTAGCATCGCTCTGCTGTATGTGTCTCTGGGCTGTAGGTACTTGGGTGGACAAAAATAATTTTTGACTGGTGACCAAAAATTGAGAGCCCAGTAAAGAACTTGCCACACTCCCACTGGTTGAGATAAGGTGGTTTCTTGGAGAGGAGTGAGTGTGATTTAATGCTACCAGCTATGAGAGAGGAACGTTGACTTCCAATATTGAAATAGTTTTGTTTTGGTTGTTGGCGGAGAAGGCTGAATGACATAGTGTATGTAAATAACAGTGTGAATGAAGGGAGAGAGAAATCCTGGTTTTCTTTTTAATTTTTTTTAAATTTCACATTCATGAATACCCTAAGTTGAGCTGATTCTCCTATCCTCACACCTCTTCCTCTTCCCTGCCTCCTCCCATTAGTCCACTTTCTAGACAGTTTTACCTCTACTTTTATATACATATTTTGAGAAAACATGCTAAAATGTGTCTTTCTAAGCTTGGCCTAATTTGCTTAATCTTATCTCTAGTGGCATCCAGTTCCCTGCAAAAAGATAGCTTTGTTCTTCTTTGCAGCTGAAAGAGCTTCATATTGTTCATTGCTGTTGATGGAAATCTAGGCTGGTTCCTTCTGGTTATTGTGGGTAGTTCTGCTATCAATGTTGACATCCCTTAAACTTGGATTCTTAAGGTCTAACATAATTTGCTGTATCCTCTTCTTATATGTGACTTGTGGCTTCCTTTACACTATGTTTGCCATTAAGAGCACATTTACCACCCTTGTAGTATTTTTTGCTACTACTTGGAACATCCAGCCAATGTGAATGGCACCTTCATCTTGCTCTGCCTTTCAAAGCACAGCAACCTCCCACCATGTGGCATCTCTAACGTTGGCACACGAGGCACTGGAGGCTGCCTTCCACCAAGAAATGCACAGTCCCTAAAGTGTGTGTCAAACAGCCAATGAGTTCTTCCATTGTTGTCCTTCTGCAGAGCAAGCTGGCTATGTGTGTTGCTTTGCTCTTGATACTGACTTCATTTTTAACCTTTTTCTCTTGTCTTTTATGTGTACAGAAAAAATTTGCCTCCTATTAGCTGTGGTATTTATTATTTCAAAGGTTTCTCCTTTTTTTTAAAAAAAAATCTAACTTCAAGAAGAAGCTGAAAATATCTCTTTAGAATAAAAATTAATGTACAGCAGAAAAAAATTGTATTATGTGTGTATTGCAAGACATTTCTGTATCATAGGACATCATGATAAGTAAACAATTTGATTTAACTTGGATAAGAAGAAGGAGGTATTATTAAGCTGTGTGTTCAACATTGTAATAAGCTCACTGTGACATAAGCTCAGCTAACTCTCATTATAATCCAATTATAAAAGCTTTCATTCTCATTTTAAAGCTAGGAAATAGGATCAAGCAAGATTAGATGTGCAAGAATGTCAGAGCTTGAATGTAAAACCTTGTCTTTCTGACTCCTAAATCCCTCCTCACTGTCCTGTATTTAGCCACGTCTTTCATGAGTGAGGTGGTAGATTTAGATAAGTGGCTGCAAGTTCTTTGATACTCCTTTTTAAGGATAGGCCTACTACCTCTCCCCTTGAGTTGAAATGGGCTGTGACCCTTGTAACCAATAGCATGCAATGAAAGTGAATGCATAAGAAGTAGTGCTGCTGATGATCATTTTGCAGTTCCCAGGCTGAACCATTTCCAAGGACCCACCCCCATCTGTGGCCCTGGAGAACAGCAAGAAGCAGTGAGCAGCAGCAAGGATCAGAGAGCATCAAGAAAACCAGAAAACTGAGGCCATCTGGGACCAAGATCTCTACCTACAACCCCAGAGACCTACTACCATCTACCTTCTACCATACTGAAAGCTGCAAGAAAAAAAGGCAAAGTCACATATAAAGGTAGACCTATCAAAATTACACATGACTACTCACCAGAAAGTTTAAAAGCAAGAAGGGCTTGGGCAGATATCATACAGACACTAAGGAGACCACAGATGTCAGCCCCAACTATTATGCCCAGCAAATTTTTAATCACCGTAGATGGAGAAAACAAAATATTTTATGACAAAAGTAAATTTAAACAATACCTATCCACAAACCCAGCTCTACAGAAGATACTAAAGGGAAAATTCAAATCCCAGGCAAATCATACCCAGGAAAAACATGGGAAATAACCCCAGAATAGCAAAACCAAAAGAGGGGAGGCACACCACACACACACAGACACTCTACCACCATCAACATCAAAAAAAGCAGGAATCAACAACCACTGGTCATTAATATCTCTCAACATCAATGGCCTCAACTACTCAATAAAAAGACACAGGCTAATAGAATGGATGTATAAACAGGGCACATCCTGTTTATGCATACAAGAAACACACGTCAGAAACAATGATAGACATTACCAAAGAATAAAGGGCTAGAAAAGGTCTCCCAAGCAAATGGACACAAGAAGCAAGCTGGAGTAGCTATTCTAATATCTAATAAAATAGACTTTCAACCAAAGTTAATCAAAAGAGATGGGAGAAGAGCACTTCATATTTATCAAAGGAAAAAAAATTGACCAAGAAGACATCACAATTCTGAACATCTATGCTCCAAATGCAAGGGCAACCACATTTACAAAACAAACAAACAAACAAACAAAACCAACATTTTACTAAAGCTTAAATCACACATCAAACCTCACACATTCATAGTAAGAGTCTTCAACACACCTCTCTCACCAACAGACTGATCATTGAGACAGAAACTAAACAGAGAAATAACAAAGCTAAATGACATTATGAGTCAATGGGACCTAACATATCTATTGAACATTCCATCCAAACACAAAAGAATACACTTTCTTTTCAGCACCTCTTGGAGCCTTCTCCAAAATTGGCCATATACTTGGACACAAAGCAAGCCTCAACAAATAAAAAAAAAAATTGAAATAACACCTTGTATTCTATAAGACCATCATGAATTAAAGCTGGATTCAACAGCAGAAACAACAGAAAGCCTACAAACTCATGGAAACTAAACAACTCTCTACTTAATGACCACTGGGTCAGGGAGGAAATGAAAAAATAATGAAGACTTTCTATATTTCAATGAAAATGAAGGCACAACATGCCAAAACTTATGGGACACAATGAAAGCAGTGCTAAGAGGAAAGTTCATAGCACTAAGTGCCTTCATAAAGAAAGCGGAGAGAGCTCATACTAGTAACTTAACAGCTCACCTGAAAGCTCTAGAAAAGAAGGAAGCAAACATACTGAGGAGTCGGCAGCCAGAAATGATCAAACTCAGGGCTGAAATCAATAACCAAGAAACAAAGAGAATAATACAAAGAATCAACAAAACCAAGAGCTGGTTCTTTGAGAAAATCAGCAAGATAGTCAAACCCTTAGCCAAACTAACTAAACGACAGAGGAATAATATCCAAATTAATAAAATCAGAAACGAAAAGGGGGATATAGCAACAGACACCAAGGAAATCCAAAGAATCATTAGGTCATACTTCAAAAAAGTGTATGCCACAACATTGGAAAATCTAAATGAAATGAATGATTTTCTTGATAGATACCACTTACCAAAGTTAAATCAAGCTCATGCTAACAATTTAAATAGACCTATAACCTCTAAGGAAACAGAAACAGTCATTAAAAGCCTCCCAATCAAAAAGAGCCCTGGGCCAAATGATTTTAGCACAGAATTCTACCAGACTTTCAAAGTAGAACTAATATGCCAATGCTCCTCAAACTATTTCTCAAAATAGAAACAGAAGGAACATTCCCAAACTCATTCTATGAGGCCACAGTCACCCTGACATCTAAACCTAACAAAAATCCAACAAAGAAAGAGAATTTCAGGCCAGTCTCCCTTATGAACGTTGATGCAAAAATACTCAATAAAATACTTGCAAACTGAATCCAGAAACACATCAACAATATCATCCACCATGACCAAGTAGGTTTATTCCGGGAATGCAGGAATGGTTCAACATATGAAAATCCATCAATGTAATCCACCATATAAACAAATTGAAAGAAAAAAAAACAGGATCATCTCCTTAGATGCAGAAAAGGCCTTTGATAAAATCCAACACCCCTTCATGTTTGAAGTGTTGGAGAGATTAGGGATACAAGCCGCATACCTAAACACATTAAAGGCAATACACAGCAAGCCAATAGCTAACATCGACTTAAATGGAGAGAAACATAAAGTGATCCCACTAAAATCGGGGACAAGACAAGGCTGCCCGCTCTCACCTTATCTCTTCAATATAGTCCTTGACATTCTAGCCAGAGCAATATGGCAAGTAAAGGAGATCAAGGGAATACAAATGGGAAGGGAAAAAGTAAAAGTATAGCTATTTGCAGATGATACGATAGTATACATAAGTGACCCCCAAGATTCTACCAGAGAACTCCTAGAGCTGATAAGTGCCTTTGGCAAAGTGTCTGGATACAAAATTACCTCCAACAAGTCAGTAGCCTTCTTTTATACAAGCAACAAAAGGGCTGAGAAAGAAATTAGGGAAACAACACCTTTTGCCACAAATAATATAAAATATATTGGTGTAACTCTAACCACGGAAGTGAAAGACCTATATGACAAAAACTTCAAGTCACTGAAAAAAGAAATCGAAGAAGATATCAGAACATGGAAAGATCTTCCATGCTCATGGATCTCTAGGATTAACATAGTGAAAATGGCCATCCTAACAAAAGCCATCTACAGATTCAATGCAATTCCCATTAAAATTCCAACACAATTCTTTACAGACCTGGAAAGAGTAACCATTAACTTCATATGAAAAAATAAAAGTCCGAGGATAACAAGAACATTTCTGTACAATAAAAGAAGTTCTGGCTGTATCAACATCCCCGATTTCAAGGTATACTACAGAGTAATAGTATTAAAAAATGCATGGTATTGGCATAGAAACAGACAGGTTGATCAATGGAACCGAGTTAAAGACCCAGAAATAAACCCACACTTCTATGGGCACTTGATTTATGACAAAGAAGCCAAAACTATACAATGGGGAAAAAAAGCATCTTCAACAAATGGTGCTGGTCTAACTGAATGTCTGCATGTAGGAAAATGCAAGTAGACTCATATCACCCTGTACCAAACTCAAAGTCCAAGTGGATCAAAGACCTTGACATAAAACCGGAGACTCTAAATCTATTAGAAGGCAGAATGGAGGAAAGTCTGAAACTCATTGGCATAGGAGAAAATTTCCTGAACAGAACACCAACAGCACAGGCTCTGAGATCAACAATTAATAAATGGGACCTCATGAAACTGAAGCTTCTCTAAGTCAAAGGACACTGTCATCAGAACAAAACGGCAGCCTGCAGATTGGGAAAAGATCTTCACCAACCCTACATCAGACAGAGGGCTGAATTGCAAAATATACATGGAAGTTAAGAAATTAAACACCAACAAATCAAATAATCCCAATAAAAAATGGTGTACAGAGCTAAACTGAGAATTCACAACATAGGAATATTGAATGGCAGAGAAACACTTAAAGAAATGCTCAACTTCCTTAGTCATTAGGGAAATTCAAATCAAATGAACTCTGAGATTCCATCTCACACCAGTCAGAGTGGCTAAGACCTGCTCTCAAGGGACAGCACAAGCTGGCCAAGGTATGGAGAAAAAGGAACACTCCTCCATTGCTGGTGGGAATGCAAACTCATACAGCCTCTCTGAAAATCAATCTGACATTTTCTCAGACTATTGGAAATAGTTCTATCTCAAGACCCAACTATACCACTCCTGGATATGTACCCAAAAGATGCTCCACCATACAACAAAGACAAATATTTGCTCAAGTATGTTCAAAGCAGCTTTCTTCATAATAAAAACTGGAAACAACCTAGATGTCCTTCAACCAAATAATGAATAAAGAAATTGTGGTATATTTACATAATGTAGTACTACTCAGCTATTAAAAATAAGAAAATCATGAAATTTGCAGGCAAATGGATGGAACTAGAAAAGGTCTTCCTGAGTGAAGTAACCCAGGCTCACATGGTATGTATTAAGTTATAAGCAGATATTATACCTATAGTACAGGATAACCATACTACAAGCCACAGACCCAAAGGAGCTAAGTAACATGGAGGGGTGAAGGGAGGGTGCTGGAATGTCACTCAGAAGGGGACATAGAATAGACTAAAAGAAGTGGATGAAGAGAGGAGATGGAATGGGGAGGGCATCAAGGGTGGGGATCAGATGTCCTGGGTTGCAGGGGTTCTAGGTTATCTCCATGAATGGTCCTTCTTTGGAGTATCAGTCTCAGAAAAGACCCCTATGCCCAGATATTTTGGTTCTCTTGCTCTCCTTGTGGAGCTCCTGTCCCCTCCAGGTCTTTCTATCTCCCCCTTTTTTCATAAGATTCCCTGAACTCTGCCCAAAGTTTGGCTATTAGTCTCAGCATCTGCTTCGATACCCTGCTGGGTAGCGTCTTTCAGATGCTCTCTGTGGTAAGCTCCTGTCCTATTCCCTGTTTTCTCCCTCTTCTGATGTCTATCCTGTTTGCCTTTCTGAATGAGGATAGAACATCTTACCCAGGGTCTTCCTTTTTGCTTAGCTTCTTTAGGTGTACAGATTTTAATGTGTTTACTTTATATTATATATCTAATATCTACTTATTAGTGAGTATATACCTTGCGTGTCTTTCTGCTTCTGGGATACCTCACTCAAGATGATCTTTTCTAGTTCCCACCATTTACCCGCTAATTTCATGATTTCCTTGTTTTTAATTGTGTAGTAGCATTGCATTGTATAAATGTACCACAATTTCTGTATGCATTCCTCACTTGAAAGACATCTGGGTTGTTTCCAGATTCTGGCTATTACAAAAAACGCTGCTATGAACATGGTTGAGCAAATGTTCTCATTGTGTACTTGAGCATATTTTGGATATATGCCTAGGAGTGGTATAGCTGGATCTTGAGGTAGCACTATTCCCAATTTTCTGAGAAAGTACCAGATTGATTTTCAAAGTGGTTGTACAAGTTTATATTCCCACCAGCAATGGAGGAGGGTTCCCCTTTCTCCACATCCTCTCCAGCCTCTGTTATCACTGAGGTTTTGTTTTGTTTTGTTTTTTTGTTTGTTTGTTTGTTTGTTTTTTTATCTTAGCCATTCTGATGGGTGTAAGGTGAAATCTCAGGGTCACAATATTTGATTTGCATTTCACTGATAGCTAAGGATGTTGAGCATTTCTTTAAGTGTTTCTCTGCTATTCAATATTACTCTACTGAGAATTCTCTGTTTAACCCTGTACCCCATTTTTTAATTGGATTACTATATTTGTTGCCTTGAGTTCTTTATATATATTAGATATTAGCCCTCTGTCAGATATAGGGTTGGTGAAGATCCTTTCCCAGTCTGTAGGCTGTCATTTTGTTCTGATGACAGTGTCCTTTGCTTTACAGAAACTTCTCAGTTTTGTAAGGTCCTATTTATTGATTGTTGATCTTAGAGCCTGTGCTCTTGGTGTTCTGTTCACGAAGTTGTCTCTTGTGCCAACCAGTTCAAGGCTCCTCTACACTTTTTCTTCTAACAGGTTTAGTGTGTCTAGTTTTATGTTGAGGTCTTTGATCCACTTGGACTTTAGTTTTGTGCAGGGTGATAAGAATGTATCTTTTTGCAATTTTCTACATGTAGACATTCAGTTAGACCAGCACCATTTGTTGAAGATATTATCTTTTTTCCATTGTATGGTTTTGGCATCTTTGTAAAAAAAAAAATCAGGTGTCCATAAATGTGCGGGTTTATTTCTGGGTCTTCAATTCATTTCCCTTGATCTACCAGTCTGTTTCTATGCCATTACTATGCAGTTATTACTGTTTCTCTATAGTAAAGCTTAAGATCAGGGATGGAGATACCTCCAGAAGATCTTTTATTGTAGAGGATTGTTCTAGCTATTCTGGGTTCTTGTTATTGCATATGAAGTTGAGAATTTTTCTTTCAAGGTCTGTAAAGAATTCTGTCAGTAATTTGATGGGAATTGCATTAAATCTGTAGATTGCTTTTGGTAAGATGCCATTTTTACTATGTTAATCCTGTCAAGCCATGAACATAGGAGATATTTCCATCTACTGATATTTTCTTCTATTTCTTTCTTCAGAGACTTGAAGTATTTTTTCTTATAAGTCTTTGACTTGCTTAGTTAGAGTTAAACCAAGGTACTTTATATCCTTTGTGGCTATTGTGAAAGGTGTTGTTTACCTAATTTCTTTTTTATTAATTACAATTTATTCACTTTGTATCCCAGCTGTAGCCCCCTCCCTTGTCCCGTTCCAATCTCATCCTCCCTCCATCTTCTCCTCCCATGCCCTTCCTTCAGTCCACTGATAGGGGCGGTCCTCTTCCCCTCCCATCTGACCCTAGCCTGTCAGGTCTCATCAGGATTGAGTGCATTATCTTCCTCTGTGGAAAGATCATCCTGAGTGAGGTATCCCAGAAACAGAAAGACACACAAGGTATATTCTCCTAATAAGTGGATATTAGACATATAATATAGGATAAACAAACTAAAATCTATACACCTAAAGAAGCTAAGCAAGAAGGAAGACCTGGGTAAGATGATCAGTCCTCATCCAGAAAGGCAAACAGGATGAACATAGGAAGAGGGAGAAAACAGGGAATAGGACAGGAGTCTACCACAGAGGGTTTCTGAAAGACTCTACCCAGCAGTGTATCAAAGCAGATGCTGAGACTCATAGCTAAACTTTGGGTAGAGTTCAGAAAATCATATGAAAGAAGGGGGAAATGAAAGACCTGGAGGGGACAGGAGCTCCACAAGGAGAACAATAGAACCCTATTTATCTTTTGTATACAGCCCATTTATCTTTTGTATACAGGAGAGCTACTGATTTTTTTTTAAAGTTAATTTTGTATCCAGACACTTTGCTAAAGGTGTTTATCAGCTGCAGGAGTCCCCTTAAAGGAAAATTTGGGGTCACTCCTGTATAATATCATGTCATATGAAAATAGTGATAATTTGACTTCTTCCTTTCCGATTTGAATCCCCTTGATCTCCTTCAACTGTCTTATTGCTCTAGCAAGAACTTCCAGAACTATGTTGAAGAGATATGGAGAGAGTGGGCAGCCTTGCCTTGTCCCTGATTTCAGTGGGATTACTTTAAGTTTCTCTCCATTTAGTTTGATGTTGGCTACAGGCTTGCTGTGTATTGCCTTTACTATATTTAGGTATGTGTCTTGTATCTTTGATCTCCCCGGGACTTTAAACATGAATGGGTGTTAGATTTTATCAAATGTTTTTTCAGCATCTAAGGAGATAATTATGTGGTATTTTTTCCTTCAGTTTGTTAATATGGTGGATCACATTGATGGATTTCTGTATATTGAACCACCCCTGCACACCTGGGATGAAGCCTAATTGGTCATAGTGGATGATATCTTTGATGTGTTCTTGGATTCAGTTTGCGAGTATTTTATTGAGTATTTTTGCATCAATTTTCGTAAGTGAGATTGGCCTGAAATTCTTTTTCTTTGTTGGGTTTTTGTGAGGTTTAGGTATGAAGGTGATTGTGTCTTCATAGAATGAGTTTGGTAGTGTTCCTTCTGTTTCCATTTTGTGGAATGGTTTGAAGGGAACTGCTGTTAGCTCTTCTTTGAAGGCCTGGTAGAATTCTGTGCTGAAGCCATCTGGTCCTGGGGTATTTTTTTTGAAAGGGAGATTTTTGATGACAGCTTTTATTTCCCTAGGAGATATAGGACTATTTAATTTATTTACCTGGTCTTGATTTAGCTTGGGTAAGTGGAATCAATCAAGAAAATTGTCAGTTTCATTTAGATTTTCAAATTTTGTGGTTTATAGGCCTTTGAAGTAAAACCTGCTGATTGTTTGGATTTCCTCAGTGTCTGTTGTTATGTCCCCCTTTTTATTTCTGATTTTGTTGATTTGGATAGTGTCTCTCTGACTTTTAGTTACTTTGGCTAAGGGTTTGTCTATCTTGTTGATTTTTTCAAAGAACCAGCTTTTGGTTTCATTGATTCTTTGAATTGTTCTTTTTGTTTCTAGTTTATTGATTTCAGCCCTGAGTTTGATTATTTCCAGCCCTCTATTCCTCTTGGGTGTGTCTGCTTCTTTTTTTTCCTAAGGCTTTCAGGTAAGCTGTTAAGTTGCTTGCATGAAATGTTTCAAATTTCTTTTTGAAGACACTTAGTACTATGAACTTTCCTCTTAGTACTGCTTTCATTGTTTTCCTGAGTGTAGTTAGCTTTCTTGGGTTATATTTTTCCTTCTAGTATCTTCTGTAATCCTGGATTTGTGGTTTTTTTCTTTGAATATCTTGTTTTCTCCATCTATGATGATTGAGAGTTTTGCTGGGTATAGTAGCCTAGGCTGACATCTGTGTTCTCTTAGGGTCTGCATGATATCTGTCCAGGCCCTCTGGCTTTTATAGTCTCTGTTGAGAAGTCAAGTGTAATTCTGATGGGTTTGCCATTATATCTTTCTTGGCCTTTTTCCTTGCGGCTTTTAGTATTTTTTTCTTTGTTCTGTATAATTATGGTTTTGATTATTATGTGGTGGTAGGATTTTAGTTTCTGGTCTAATTTATTAGGTGTTCTGTAGGCCTCTTGTATGCTTTATGGACCTCTCCTTTAAATTTGGGAAATTTTCTTCTATGATTTTGTTGAAAATGTTTTCTGGGCCTGGACAGGAATCTTCTTTTTCCTCTATTCCTATTATTCTTGTGTTTTGTCTTTTCATGTTGTCTTGAATTTCATAGATGGTTTCTGTCAGGAATTTTTCAGAATTAACATTTCTTTGATGGATACATTGATTTCTTCCATTGTGTCTTCCACACCTGAGATTCTTTCTTCCATCTCTTGTAGTCTGTAGGTTATGCTTACCTCTGGGTTTCCTGTTTTCTTCTCTAAGTTCTTCCTCTCCTTGATTTCCTCTGTTTGTGTTTTCTTTAATTTTTCCAATTCTATCTTCAGATCTTGAACCATTTTTTTTTTTATTTCCTTCACCTGTCTGACTGTATTTTCTGGCTTTTCCTTCAATTCTTTCATCTGTTTATTTGAACATTCCTCTGTTTGTTTAATTTCTTTTGGTAATTTAATTATTTCCTCTCTGAAGGCCACAAACTGTTTGGCTGCATCTTCCTGTATTTCATTATGGATGGCCATAATCTGTTTGACTTTATCTTCCTCCATTTCTTTACAGATGGCCATAATCTATTTGACTTTATCTTCCTTTATTTCTTTACACATTTCATTTGTTTCCTCCATTATCCTCTTATTAAGCATAGATGTACGATCATATCCCTGAATTTCACTTTTGTTAGGGTGTCCAGGGCTACTTGCCCCTGGCTAACTGGGTTCTGGAGATGTCATATTGCTTTGGCTTTTGTTGGTTGTGCTTTTATGCTGGCCTCTACCCATCTAGCTGTCTCAGGTGTTGGCTGTTAGTTTCTGGTGCTTGCCTGGGGTAGGGAAAATCCCCCTGTCAGGAAGATGGCTGTTCCTGAAGGAGGCCTCCTCAGCTTTTTGGGTATGGTCACGAAATGGCAGATGCTTCTCAGAAATTGCCACAGCTCACCTCAGGTGTATGAGTCTGTGTGGTAACTGCAGTCGTTGGTGGACAGGGGGACTCTCCTCTCACCAAGAGAAGTCCTGGAGACAGCTGCCCCGCCACTGGGTTTCTTACTCTGAGTTTAGTGAGCTGCTGCTGCTCTTGCACTGTGTTTGCTGGCTGCAGCCCTCTTAAAGAACCAGGGAACCCCACAGTTTGGTCAGTTTAGTTAGGGAGACAGGTTGTACCTTGGAGCAGTGTCTGGGGGCTGAGCCCATGGATCCCAGGCTTCTGTAGGTCTGAGTTTAGAGCTCTGTGCCCCAGTACCCGAGCGGTAATCAGTGGCAGGTGAGCACAGCACTCATACTTGTGGCAGGAGGTTAGAGCCAGAAGCCTGTGGGAACCCAGGGATTTTTCAGGGGATCAGCTGGGTGTCCTGAGGTCGGACCTGATATTTCCCTCACTGTGGGGTTTCCTTCCAACAGGGAGACCCAGTCTGTGGTTTTTTGGGGGGTCCACAGTTCAGTCTGGGATGGTGAGTAGAGCATGCTGGCACAGGCAAGTGGCTCTACGCTGGCTGGTGACTGGGCGCCTGCAGGAACTCAGGAGCTTTTCCCTGAGTACTTTTCAGGGGGTGAGGGTTGGCTGAGTGCCTTGAGGTTGGACCTGATGTTTCCTTCACTGTAGGGTTTCCTCCCAAATGGGGGAACCCAGTCTCTGGTGGTTTGGGCCCACAGTTCTGTCTGGGATGGTAAGTCAGGTAAGCAAGCAGGTCTCTGGGCTGGCGGCTGAGTGCCTGCCTGAGCCTGGGACCTTTTCCAGGGATTATCTGGGTGACCTGAGGTCAGTCAGTCCTGATTTCTTCTTTCACTGTGGGGTTTTCACTCGACTGGAAAACCCAGTCTCTGGTGTTCTGGAGTCCACAGTTCAGTCTGGGGTGGTGATCAGAGCATGCAGGCATGTGGCTTTGGGCTGGCAACCTAGAGCGTGCTGGGACCCGGGAACTCTTCTGGAGGTTAGCTGGGTGACCACAGAACAGACCCGATTATTCCCCACACCGTGGGGTTTCCTCTCACCTGGAAAACACAATTGCTGGTGTTTTAGGTCCCAGAGTTTGGTCTGTTGGTCGCTGTGCCCTGATCTTCAGACACAGTGTCCTCTTGGTGCCACCATCTTGGATCCCACCCATAATCTTATAAATACCTGCTTGTATTGTTTTTTTTTTTTAATCTGGGCTTTTCTACGCCATTCTTGGGGTCCTTCCTCTAGGCCCACATGGTTCCTTCTCCATGCTAACCCATCATGGCATTCTTCTTTTTCCTCTTTAGCCTATCTGTTTCCCATGATTCTCCTGAACCCAAAACCCAGGAATCTTAGCCACACATACCCCATTCTGTACTGCCCAGGTTTTAGGACTTTTAATCAACCAATCAGGAATAATGCTTTGAACAGAACACCAACAAACAATTCAGGCTCCAAGATCTACAATTAATAAACAGGACTTCTTGAACTTGAAAAGCTTCTGTAAGGCAAAAAAAAAAAAAAAAAAAAAAAAAAAAAAAAAAAAACCACTGTCAATATAATGAAAAGGCAGCATGCAGATTGGGAAAAGATCTTCACCAATGTGACCAACAAAGGGCTAATATCCAAAATAGATAATGAACTTAAGAAATCCAACGCCAATAAACAAAATAACCCAATTAAAAAAATGGAGCACAAAACTAAACAGAGAATTTTCAACTATGGAATCTCCAATGGCTGAGAAGTACTTAAGGAAATGATCAACTTCCTAGTCATCAGGGAAATGCAAATCAAAATGACTCAGATTCCATCTCACACTGGTCAGAATGGCTAAGATCATCATCTCAACTGACAGCACATGCTGGAGAAGATGTAGAAAAAGGGGAACACTCCTCCATTGCTGGTGGGAGTGAAAACTTATAAAAACCACTTTGGAAATCAATCTGGCATTTTCTCAGAAAATTGGGAATAGCTTTACTTCAAGACCAAACAATACCACTCCTGCGTATATGCCCAAAAGATGCCCCACCATACACCAAAAACATTTGCTCAACTATGTTCATAGCAGCTTTATTTGTAGTAGCTAGAATCTGGAAACAACCCAAATGTCCCTCAACCAAAGAATGAATAAAGAAACTGTGGCACATTTACACAATGGAATACTACTCAGGTATTATAAACAAAGAAATCATGAAATTTGCAGGCAAATGGATGGAACTAAAAAGATCATCTTGAGTGAGGTAACTCAGACCCAGAAAGGCACACATGGTATGTACTCACTTATAAAGGGATATTAGCCATAAATTACAGTATAATCATACTATGAGGCACAGACCCAAATAAGATAAATAACAAGGAGGATCCAAGGGAGGATGCATAAATCTCACTTGGAAGGGAAAATAAAATAGACAGAGGTAGTGGCTGAAGAGAGGGAATAAGGTAAGGTAGGAGAGGGGGTATAGACAATTAAGAGAGTGAAGAACAGACCTGGGGAGACTGAGAGCTAGAGAACAGAAGGCCTGTAGAGAAAAGAGAAGCTGAGGGGGAAGGTATCTCTGTGAAGCTGGAGACCTAAGTCAGGGTAGGCCCCTGGGAGGATATGAGGAGGATTAAAGCAGTGACTTTACTAACAGAGGCCATACAGACTAGAAGACACCTTCTGACTAGATTAACCTCCTAGTAGAGAGAGAAGAACTCTAACCCACCCACAAAAGCTTCAACGCCAAATTCACCCTGCCTACAAGATGTTCAGGCTTAAAGATAGAGCAGATGGAACAGAGGTTGAGGGAATGCCCAACCAATGCCTGGCCCAAACAAAGACCTACCCTATGGGAGAGTGCCAGCCCCTGACACTCTGGACAATTCTCTGCAAAGCTTGCAGACAGGAGCCTAACAAATCTGTCCTCTGAGAAACTCTACCCAGAAGCACCTCAAAACTGATGCTGAGACTCACAGCCAAACAGTAAGTGATATTTAGGGAGTCTTGTGGAAAAGTGAAAGGAAAGAGAAAAGGACCTGGAAGTGACAGGAGCTCTACAAGAAGACCAACAGAGCCAACTAAACAGGGCCCAGAAGGGCTTGCTGAGACTAAAGCATCAACCAAGTACCATGCATGAACTGGACCTAGGCCCCCTACAAAGATGTAGAGATAGACAGCTTAGGCCTATGTGGGTCCTCTAGTAAGGGAAGTAGCAACCATATCAGACACAGACTCACTTTTTGATCACTCCCCTCTGGCAGGCCACAGGGCAAGAAGATATGCTCAGTCCTGATGCAACTTGATGAGCTGGGGTGGATGGGAAAGGGAGCTCCCTTTTTCTGAGGGAGAGGTGAAGGGGTAAGGGATAGAAGGGAGGGTGTGACTTGAAGGGGAGCAGAATGGGTCTACAACCAGGATATAAAGTGAATAAAAATAAATGGTTTACACAACAAGGATAGGGCAGTAACCCAATCTTGAGGACCAGTAATTAGCATCAAAATACAAGCAACAGACCAAACCCTAACAACCTTCAAATTTACTTGTGCTCGAAATATGCATATTTATTTATTTACTTATGTTTTGCTTTCTCCAGACAGGGTTTCTCTGTGTATCCCTGGCTGTCCTGGAACTCACTCTGTACACCAGGAAATGTGCATTTTTAAAAGAGGTTCCATAAGATTCTGTTTTTTTTTATTTTAGTGCTGTTTTCGGTTTACGAAGAATTGATTGAAACATACAGAGGTTTTGCTTTTGACCTCCCTGCACACCCGACTCCACATCTTGCCGTTGCTGTCACCACCGACAGCCTGCACTGACAGTCTGTACTTTACCCCAGTGGTCATTTTTATTATGGCTGTGCATCCCACTAATACGGTATCACATGAAATGTTTTCACTGCCCTCAGATTCTGCGCTCCTCTCCTTCCCCGGCCCAACCCCTGATCTTTTTTACTATCTCTATAGCTTTGTCCTTCTGAAAGAGAAGTTGGAGTCATAGGGTGTGTAGCCTCTCACAGCGGCCTCTCTCACCTACAAATGTGCACTTTAGTTTCCTTTGTGTCTTTTCAGCCTTGGGTAATAAGCCATCATCTGCCTGGCCTGTGCTTTCATTATTCATTCCCCATGGAAGGCCATCTCCGTTGCTTTCAGGTTTTGTCAGTCGTGAATAAAGCTGCTGTATACATTCACATGTAGGTTTTTTTTTTTTTTCAATGTGTACATAAATTTCCACATCCTTTAGATACCGCTGGGTACTGGATATTGTTAACGTGTTAACAGAATACACACGGTACAAGGAAAAGCATCAGCTCCTACAGGTCTTCACATGTGTCCATGCCGCCCTCCTCACCAAAAAATAAGACAAATAAAAACTAAATTTCAACAAATATTTCATCTGGGCTGCTCATTTTTTTTTTAAATCTACAATTCTTCTATTGTATAGAAGTTAAGTAGAATTAGATCCAGGAGGCCATAGAAAGTTAAAGGTCACAAGGTTGGTGGTAAACTGAGTCTCTATTACTGTTACAGTTTCCAAATGTGTTCACTTGTGCATGGTGAATAGACATGCTGCATCCTATTACAAATACTTCTGTAAAGTCCCATCATAAAACAAGCATTATTAGTCTCAAGATGTTATGTCAACAATCCTTGGAAGAATTAAAACAAATCTTCAATATTGTGGGAATAGTCGTTTGCTCTTAGCAATCTAACTTATAAATCTAGCTCCAGAATAATGAGATATAGACTGAGTAAATATGCTAATTAAATTTTGTGATCTAAATAATTACTAGGTATTCCATTAACTGACAAAACATATTTGGTAAGGCCTTTTGTTTTTTGTTTGTTTTTTTTAAGGCATCTGCATCATTCTTGGTGGAGTTTTCTTCTCTGATTCCAGTTAACCCCATAGCTCTGGCTTCCCTCACAATTCCCAGGTAAGGCTGAATGAATAGCGATGAGGACAATGCTAATGGAACCAGTCACGGCTGTCATGGCTGCTATCCTGTATTAGATCTTTTCTTTGACTCAGGAGCTGTTTCAGGCTTGATTGTGAGTCTTAAGTCACTTAGTTCTACAGGCTAATCTATGAAGTCAGTGTTACGAGCCCACAGTTTTCAAAATAAAAATTCATGAAGACTAGAAGTTCAGCAGCTTGACCAAGATCACACACAAAGCAGCAAGTGGCTGGCTTGGGATGGCCTCAAGTAGCTCAGGTCCTTACTTGGCTCTGTGGATGAGCAGTATCAATAACATAAGGCTTATTTCTTCTTTTGTTCTGAAATTGGCAAATATCCATCTCTGTTTTTACATTTTTTTTTAATTGTAAAATATTTAGGTATGGGTCTCCAAAGAGTAAGCCATTGTTTTGTGCTTTTTAGTCTTATTTGCATGTCCTCATATACTATATATAATTCCAGTACTTGTTTCATTTCCTGTTCTATAATGCCCTCCAATTGTCAACTGAATGCTTTCAAATGCCATCTGAGAATCTATCAATGGAATGTGGTTTCACCCTAACTCACTTTGCTGATGAAATAAGCTGTACTGAGGGTTTCCCTAATGTCCAAGGAATCTCAGCTCTTGGGTTCTATGCTGCACGGTACTACATGGTTTATGTTCCACTTGATAACTTTTTTCAGAACTTCCCGATCTATTTAAATTGGGTTATTTTCTGTTAAGTATATAGGACCATCTTTAAGATTGTCAAACCCTCCGTCTTCTTTTTTACGGTCTGTGATAATTTAAATATTATGAGATATAACCATGGATGTGGCTGATATTTCCAAAAAAGCCATAGAAAAAAACTCAGTCAAGACTAGGGCAGGGTGGCACACGCCTGCAATCCCAGTACTCTCCGAGGCCGAGGCAGAGGCAGGAGGATCTCTGTGAGTTCAAGGCCAGCCTTATCTACAAAGCAAGTCCAGGACAGCTAGAGCCACACAGAGAAACCTTGTCTTGAAAAAAAAAAAAGAAAGAAAGAAAGAAAAGAAAAGAAAAGAAAAGAAAAGAAAAGAAAAGAAAAGAAA
>NW_026596057.1:3907884-3951705 GCF_907164565.1 Psammomys obesus | reverse complement strand
AAGAAAAGAAAAGAAAAGAAAAGAAAAGAAAAGAAAAGAAAAGAAAATCTCATTTAAAATGGGCTTTTAATAGTGTCTACAGTACAAGGCACGGATTTCCCACTGTGCAACAGGCTTCAATCCAATTAGAAAGGAGCTGTTAACCTGTAACACTAAGACCATTTACCGTGCCAGTGGAAGTATTTTGCCAGGCAGGCCAGTATCACAGTGTGCAGGGTCCAGCACTGGATAAAACCACCAATGCCCTTTCTCCCCCAGTAGCCTTCATAGTAGCTCCTGGCACTTCAGAAGCTAGCCAGCAAAGAGTACGTTTCCTGGTTGGTTTAAGATTGGTTTTTCTATTTCCTGCAACCCCTGTGTGGTGTTTTTGGCAACAGAGTCTTATGATGTAGTTACAGCAGGTAACCAAGGGAAATAACAACAGACTATGCTGTTTCTGAGACTTACAAGGGCTCCTTGACTTATATGGAAGTGTTCCATGTCTTCCACTGCAGTTTTCACTCCCTCTTAAAAGATTTGTTTTTATTTATGTGTATTTCTATATGTTTATATGATTGTGTGCTGTGTGTGTGTCCTCAAAGACCAGAAGAGGGCATTAAGTCTCCTGGAGCTGGAGTCACAGAAAGTTGTGAGCCATGTATGTGGGTGCTGGGAATCAAACTTGGGTCTACTGGAGTGGCAAATGTTCTTAACTGTTGAGTAATCTCTCCAGCCCCCACAGTCCTTTGAAAAAATTGCATCTGGAAATTAACTTACTAACTAGTGCCTTTCCACGAGGTTTTATACACCCTCAATTCTTTCAGTCTTCACAGTATCCCACATAATATTCTCTTTAAAATGTTTTTCATACTACTTGGTTTTTGATTATTTTCAAATGGACACATTTAAAAATTTCCAAGGCCTGTCAGTAACTCTAAATTTCTTCTGTCTTCTTCTTTGCCTTTATCATTTTCTTCTTTTTGATTTCTTCATGGTTTATTTTCTTACTCCTGCTCTGGTTTTTAAAGCTGAATGCCTTGGAGCTGGGGCAATGGCTTGGTGGTTAAAGGCATGTGCTACTCCTACAGATGACTTGAGTCTGTTTCCCAGCACCCATGTTAGGCATCTTATGGCTGCCTATGACTCTAGCTCCATAGGATTCAGTGACCTCTTCTGGACAACACGGACACCTACACGTATACACGCATATTCATTCCTTCACAGACACACAAACACATGTACTCGAAAAATGTTTTCAGTCTTTCCAAAACTGAATAGCCTTTTCTGTACTTTTAAAGATACAGTCAATATATCTTTCTATATAGGTGTGGATAACCCCTGAACAATAAATACATAAACCTAATTCTCTACCAGACAAGAGAATCTAGACACTTGCAGGCCCAGCTATCAAGGCAGTGGCTGGGGGGGGGGGGGGTGAGGAGGCAGGCCTTGCATCTTATTTGAGCAACAGTCCCCATCTGCTAGAAAGAGAGAGAGGGTGGGAGGGAGAGGGAGAGAGAGAGAAAGCCAGAGAGAGAGGCAGAGGTATCAGGCCATGTATTTCAGATTAAAAACAAAAAAATCTGTAGTTTTGTGAAACTACAGCACCAATTATGTCCATTAGAAAAAATACGCTCAAAAAAATAAAACCTTAAAGAGGTCAGAAACAGAAGTATGAAAGGTGATTTTTCAAGGCGGGTATACACAGATGGTACTTGATCTGAGCGTCTCTGAGCATCTTCCTTCATTTCCGTGCAAATATGCTGAAGAAGAGGCCAGGCTAGCCCTCTGGTACTCAGACTTGCCCCAGACATGAAGCACCTACGTAGGTTTCTTAGAATTGTAGATTCTCAGGCCCACACAGAGCCACGTGGAACATGCATCTTAACACAGCTCCTCATAGCGAAGAGCACTCCCTTTATTGAAACTTAGGTTGAGAGAAAAAGTGAAGCCAGCCGTGAAGCAGGGGAAAGCGGTCCTGACAAATCCAGTGGCTTCTGGTTGATTCCGGTCCGTGCAAAGAGCTCAAGTCAGTTTTCTAGCGGCTCCGGCGTCCTTGGAGCAGCATCTCCCAGGTCTTGCTGAAGTATTTCAGGGATGTCAACCAAGCAATGAGCAGGCCCGCTGTGCCCGGAAGAGGAAGTGGGGGGCAGCCATGCCTGTGTGAGGGATGCGGCAGGTGCCCAGCTCAAGAGCTCCAGCCGGGAAACGCGAGCAGTGTAGAGATAAAACGGCTGCGGAAGGAGTTTTGTCTTCCTTCCTTCGGTCTTCTTCCTCATCTCTGGCACCCAAACAAGCTTCTCCCGCACGTCTTAAATCACAGCCAGGACAGTGCCTCCTCGTTTTCTTTTCAACCTGAATCCAACCAGTTGGACCCTCCTGGCCTCACTGTTTATCTCCCTAGGGAGCCAGAGTCAAATAATAGTTGTTTGCATAGTTGTTTGATGTCCTCCTGATAGCTGCTATAGAGTGCTGTCTGTCAGACTTCCTGGAATACTGACTCCTCTCCTTCTCGGCAAGTCCTGCTCTAACTAAGCACCCTATCTAAGACTAAAGGCCATGTTCGGTTACTTCTATAGCTCCTTAGTCAATCCTAAATTTTCTGCTGTATTTATCTTCTTATGTGCCATATAGTTTACTAACCTGTCACGCCTAGACAAAGACATTGACCTTTTTACTGTGTTGCTCACAAATGTACCTTGTGTAAGATGGTGCTTTGTCTTACCTAGAGCCTCCAGAAATATTTGTAGAACTGAACTGAGCTGAATTTTATCCAGTAAAGTAGGTATCACTCACTACTTAATTAAAACCACACTGAAAGTCCACCCTCTGCTGGATGATTCCCATCAGGGGTGGTAAGGTGGCTCAGAGGATGAAGCACATGCCCAGCAAGCCTGAGGACCCAGCTTTAGTCCCCAGAAGCCACAAAAAGGCAAGAGGAGAGAAGCATCTCCACAAAGTTGTCCTCTGATGTCCATATGTGTGCCTTGTCATATACTCACCCAGGTGTCATTTTACACACACACACACACACACACACACACACACACACCTCTCTCTCTCATCAACTCACCACCTAATCTCTTATCTTCTTTCAGAGCCAAAACGATTGAAAATGTCAAAAATTGCTTGCTTTTCCCCTTTCCTGCCCACACATGTCACCATGTCAAGGGCCCCCGTCTTCTCTCTCCCAGGATCACTCAGTATTTTCCCAACACAGCAACTGACTCTTCTCATCTCATTCAGGCTCCTTACAATGCCCAGGTTGTCAGGTTTACACAGCAAGCACTTTCACCCACCTAAGCATCTTGCTGGCCCCTTATAGACTATTTTTTTTTAGTGTACGCTTTTATGTTGGGCCTCAAGGTGGGTATTGGTACATTCATTTTATCTGTGAAACACGTATGGAAAAATGGTATAATTTATCTTCAAGTGACAATGATGTAATCCTAGGCTTGAACTCTAGCCTGATAGCGGGTAGATCCCGTGCCTTGTAGTTGATGGCAGTAACTGATCTGCATAAAACTAAATTGTAATGGGGCCTTTAAGTGGCATAGCCTTTATCTATGAAAATTGCTTTACAGCACAAAATGTCTTCTATTTCTCAAAATAATAGCTTCTTATGACCAGGCATACAATTTCTCACTTCAAAAAATGACCTTAAAATCTTTTTAGTTTCTCCTGCAATAACATATTTTATAATATTGTCTATTATATTTCATCAGATCGATGCTCTTTCGGTTGGCTTCTGTTTCTGTGATATAACACTGACCAAAAGGGAACTTGGGGGCGGGAGGGGGGAGAAAAGGGTTTATTTGACTTAGAGATTACATTCCACTATCAAGAAAAGCCAGGACAGGAAGCTGGAGGCGGCAACTGAAGCAGAGATGGCGGAGGGGTGCTGCTCGCTGGCTGCTTCCTCAGCGTGCTCATCTACGTTCTTGCATCCAGCCAGGACCACCCGCCTACGCATGGCACTGCCAACCGTGAGCTTGCCTCTCCCTCATCAGTTAGCCAGTGCTGATCTGATAGTGCCGCTCAGGGTCTTACCTGTGATTGGCATTCCTACGTCCATGTTTCCCATCTTTGTGCAGACTTCACCTTTACCATCTAGCTGTTGCTTTTGTCTCTTGATCCTTGAAACGCAGAGGGAAATCCAACTGAAGAGTGAGATAAGACAGAAAGAGAGAGAAGCTGAAAGAAAGAAAAGAGAGAGAGAGAAAGAAAGAAAGAAAGAAAGAAGAGAAGAGAAAATTTAGCAGTAGGTAAAGGTGTCTCTGAATGTTTCAGATGTTTGTGTAGAGTGCATCATCCTATGCAGTATTTATGGGGTAATAGCTAAAAACCACCAAATGTCTAGGAAAGCAGCATTAGACAAATTAGGAAATAGTGGGAGCACGAAAACAGACAACAATCTCAGACATACTGCCTATGCGTTAGAAGAAATAAAATTGCCTTATTTGTCAAAATGAATTGAATAAGCAGAGTGATTGTGTTTTCTGGCAGGGTGACCAGTCTGCTTTTCCTAAGGATTAATGTCATGTAAACATGCTCACCATCAACCAAAAAAACAGTCTCTGGTTCAGAGAGAGGGTGAAACATTGTCAGTTGAGTCTTGGCTAGAGCGACCCATCTACTTGTGGGACACTAACTTGTATAACCTTAAACTATTTATAGCAGATACAAAATTCTATAAACAAATATCATTTTTAGTAGGAGTTCACTATGGAGCCTAGGATAGCCTAGAAGCTGCTATGTAGCCCAGGCTATCCTCCAGCTTGTGTTCTTTCTGCCTCTTAGGAGACAGATATTATAGGTATATACAACTACCTTTGGCTCAAGTTTTTTTTTTTTCTGTAATCAATGTCTGGATCTTTTGGAAAAAAAACATTCTGACATTATGTCTCAGCATAGTTAGTCATATGATATGAAAGGACGGAAAAAATAAAACATAATGGAAATATTTCAGTTTTGTTATCACTAAAATTCTTGTGCAAATATCCAGAAAAAAAAGGTCTGTGAGTTTGGCTGTAAAATACCTGACTACAAAATTTAAAGTAAAAAAGAAAATTCTTTTATTTTATCCTGAGAAGTATTTTTTCTTTTTAGCTTTTTAAAAACTTTTATTAATTATACTTTATTCACTTTGTATCCACCCCCCTGAGAAGTATTTTTTAAATAGAATTAAGCACTCTCCCAATCCCTCCCAATCCCCCTACACAAACACACACACACACACACACACACACACACACACACACACACAATGGGCAAAGAAAAGAGACACCTGTTGGTTGTGCTGTCCTATCAGTCAGGGGCAGAGCAGATGGTGGTCCTTTGTTCATCCCAGGCATTCTTGTTGCCTGGCTTGGTGGTCAAAGCTGTCTTATGCCTAGGACTCATAAAAATAAAATCCAGGCAGCATAGCACAGGAGGAGAAGGACAGGCAGAGACCTGTGGACCACCATGCCATCCACAGACCTGCCCTCCTGAGCATGGCACAGGAGGACCAGAGACACCCACTTGCTGCCAGACCACACAGCACAGAGAGAGGATGCCATCCAGGGGCCTGCCAGCTGCATGGCCAGACTGTAACAGGGGTCACCACAATGAGCAAGTCAGATGGGAAGCGGAGCCACTTGAGCATTATGAAGATGGGACTGGAGACTTGAGGGTGGAGAGGAGCAGCCTGTTTTGAGAGGCCAGCCCTGCCACCTGGGGGCATAGTGAGGTCCTAGCTGAATCTGCCTCTGGAGGCCAGGTCTAAGTCTGTGGCTATGAAGTGGCAGGGGTTCGTGTTGATGTCTGTGGCTCATATGACCACTAGAGAATGTGGTGTCCCTGGTCAGGGCAGCTGCAGGGGACCACGTGCATGTCCAGGGTTGTGCAGAGCTGGCTCTGCCCCTCACTGGCTCTGGTGCTCTGGGGAGCTGGCTCCACCTCTCAGCAGCAGCAGCAGCAGCAGCACTAGGGAAAGCAAGCCCTGTGTCTCTACTAGGCATCACAGTGGAGCTGGCCCTAATGGCAGTTTCGGTGAGTTGGCTCCAAGGGTTTGAGTGTGGGAGAGCTGACCCCACCATTCCTCTGCTATGAGGGGGCACTGGCACAGAGGTGTCATTGGCTCCCACCCCACCCCGACACACACACCTCCAGCAGCAGAGAAAGCTGCCCGCAGGGTCATGAGCTCAGGAGAGCTAGCCCTGCCCCTCACCGGGTGCAGAGTGAGTCCTTCACCTTGCCTGAAAAGCACAGCAGAGCTGATCCTGGAGTTGGGGACCCAGGTGAGCCAGCCCTGAGTTCAAGAACACAGGGGAGCTGGCCCCACAGCTCTTCGGCCATGAGGTGGCGTGAGTGTAGGGGTGATACCTTCCTCCCTCGCCCCTCACCACCTGTGTCAGGCTCTAGGATCATGAGGGCCAATGAGCTGGCCCTGTCCCTCCCTGGCTGCAGCACTCGGGAGATCAGGTCTTCCACCTAACCTGGGCAGCACAGCTGACAATGGTCGAGGAGGTACAGGTGAGCCAGTCCCAAAAGCATGAGCAAGGGAGAGAAGGGCTTGCTACTCCTCTGCTGTGAGACTGGGGGGTTGGGGAGGGGAGATGCCCTGTTGCAAGGAATGAGTGAACTTGCCCTGAGGATATGAGAGCAGGAGAGCTGGCCCAGCCCCTGACAGTCTGCAGCACTTGGGAGAGAGTCTGTGCCTTGACTGAGCAGAACAGTGGATCTGGCTCTGGAGGCCTGGGTGAGGGTGAGCTGGCCCCAAGGGCGTGAGAACAGGAGAGCTGACCTTGCCTCCTGCTGGTGGCAGCATTGGGTGGCCTAGCCTGAGTAGTGCCAGAGAGCTCACCCTGGTGGTATGGATAAAGGAGAGAGAGCCAGTGGGGCTGACCAGCATAGCCACCACCCAGGCACAGATCCAGAGCTCTGTGTTGGCCCACCCCCAAATCGTCTGTGATGTGTGAAAAGGGCCGGTCCTGCCGATTCAAAGCTGCAGGAACTCCATGACACAGCGCAACAACAGAATAACCAGGAAGAGTGCCGATGAGGATCTGATATTGATGTCACAGAAGCCAGAGATCTTGAGCCAGACTGATGACCCACTGCAATGAACATTTACTAGTGAAGATGTGTGGGCAGAGGGGTTATCTGTGGGACACCCTGTGACAAACTACAGCTTCCACCATTGAGATGTCTTCTATGCTTTGTTTTCTGTTGTTGTTTCGTTTACGTGTGTGTGTATGTGTTTTATCTTGAGGGGGAGGGGAGGTTCCAAGGGTAAAGGACAGACCTGTGGGGCTGGGGAAATGAACGAGACAGGAGTGCATGATGTGAAACTCGCAAAGACTCAACAAAATGCTTTAAAAAAGAGAAAGAATTAAGCTATATATGTCTGAAAAACATAACTTCATAATTTGTAACAAAACAAAAACAAGTTAAGTAATAACAAATAATTAATTCTAGGCTGGTCTGACAGGGCATTATACAACCAGTAAAATGATAAATACATTGTCTATGAGAAAACTATGGCAATGTACGTAGCATAACATTTTGGAAAGGTTAGCACCAAAAAAAAAATGTATCATATACTATAATTACATCCACATAAAAACTGTAGTTACACAGGTAAAATGTGAAGGGAACATACGAGATGTAAATAACCCTCATATCAGCTTACCAGTATATTCCGGGTTATGTTATGGGAATGAAAGTCCCCGCATACTTGTGTCTCCCAGCAAAGCTTATACCACACGCCAAGGCTATTATGTGCTCATTAGAATCACTCAGGGGCTTAGGCTAAAGGTGTCCCTCAGTTGTCTCAGCAGTGAGAGCAAAGGCATCTACTATGTCTTGGAGATGTGACTGGAGGGTAAAATAGGTCACTCTTGCTTGCATTTATGTGGCCAATGAACAGCATCGTGCCTGGCTTCCGAGGTGATGGGGAAGATAAATCCTTCTGTGTGATCAGAAAGAGAACAGAGAAATACGGATGGGCAGCCCTAATAATCTCAATGAGACTGGTGGAGTTAGATTTTTCTCAGATATTTGACAGTGCTAAAGTATGTTTTCTGTGATCATTACTTCCAACTCCATCTGGGAGACAGAAATTGAGAGCTGGCTGTGTAGAGCATGAATCTTTCAAAGAGAGGCTGCGAACGGGAAATTCTTTTATTCAAACATTTAAAGTGCATTGAGATGATAAACATTTTCACATTGGGGAAATAGAGTTTGATTGAAAAATATTTCTGATTTCACATCCCTCTATTTTGTGATTTATCAATTACATGGAAGAAAAGCACTGCACAGAGGCATTCTGTCATAAATATTTATGAATGTGCTTGGGAGAATACATATTTTGCCTTTGTCTATTATAACAGTTTGTTTGCTTCAGCAAGCAATCAACAGTAAAGAAAATACATCTTACGGTAGTGAAGTTATAACTCTCCTAGCAAGCAAAAGCCCGAGAGATATCAATTGACAACGAATGGGAGATAGTGGGGTGTCAAGGGGCAATAACTTTGACATCAAGTGTTTGGACTTTGAATCACTGTTTATTAATTACACAACAGTCGGGGCAATTCGGGTTAACCCCTTCCCTAAGCGGACCGCGTGCTTTCTCCCCGGCAGACATTAAAACTTGAAACCTAGGGTATGTAAAGCGGGTAGAAGAGCGCCTGACGCCTAGCGGATCAGTGCTCGTTTATTTGTGTGTTAGTTGGAGAGTGCCCAAGCGATTGTTGGCTACAGCTGTGCCACTGTCCAGCCTTCCGGAAGTGGCTGTTAAATTCCACGCTGTGGGGAGCAGACTTAGAGAGAGATGGAGGGAAAGCCGCCACCCTCCAGCTCTCCCTCCTAAATGGAGACACCTTTCAAATGGGGTTTTACAGGTGCCCATCTGTCAAGACAGAGTCAGAACGAGAGGAGCCAGCGCTGTTCACCAAGTGGTGCTCATAGCGAGCACTGGCAAACAGTCGAGGGTGATCGGGACAGCCAGCCAAACAATCTCTCTTGATGATCCACATTGGGCAAACTCCAGGTGAGGGGAAGAGAGCCAGGCCTAGGCAGGAGGGACTGCTGCAGGAAGTGGGAGGGGCTTAGAATCACAGCTCCATTCTGTCAGCTACAAAGGTGGAAGGGGTGATTGGCAGGTCACCTCTAAGACTTAGCTGGCCAGGTTATAGAGCAGGGAAACCAGAGCCAGGGTGGTTTGTGAGATTGGGGGGATGCTTTGATAGCCACCTGAGTCTTCATGTGACTGGGTCTATTCTCTCTCTCTCTCTCTCTCTCTCTCTCTCTCTCTCTGTGTGTGTGTGTGTGTGTGTGTCTGTCTGAGTGGTTATGATCATCTCTACATGGACACACAGAAGCCAGAAGCTTATTTCAGGTACTTTCCCATTGCCTCTCGCTTTTGTCTCTGAGGCAGTGTCTCTCACTGAAGCTTGCATTTGCAGTTTTGTCTAACTCGGTCGGCCCAGGACCTGTGTTTCTCCGCCTACATGGAGTTTACAGATACACAGCACTCGCTTTTACCTGGGTGCCGGGGATCTGAACTCAGAGCTTTATTCTTGGGCAGTGAATCATTGAATCCACCCCTAACTCCATCCTTTCTTAATCAGGCCAGTTCTCTGGGCCCTGTTTCCTTTGTCTGGTACTTGCAAGCAGTACTCAGTATGGGCACACAAGCCAGAGAAAACCTCCAAAGTTAGGTCTGTATCATGGTGAATAAGAGAGACAGCAAACTCGATTCATTCCTGCCGGAAATCTCAGATTATCTATGAAGTTATATGATCCCTCTGATGCCGAGCCCCCGAGAACCCAACCACATCTCCGGGTTCGTTACAGCTGTGCAGACAGAAAAGAGGTCAACATCATTGTGGAGTCAGTCATGACGAAGCTTATCATCAATGGGAGGCCCAAGTTTACCCCTTTCTGAATGCTAACTTCCCCGGATGGCCATGAAAGTCTGCTACTGCATTTCTGTGCTTTCCGGACCGGGTTTGTTGCTTCATGTACACAGAGTCTTGTGGTTTCAATCATGCTGTGAGCTGTTCACAGATACAGACAGGTTCCCATGGTTCTTTCATCCCTCACACAGGATTCACCATATAGAGTGAATTTTGACTTAAGTATTCCCTGACATCACTAGTGTTTATTTAGACAACTGGATGCAGAAAGGGTAGGTTTGGTTTCTTTTCTATCATGCCCTAAAGACCCAGATACAGACTCATATAAAAGTATATGTTTAAAAGTCTTTTAAAATTACTTTTTAATTCTTTAATGGTTTGTGTGTGTGTGTGTTTTCCATGGTATATGTGTTGAGGTCAGAGGACAAGTTGAAGGAGTTGGTTGTCTTCTTCTACTATGTAGAGACAAACAGGCAAACAGAATGGGGATCTATAAAACAGCGAGAGAGCCTGTCTCAAAAATAAGATGTTATGTGGACTTGAACTCTGGCCTCCACATGTACATACAAGCTTGAACAAATCTATGCCCACACAAACACATGCATACAGCGCACAAAAAAAAAATATTTCCTTTGCTTCCTTTACAGTTTTACTTTACAGTTTGATGAAACTGTAAAATTTCTTGCACTGCTGTCTTAATTCCTAACCCATGTTCCGTAAATGTAATGTGACCATTTCCATTGCTCATTCCCATGTAAACACCATAATTACAGCTTGGATAGTATAATTCGATTTTAACGTCTCTTCCCTGTACTGTTCATTATTACAGCTCTTGCCAGGAATCTGTAGCAAGCCTTGCTTCCTTTATCGCTTGTTACTCGAACCTAAAACAGACAACCTGCGGTTGGCATTACCAGCAAAATTATGTCAATAAATTCTGAGTGATGATCTCCAATCTTGTCTCATTAGTGAAGCCCTTGGTCGTGGTTGCTAGATGGCTGTAGAATTTATAATTACAGCAAATGAGACAAAAATCAATGAACCCAAAAGAGTAGCAGGAAGGCTTTGGGTCATAGATCCTATGATTGAATCTTGAAATTTATCTATTCTCTGCTTAATTATTTAACATAAGTGTATATCGCCAATGTCTTCTTGGTTTGCATTAGAATGAGTGGGAATGGGAAAAAGGGAAAAGCCTTCCTCCTGGACACAGCTCAGGTTCTAGGACCGGTGTGAGTGGGACCTGAAATAAAACGGTGTTCAAACGGGGGTTGAAGCTACCTGTGTAGCATATGAAAACTATAAAGAATAGAAGCTGCCTGAACTGCTTTGGTTAAAACAGCCATATAACAGACTGGAGAGTGAGTCCGGCGCCGAATTCCAGTCTTTTTTGCCACCTGCACCGTTTAGTGCTGAGGTTGGCTCTTCGGAACCTGCGGAACCTGCGGAACCTGCGCTGTACCTCATCACCGCTGGGGAAGGAGCTGCTGAAGGCGCTGGCTGGAAAACTGCTTCTCCTCCCCCATGCTTGCCTACTCAGTCATGAGTACGAGCGTCCTCACGGGAGATGACTGCGTTTTTCCTGCTAATCCTCAGGTCTTTAAAGAGCAAGCGTTTTGTCTGCTAACTCTTCAGTCACGCCTGCCGTGCTGCAGCACTCTTGTGTCTTTTCATCTTCCAAACTGTACCTGGCGCTTTTCAGGGCTCCTTACTCTAAAATCCTGTGAAGGTCTAGGATCAGCTTCCTACCTGTTCGTTTCCATCTCACTGCCTGGTGCTCCCAGCCAGTTCGTACCTTCAACCATTAGCTTCTGAATTAATCCTAATGTGAATCCCTACATAAATAGTTAAATTACCTCTTGTGGGTCAAATCAGTGGCCACTGCTCGCTACTAAAATGAACGAACAAACAAACAAACACATACACACAATACATACATGTAACACACAAATTCATTAGTAATGAAATCTCAATTTTACTAACCTTTTCTCCAGTTTTCCTTACATTAAATGTTAATGTCTTGAAGCTTCAGTTTTCTTGACTCTAAAACAAATGCCACTAAAATAAATAATGCATTCATCAATCCCAAGTTCTAAAATACTGTGACCGTTTTTCAATGAATGCATTCAGCTTACTTAATGGGTCCAAGTGACTATCAGAATTTCTTTTAAAAATATAAAATGTGTTTTGCAATTTTTTTCCTCTTTATATGCTATATTTTGGTGAAACATCCTAAGCACAAAAAAATACAGAAACTGGTGCATCAGATATTAGTATGGCACTTAATTGTATATGAGAATGAATGAGAAATACATTGGGATAAAGAAAGAACGGGTGCTTTAAAAAAAAAAATCTCCATGCTTTTCCCCAATGTGGCCAGCAGAGGGCACACTTACACTCACCCACAAAATTGACCCTTGGTTTTACGGATTAGCGCCCCTCAGTGTACAACCAGAGTACTGCACAAGCGCTCAGCACGTTTCCAACAGCTGATCTGCTCGTGTATTGTCACCTGTGCCGAGTGAGTGCTGCACAGGTTAACTATTGTCCCTAGGCCTCTCGGTGAGTCCATCATTCACAAAACATTACCTGAAAACTGTGTGTCTCTCACACCACCCTTCTCCATCATCCTAACTCCCAAGTATTCTTTGGTTCCAGACATACTTCCTGACCACACCACCCAAGCTAACAGAGAAAATTTTGAGGTTTTTCTCTGAACTCTTACTCATTTTCCCATGATGAACATCCTGCCATGGGAGGAAATCAACCACAGATCAGCTATCCATCAGAGAGAGAGAGAGAGAGAGAGAGAGAGAGAGAGAGCGAGCGCAGCTGTGTGGGAAATCTTACTTCATTTAACCTATTCTATAAACCCCCTCCCAGACGTGCTTAGAGGTTCGTTTCCATAGTAATGCTGAATTTCATCACGTTGGCGAGTCTGACCACCACACGCAGGTCGCACCACAACGTCATTTTCCTGACGAGGTGCATCATAGCTCACCGGAGAGCACTCACTTGTACCAGCCCCATAAGCAGCAAACGAGGAAAGCAGACCAAATGTGGAGACTGAGCTCCAGCTAGGTGCAAAGCCTAGGACTCCCTAGGACCCACCCACCATATTTCAAAATGACCACCCAACCAACGGTTTCCTCCGAGGAATTCTCGTTTGGGTCTGTTAAGGACCTACATAGCCATCCTCTGGATAGCGTGTCTTTTCCCATCTCAGGTCTCAGCTGACTGAGCCGGAGGTGTGGTCTAAACCCTCGTGGTCATTAAGGAGGGATAGGTGAGATAATGTGTCGATTTCAGAAGAGCTGCGGTGCCCCACAGAAGACCGGGTAGCATTTCTGTATCACATAGAATATAGTTGTCAAATACCAGAATTTATATATTTGTCTCTTCACTAGACTTTGACCTTCAGGACAGAAGAGATTGAGTTTGCTTTGAGTAGGCTATCGCTAACACAGCACCCTAAAGTAAAAAAATAAATAAAAATAAAAAAGGAACCAGTAAAATTGCAAAGGATGAACAAATGAATAAATTGCCAAAGGCAGCACCGGAAGTGTGCTCCTAAAGCAAAGATAATGTGAAAAGCTTGTATTGTTTAACTAATGTCAAATTGTCCCATCCCACCCCTGGCACTAGAAGAGCTAAATATGTGATGTTTAGCCACGGTGAATTCTGAGCCGTCCTCTTTAAGTTAAAGTCTCAGTTACTGAATCACTGAAGTTCTGTTTCATCATATACTTGTTCTATGCTGGCACCGCTATGGGCTGGGTCCTAGCTGTGGAGTCTGGTGTGGGCTCTGCTGTGGGTCCTAGCTGTGGAGTCTAACGTGGGCACTGAAGCTTCTCAACACTAGCCCATACGGTCTGCTCTGGGGGTCATGACTGACAGGACTGTCTCTATTTTATTGCGTGCTTTGGTAATAAAAACCAGGTTAAAAAAAAAAAAAAGATGCCATGGGGATATCTGCCCTAAGCAGCGGAGGTTGTAGAACTGATCATCTGTGTGTGAAAAGGCCAGTCAAGCAGATGTGCCGGCTCCCTGGGACCAGCTTGCCAGTGCTAATCGTCGAGAGGTCAAGTATTTCACAGGCTGTTTTTAGCTCTTTAAATGACACAAACTTGTGACCAAATAAATCTTATTGAAGACAAAGCTAATGCAAGACCAAACTGAGTCTCTCTCTAATTCTTCTACCATGTGTTTCTACCCTCCGTGCTTGTGAGGTTGCTTCTGTGTGCTGCATTTGTGAGTGGAACTACTAAATCACGAGACAACTGCTTCCCAACTGCACATCCGGTGATGTCATTTCATAGCTGGACACGACACTAGGAAAGATTTACTCAGTCTTTACTCAGCAAGCACAACAATCCAGGCTATGCGCTCTCTCTCTTTCTCTTCCCCCCCCTTTTCCTTCCTCCCTCCCTCTCTCTCCTCTTTTTTCTTATTGGTAAGCTTTCACTAACATAACACAGATACGCACTAGAATAAACTCATCAGTTTGAGCCATGCCTCACAATAAGAACGAAAACTTTAAATTTAAATAGGACACTGCCTCCAAGCATTCATGAAGGATGCCATAGACATCTGCTAGAGTTCCTGATCCCTGAGGAAGACAGCCTCAGAAACGAGTCAAAGCAGAAGTCTCCCTGCTTTATTCTGTGAAAGCCTTGTGTAGAATAGCTGCTGGTGACCTTCATCATGATTGAAAGAAGTTTTATTCCAGCTGCATTTTCATACGCTGGCTGAAAAGCATTACAGAAAGGGATAGGAAACTATATCAAAAGCCCAGTATTGATCTGTCAGCCTTTTAATGATCAGATACAGAAGTGAGGTGATAAGGCAGAGGCTATTAGCTTACTGCGATAACAGCAGAGCAAATGTATTAGTCTTGAGTTATTATAATGAAATGCTTGTGACTGCTAACAAACAAACAAAAAGGCAGGTTTGCATAGCTCCTTGTTAGAGGTTAAGAGTGTGATTCTGCCATAGGGCAAGTTCCTGGCTTCATCATCATGGCAGCCAGCAGCAGCAGGAGTGAACAAGTAAGTAATTGTGTACTGGAGCAAGAGCATCAGTAGACAATGAGTGAGTCCAGAATTGCTATTTTATAACAGCCTTCTTGTCAGAACCCAAGGAGTTACATGAAGACCATCAAGGGGTCCTATGTGAGTGACCATAGGCTTCACTGAGTTTATACCCACAATGACTTAAGGACAACTCTATTAGCCTTTCTACCTGGATGAGATAATCGGCTCATAAAGAAAAAAGCTGTCATCCTGGGTTCTAATTCATGATCAAACACACATGCCATTTTCAGACTTCTGGTAGGGTATCAGATGTCAATTAAGGCAAGCAGATGGCAGCTCACATCATAGCCTAGAAGCAAAAGAGAACAAAACGAGCCTACAGTCTAAAAGCTCCTTCAAGGGCCTACCCCTCACGACATACTGACCTCCCAGGAGAACCTACCTTGCAAAGGCTCCTCTGTCTCCTAATAGCACAAACCTATACCGCAGTCTCTCAGTAATGATGGACATTGGGCAAGGACACAAGTAAACACCTCCGAACCACAGAGATAAATAAAGAAAAAGGTGTTTAAATGGAAAGATAATATAGGCACAAACTTAAGAAAGCAAATTGCTAAGAAGTCTCTACTCCAGGGACTCCGTCGTTCATAAAAGTGTCACAGTGATTTTAGTCAGGTGTTATAGTAAATTAAAAAAAAAAATGAGTGTTAGGCTATATAATGTTTTTTATTAGCGCTAAGTTACAACTACCACAATAATAATCCACTATCACAAATAATAAAACACAGGCACCTGTTAGATTTTATAATTACCTTATTTACCTTGGGCTGGGCAGCTATATCACACTGTCTCAATAACCTCCCCATCCATCTCCAGCCTCCATCCAATGCCATGCACCAAATCATCCTCATCTGGTCTACCTTCCATACATAATCCCATGGTACTTGCTTGTGTTCTTTATCTGAGCCTTTTCACAGCATTATTGGAGAACTTCCTCCCAGCCTATTCGGTTTCTTCTCCACGGTAACCCATCATGGTGTCCCCCTTCTTCCTCTCTTTCTGTCCATCTGTTTCTGCAATTCTCCTGAACCCAAAGCCCAGAAACCTTTGCCACACTTACGCCATTCTGCCCTGCCCAAGTATAGGCCATCAGATATGTCCTAGGCAGGTTTACACAACAAGGATAGATGTAACCAGATCTTGAGGGCCAGTTATATGCATTGGACCAACCTCCAACAGTCAGGGATCCCCAATATCTCAATTAGATCCCCAATATCTCAATTCTCTTATGGAAATGCAATTCTCTTTAGATAATCTGCATGCTCCAAACTCAAATTTAGCTAAGAAACCATCGCAAGAACTTTGGAGGACACCATTCACACACACACACACACACACACACACACACACACACACACACACACTGCCCAGGAATCAGGAATTCACCTTATTTGATGAGTCTCGTGTAGTTGGGTGTGCTATTTCTCCATTACATGCATTCCATTGCAGAAGTGTTCAAGAAAACTGAAAGCATTTCCTTCAGTGGCTGAACTTGACCACTGCCCCTTTATGCCGTATTGAACCATTCTTCGACTCATTTGATTTACGTAAAATGAATTAACAAAAACATTAAGCAAAACACATTTGTGAAGCCTTAGAAAAGTTTTCTACATGAGAAAGTTTGACGGCCTTTAACCTGGCCACCTGCTTTTCTATCTTTCGGCATAAAACGGTCTGAATCACCTTTGAAATTCCTGTGCATGCCACTTGGTTGTTTAATAACTGTTGGCAGATCTCTGTGGCCTGCAGAGTAAAGTTGAAAAAGCTTTTAGTATGGCCCCCAAGGCCTTGATTCCAATGTCTTGACTTCCTCCCTCCAGGCCCCCTGATTATCCACAGGTAACCCATGGTACTTTCTATGAACTAGAAACGTTCAGAACTTCAAATTCATCATCTTTTAGATCTCATGAGCAGCCTTTTACAAAGGTGCTTTGACCACAGTGGAAAAGAAAGCGGATTAGAAAAGGCCAATTAGTCGGCCAGCAGCACACACAGCACTTGGCTGTGTTCGGGTTCGGGCTCTTTTGCTCCTCTGCCCATACACTCATCACTGCTCGCTCTTAGCCCTCATTCAGGATGAGCCTTCAGGTTGAAGTATTGTTTCTTCCTCAGCCTCCCTCCTTTCTTCAGGAGCTGTGCAAAGCCTCTGCCTAGCAGCTGACTTCTGTCAGGTTTTCTCTCCCTCATCTGCCCCTTGAAGAGTCTCAGTCCTCTGCCCAGGAGTCTCTCTTGAACAGCCCCTCAATGACCGGGCTTGGTTCATAGGCCCCACCTTACACAGAATCAAGCCAATTCTGTTGTGTTTAATTGAACACGGCTGATTAAATAACTCACTCCATCCCGAGTACATCAATAGAACAGCTAAGGGCAACAAATCCAGGGTGAAATCCTAGGGGATAAACAGGGACCATTTAAAGAGAAAAATAAAATGTTTCAGTTGGACAACCTGAGTTCCCAGAGTGGATGATCTTCTTAGGGTACATTTCCAATCTTTTTTAAAGCCTCTTCGTGTTCCGTAATGAAATGAGTGCATGTCTAATGTCTCGTCTTCAACTACTGTATGCATTTTGCTGTTAGGATCGCAGTATAAAATCTCTCCCACTGGTTCTTGTTTTGAATGTTTGAGGTGTGGAGGCTAGCCAGAGCATGTAGGTTTCTAGGGCTGTGTCTTGGAAGGTTATATTGGGTCTGAGATGCCTGTCTCCATCTCTGCTTCCTATAGTAAGTACTTCTTCTGTATCACACATTCCCCCCTCCATGGTGACAAGCAACCATGGACTGACATTTCTTGAGCTATGAGCCAAACTGAATCTTTCCTATATTTTTTTCTGTCAAGTAATTTGCTCCCAGTGACATGAAAGGATAAACTTAGTATATCCTCTAACTTACACCCAGGCCTCACCATCTTCTGTCCATCATCCGAACAGCACCGCCATCCCTCGGCACTTCATTCAGAACGCAGCATTCACTCACCACTCCCTCATGACCATGGTTCCACTCACGCCTTACTCCCTCTTACCAATCCAACAGGAAGCTCTGCTACCTAAAAGTATCTACCATCTGCCCATTTCTCCATCCGACAGTGACTGTCACCCTCTCCTGTATCGCTATTAATTATCCCCTTCCTCAGTTTTTTACAGTGGATTCTAAACAGGTTTCTGGATTCACTTATGTCCATCAGCCCATTACTCACGCCTTATCTCCTCATCCTTTAAAAGTCTCAGTCAAATCACACGAGGGTTTGAAACCATCAAATGGCTTCTCATCACCCACGAGGTGAAATACAGCCCCTGGGTGACAAACTGTACCATCCATCGCTTTTATCATCCTTTCTCCCCGGTTAATTTTATTTTTTTTCCTTTTTCTTTAACATGCTAAACCCATTTCCCAGTACCCGCTGGCTTTTCTACCATCCCCCAAGCTCGTCTTTATGTTATATACTTCAATAAACATTCTTTCCTGTGATCCTTTATTATCTTTACAAATTTTTATTTGCCATGAAATGATGGCTTTCATCATGTTTTTGAACATATTTTATGCAAATGAATTATTGCTCATGCTTGCTTGCCACTAGCCACCTCGTCCACTCTTCACTGGCCCCTCCCTCTTTCCAACCAAGCTTCCCTTCTGCCTTTATGTAGTAGTAGTGTGTTGTGTCTCTGTGTGTGTGTGTGTGTGTGTGTGTGTGTATGCACGCGTGCTGCACAAGCCTGTGTGAATTTTAAACCTCATTTCTTCATATGAGAAAAACACATGATTTTTTTTCTCTTTTTCTGCCCCTTGACCCTCTCTTAGTGTTACCCCAATTTCCCCTCCAACACACATATGTATGTGCCTGTGGGAGCCAGAATTCAACCTTGGATATTTTTTATCACTCAGTTTTTTGAGTTGTGGTCTCTCACTGTACCTGGGCTTCGCTGATTCAGATAGCCTGGATGGCCAGCTTGCTCTAGGGATCTGTTTCTCTAGAGAAACTGGAATTACAGGCGGATTCCACTGCGCTCAGCTTTTTATGTGGGTGCCAGGGATTTGAGCTTGGGTCCTCATGCTCTCATGACAATCACTTTACTGACTGAGCCATCTTCTCAGCCATATATACGTGTATGTATTTATATTTCTGTATGTATTTATATTTAAATATATATTTAAGAGTAGATTCTGCGTATGAGAGAAAATATATTGCTTGAATTTTTTTCCCTTGTAGATTTTATTTCTCTTTCATCTTAAATATCCACTAAATAAATGTATTGCCTCTTCATTTCTTTATATTGGCGTGTGTTTCGCACACACTTGTGTTTTTAAAAAACGCGCTGTGCACTAAAACTTTAAGTTACATAAGAATAAGAACTTGGCTCTTGTTGAAAAGATGAGGCCTCAGGTGGCCTGCAGCAGATAATGAAAGGTTATTGGCTAAACATTGCTGAGTAATAGAAGCCCACATTGGAATAAAACAACTATAAAATAATTCCATTCACTCATCAAACATTTATTTACATAGTGTCTTCCACATATTATGCTAAATTAGTGGAAAGTCAAAAGTAAAGCACACTGTTAAACACCGAAGAGCTGACACCCTGGTGTTAAGGCTTCGTTGTGGTGAATAGGACCGTTTTACATTTTCTAGCTCATGTGCCTGTGTGTGCGGCATATGTGAACACGTGTGTACATGCTCCCGTGCATTTCAGGCCAGAGGTTGAGGTCTGACATCTTTCTCCATTGCTCTTCCACTGTATTCACACTGAAGCCCTGTGACAGCTAATCTTGGATGTCATTGTGACATACTTGGGAAGAAGGACTCTCAACTGAGGCATCGCGTATACCAGGTTGGCCTGCAGTCATGTCTGTAGGGCATTTTGTCGACTGAAAACCGATATAGAAGGGTCCAGCCCGCTGCAGGCATTAACATCACACTCCCCTCCCCCACCAAACTGGCCGGTATTGTATAGTCAAGGTATGTGAATGTGAGCCTGGGAGCAAGCCAGTGAACAGCATTTCTCCATGACCTCTGCATCTCTTCCTGCCCTGAGCTGCTGCCTCGGCTTTCATGGACTATAACCTGTAAGCCAACTAAACCCTATTCTCCCCAAGGTTATTTTTAGTTAGTGTTTTGTTACAGCAGAAAATCAAACTAGAATGGAAATTGACACCAGTGATTGGACTTGCTGTAATGGGCCTGACTGACCACATGGCTTTTATGTCTTGGAGTTTTATTGGAGGAAGATGGAGGATTTGGGAGGGTTAGCCATTGAGTGTTCAGAACCTTGTTGAACTTGTAAGATAATGCTAAGAGCAATGAAGACAAAGAGGCTTGGTTTGTGAAGGTTCTTTTTCGGGGGGGGGATGGCGAGGAGAGCAAACACTCTGTCAGGTCTATTTGTGTGATAATTGAATTAAGAATCTGTGAAAGTAAAAACTTTACTTTATTGGAACAAGGTGTACTTATTGAACAAGCTGAAAAACTGGCCATGACTATTAGGAGATCAGCCTTGGGAGAATAAAGTACAAAGTTAGAATTTCAGCAAAGAGAAAACATTCAAAGCAGAAAGCTTGGAAGAGAAGAGTACAGTAGCTGAATTGAAAAAATAAAAGAAGTATTCAAAAGTAACAGGTAGAAGAAATAATTATTCAAGTTGAACACAGAACACTTTAGATTATCCAAACAGATCAGAAAAAGGGAAGGAAAAACTAATGAAGATGACGTTCAGGTGCTTATGGAGTGCCATCAAATATGCACCATCAGAGTCTTAGAAGGAGAAAAGAAAAGTGGCCAAAATCTTTGTTCAAAAAACTGATGACTGGAAAAAGCTATATATAGAGAAAAGGAAATAAACAATTGGTCCAGAAAACTCAAATGATCTCAAATAACAAGATAAAGCCCTCAAAGTGCACACTGGTAACTGAAGGTGAGCAGGGGCAGATTCGGTTTCATGAGGCAAAATATACTTTAGTACGGAACAGCCAAGAGAAACAAGAGGACATTACAGAGAAACGAAAGTACTAACCCATCATAACAATATAACAATTAAAACATTTAACAATTCAATGTTTTATATAATATATAAACAATTCAACAATTAAATTGATATAACAATTAAAAATATGCATGCTGCAGTATCAGAGAACCTAAACAGCCAGAGCAAACACTGATGTCAGAGAAAGAATAACCTGATGGTCATACAATAGCAGGAGATGTCAGTTTCCTCTATTGATCAACATACAGAGTAACTACACAGAAACTATGCAGAACAACAGCCTTGAACAACACTCATAGACCAAATGCACCTAAACATTCAACCCACCAACAACAGAATATACATGTTTCTAAAGTCTGTCAAGAACATTCTCCAAGAATGAAATTCTGAAAGCCTCTTTACCACAAAGAAATCCAACTATAATTCATTATCTGAAAGAAACTTAGAGATCACAAACAAGAATAAATTTAAAACACACACACAAACCAACTACACTTACATTTGAATGTGTAAAAAAAAATCAAAGGGGGAATAAGAGAGTTTCTTGAGACAAATGAACATGACAGCACAACAAGCAGGCCATTATGGGATATAGAAAAAGCAGTTCAGTTTGAACATCCTTAATTTGAAGATCCAAAGCTAAAATGCTCAAAAATCTGAAGCTTTCTGGGTGCCAGTGTGATAGCACAAGCGAAAATCTCCACTCCTGACTTCATGTGACAGGTCACAATAAGGCACAGTTATGCTAAAAATACTGTGTGAAATTATCCACAGCTTTTGTATACATAAAACAGAAACAGATTCTGTGTTTAGAGTTGGGTACCATTCCCAAGATAGCTCATTATATATTCCAAACTCCGAATTATTTGAAAAGCCTAAACACTTCTGGTTCCAAGCATAAGGTAGACTCAATCTGTAATACATTGTTTCATAGTGACAAAAACCTACATTCAAAAATAAGTGTGTCAAATTAAAAAAAAAAACTTTATGCCTCAAGGAATTAGATAAAACAAGAAAAACCTAAACTGGAGATTATTATAATGAGTGGCTCACCAGAGATTTAGAGTAGAAATAAAAAAAATACAAAATTTTTTTTAAAAAATAGAAAACATCAATAAACAAAATTTGTATAAAGAGTAAAAAAAAAAAACAACTATTGAATTCTTAGCTAGACTAGCTAAAAAATTACAGGCAATTTAAAGCAAAATCTTCAGTGAGAGTAACACATACAAAGGTGAGAGCTGAGCAATAGGAGGAAGCCAGAAGAACTTGCTGAACTCCCAGAAACATACAACCCACCAAGAATTAAGGATGAAGAAATGGAAAGTCAGAACAGACTGATAATGAGTATGGAGATTAAATCAGTAGTCAAAAATTTTCCAACAAAGAAAAGCCTGGGACCAGATGGTTTCACTGGCAAGTTCTACCAGACACTTGGAGAAGAATCGCTGCCAATCTTTCTTCAACTGTCCAAAAAAGGCAGGAATAAAAGAGAACACTCTCAAGCTAATTTTTATTAAGCCAGAATCACTCTGATGCAAAAACCAGACAATGACACTCCAAGAAAAGTATGAGATAGTTCTTTGATTAATGAGAATGCAAAAATCCTCAACAAACAACACACTAAATCCCATTAACACATTAAAAACATCATACATCATGAGCAAATATATTTCTGAGATTCAAAGATGGTTAAAGATACTTAAATCAATAAATATTTTACAGCACATTAAAAAAAACAATGGACCTCTAAAATTATATGATCATTTCAGTGGGTGAAGAAAAAGCTTTTGATGAAATTCAGCATCCTTTTACAATATAAAAAAAAAGTTGCAGGAAATGATGTCTGTGAGTAATATTATAAAGTACAACGAAGGCCACATACCATAAGCCCACACCTGACATGACAATGTCAGAAAGCCCAGGGCTTCTCATCTATGGCTAAAGATCAGACAAGAAAATCAGCTCTCCTTCCTTCATTCCTTCCTTCGTTCCTTTCTTTACTTCTTTCTTTCTTTCTTTCTTTCTTTCTTTCTTTCTTTCTTTCTTCCTTCCTTCCTTCCTTCCTTCCTTCCTTCCTTCCTTCCTTCCTTCCTTCCTTCCTTCCTTCCTTCGTTCTTTCTTTCTTTCTCTTTCTTTCTAACTCACTTTACATCCAGATTGTAGTCACCTCCCTCCTCTCCTCTGGGCCCCATCCTCCCTCCCTCTTACCCCTACTCCCACCCCTTACTCCTCAGAAAAGGGGCTGTTTCTGACAGGGATTGCTTTTTGATCCCTTCCTAATGTAGGGCTGCCTTGCCGGGCCTCCAAGGAAGAGGATGCACTCAGTCCTGATGTGACCTGATGTGCTGAGGTGCATTGGTAGGGAGTACTCCTTACTTTCCTTCAACAAAAATACTAGGAGTCTTAGCCAGAGCAAGCAGGCAGAGAAATAAATATGAGGTCTGCAAAGCAGATGAGAGGAAGTGAGTTTGTCTCTGTTTACTGGCACAGGATCTGTGTACAAATAAGTCTTTAAAGCTTCATCAAAAAAAAATTAAACTATTTAAATTGATAAACTAATTCAGTAAAGTTGTAGGATAGATAAATAAAGCCATTCAAAAAATTCTATACACTATTTCTATACTATGTGTGATGTATTGCTTCCATATACTAACAGAAACTATGTGAAAAGATTTAAGAAAAAGTCTTTTTTATTATTGTTTATTATTATAAGTTACATTTTATTAACTCTGTATCCCGGC
This sequence comes from Psammomys obesus, assembly GCF_907164565.1. Lineage (NCBI taxonomy): Eukaryota > Metazoa > Chordata > Mammalia > Rodentia > Muridae > Psammomys > Psammomys obesus. Next base: position 3,928,015 of record NW_026596057.1, on the reverse strand, counting down.
TGTATCTCGCTCCCTTATTCCCTCCCAATCCCACCCTCCCTCCCTCAGCTTCTCCCAGCCCCTTTCCAAGACCACTGATTGGGGAGGATCTCCTCCCCTTTCATCTGACCTTGTTTTATCAGGTATCTTCAGGACTGGCTGCAAAGTCCTCCTCTGTGGCCTAGCAGGACTGCTCCTCCTTTGGGGGATGGGGAGGTCAAGAAAAAGTCTTCTAACAATATTATTAAAAATAAAACTAAATGCTTGGAAGCAACTATAATCAGTGAATTGAAAGGGTTATATTATAAAAATTGTAAAATATAGGTAAAGGAGAGACGTCCAGCACTCACAGGTTCAAATAGCTGCTATTATTCCCATGTCTCTACTAATCAGAGATTTACACATTTAATGACATACCTACCATGATGTCATTCTTCTCATTAATTAAAAAATCTTCAAATTCATATTGAACAACAACAGCAAAAAACCCTTCAAATATACAAAGCATTCTTCCATAAAAAAGAAAAGAATGAAATAGAAAGAATAAAACAACCAGAAGGGTCATCGGTGGATGAATTATGAGCCCCCTAAAGGGCTCGTGTGTTAGAGGCTTGGTTGCTTGAGTGAAATTATTGGATTGAAAATGCCTTAAAAACCAGGAGATTACCCTGTGGATAGAGCCACAAATTGGTGGCATTGCTGGGGGCGTGGATCTAATCAGGAGATACGGGCCCTAGGGAAGTCTGTCTTGTCCCATCATCTCTGCCCTGTTTCCCAGACACCCAGTCAAGCAGGTTGGCTCTCTATAGCTCCTCTCCCTCCCCAGAAGGCCAGAAATTCACCAGCTGTTCAGAAACCTCCAAGCTGAGGCAAATCTTCCGTTCTTTATTTTTAATATACATTCTCAGAGGCCCAAAACTAAGTGAAACAGTTAGGTTTTTTGTATCTTTATCTCAGCTATTTTATCGTGCCCTTTAAAAGACCTAGAGAATTCTGTTATTTGTGACAGCTGAGTCCAGAGGACATTATTTTCAAGCAAGTAGAGCACAGAGCTACAAATGCTACATGGTTTCACTCGGATGTGGGTTCTAAAAATACCTACTTCACAGAAAAAAAATACTAGTAGCAGCTGAAAGCAGGGGCTACAGAGGAAGTATGTATGAGAGGCACAAAGTCTTACATTTTGATGATCTCCTTCCCAGTGTAATTACTACAGTTAACAATAAATAATGAGATTTTAAATACTGTAGCCACAAAATGGCAAGTATTTGGGATTATGCAAATAATAATAGCTTGATTTAATTATTCCACTGGTATGTATATATATATATATATACCGCATTTTATCTCATAAGCATAGGCAATTGAAATACTGTTTGTCAGTAAACAGCATATGGGTCACCTACATGATTTACAAGCACATAATTATCTTTCTCTTATAACCCTGGAATTTGCATCTTCTGTGAACTAGCAAGATATTCCAATAAATTTGTCAAAACTTATAGAGCTAGAGCTCCAAATTAACTAAAGTGTATATAAATCATATCTCAATATAAAAATATAAAGAGAAATACCTGGAAATATATTAAACAACTGTTAAATAAAATCAGTGTACAAAAAAAAAAAGAATGAACTAAAACATCTTCTCAAAAATTCTGTGTTGTGATAAATTTAAAAGGTAAGGCTTATTAAGTGTTTATTATTAGGCTATAATTATTACAGCAGTGTTGTCTAACCAGCTATCAATCAAATAAAGACACAGACACCTGTTGTATCTTATAAAATAGCCTTTACCTGGGGCATTGAAGATCTTAACCCTCTAAACTAACTTTACCTCCCAGCCCCAAAATACTTACCAATGTTCTCCATCTCCTCCATCCAAGCTGATCCGGCCATGTGCTCTTTTCCCATACTAACCCATGGGGCCGGTCCATTTCCTTCTCCTCCATTCCTTTCTTCCCTCCTTCTCTCCTCCTGGCCTTTTGACCCAGCCTGTGAACCCCAAACTCCACCTCCCTTTCTTCTGCCAAATCTCAAGCTTTAGCATTTTTTTTAAATTAAACCATTCAGCTTTAAATTAGGTGGAGCAAAGGTTGCACAATAAGGACAGGTATGCCTGAGTATGTGCAGGGACCAGTTCTTGGGGACCAGCAATTAGCATTAAAATACATAGTCCTACGCCAACCCCCAACAATCCTAGCTTTGAGTGTGTAGCATGATTGTTAAGTGTACATGACCTCAGGGCCAGCCTACCTCCATTACGTGAGTGTGTGAATATAGAAAGTTTTTACCCCTTTGCCTCAGTTTGCCCTCATCAAACAATGAGAATTTACTCACTTCAGTAATAGTCCTGAGCATCAAAATTTCTCCTTTTTGAGAACCATTCAAAACAGTACTAAGCCGTGGTAAACACTCACAGAAGGCTGGCTATTGTTTCCATTATCCTTAGTTATGTTAGCAAAGGCCCAGAATTAATGGCACGCAGCAGCACCCACCCAGAACCCATGCCGATGGTTCTGTGAGTCAATAAACTAGATGGTGAGGGTGGGCTGCTGCACCTGGGACAGCTCAGGGTTTAGCGCTGTTGCTAGAGTTGTTTGCTGGGACCATCTAAAGGTTTCTTTACTCACAGTTCTGGTGACTGGTGCTGGTTTCTGGCGAGGAGCTCTGCAGAAGCTGTTGGCCAAATACCTCCACAGTGTCTCTCCATATGGCTGCTTGGCTTTCTCTCGGCATGGTGGCTGGCTTCCATTACACAGGAATTGGAAACGAGTTTCTTTCTTTTTTTAGAATACAAGAGGGGTCTGCACCCATCACTAGTTTTCGTTTCATTTTTATAATTTCACCTATGAGTACTTCTTTTCCTATTTGTGATGCTCTAATTTCCTTGCTTTGGTTGCTCGTTGAGTCCTGCGATGGAGTGGAGTGGGAATGGTGGACAGAGCTGTAGCACTCCTGATTTTAATGAGATAACTTCAGATTTTTCTCCATTTAGTATGATGTTGCCTGTGGGTTTGTCATAGATCGCATTTATTACATTGAGGTCTGTTCTTTTCAATACTACACTCTTCAGCACTTTTATTTTGAAGGCGTGTTGAATTTTGTCAAAGGTTTTTGCTGCATCTGTTGAGATTTCCGTGTTTGAAGGTCAGATTCTAGTCGAGGATCATGACACAAAAGATGAAAACTTACAGACCTGCAGACATCAGAACAAACCTCCTTTCAGAATCATGATCAAAGGAATGAAGAGAATTGGCAATCGTACCCTCAGGATAGGAAAGGGACTTAACTCCCAGCCCAGGTCTTCCCCGCATCCCCAGAACCTGTTCGTTGATAGTGAAGTACCTACTGGACTTCTGGATCAAGAAGGAGACATGTTGTTGGTGCTGATTTAAAAGCTGTGCTGTAAAGAGGCCCCCTGGCTGCTATAATTCTACTTTGGTGCCTTATTCACCTTATTCCATAGATTTATCATTTCCATTATTAATCTTAGAATACATTTCAAATTCTCCATATGCCTATGAATCCACAGGCTACAACCATATGGAGTTCTCAGATGAGTTCTATTATGCAGTCATGTTACACGGTCCTGAAATCCAACCCTCTCTCGGCCTCGGTATGGCATCGTTTGTTATAGAAGACCATAAGCCAATTTCTAAAACGTTTGCGCGGTAGTTACAGATTCACCTTGTGATATTGTTGTGGTTGTGTGTATGTTCGTTTCATGCACTTAAGTGGGCAAGGGCGTAACCCTGAATGTATGCATGTAGAGGTCAGAGAGGTATGTGGGTTTCTCCTATTGTTCTTTGCCTTATTCTCTAAGAGGAGGCTTCTCTGACTAGACCAAAAGCTCATTATCTCGCCTGAGCTGGCTGGCCGTTAAGCTCCTGGGATCCAGCTGTCTCCATTTCCACAATGCTAGACTTGCCGGCATGCACAGTCATGCCCAGCATTTTTAATGTGCGTGCTTAGGATTCAAACTCGGGTCTTCATGTTTACACAGAAACATTCTTACCTACTGAGCCATCTCCCCCGCCCCCCATTATTTATACATTTGCCTTAAAGCATTATCCACTGAAAATGTTATTATTGGCTTCCATAATTTGTTATTTTGGGGGAATTTTCGCACTCCAGCGATATGGGCACGGATAATGATATATAAATGCATATACATATGTGATAGAATGATAAATGAATATGAATTATCATTCAAACACAGCCTTATAAATCACACAGAAAAAAGAGAGAGAGAGAGAGAGAGAGAGAGAGAAAGAAAGAAAATTGGCAAAGGTCAAAGCAAGCACGCTGAGCGCCTCCCGCAATCAATTTTGTGACATGGATCTTATCTCAGTGACTGGGTAAAGAACGAAAGAAAGTAACCAAGTTTCCACAAGCTATGATCACTGCAAACATTCAGGTTTTTCAGTTTCTCCAAAAACTGCTAAAATCCCTGTCAAGTTAAACAGGCAAAGTGTGACATCTAGAAAAGGGAGCAGGTGACTGAGTCCCTCTGCATCAAGCTTTCGGGTGTTTCAGAAAGAATTCCATTAAAGAAAGCATCTTATTGAGCATATAATTCTGTCAGTGTGACAGAAAATTCTAAAAATAATTTTAGTGCTGAGTTCTTAAACAGCCAGCTTTAATGATTTCATAACCTTTGTCACACAGTCAGAAACCGGCTTTATTAAAATGTATTTAAGTCGTCAGGCATCCACTGCCTTCCTATTATTAGTAAGGTGCTGCACTAGGCCATGCAGAGCCTACAATTCTTAAGGAAGAAATTTTCCTTCCTCTAGGAAAGGTTCTGACTGGAGAGACATGAACCGCTACAATGACCCAAGGCAGAAGGCGTTAAACATTAATGGCAAACCCCCAGAACTCTATAGAAGTTAAAAGTAACTGAGTATATGGACTTAGGGCCAAGAAAAGTCTCCAAAAGGAGATACCACAATGTAAGCTGGGCTAAGGAAGTGTAAAGGTCACCAGATGAAGAGAAGTTACAAGGTCATCACAAGTCCAAGAACTGGCAGAAACCTATGACAACAAAAGAACGCAGCGTGACCTTGGAGCAGCACAGACTTGGTGGCAGGAAGCATCTTGAGGCAAAACAGAATTTCTAGAAACTTGTATGACAGCCAGAATTCCTAGAGACTGAAATGTGTTGTAAAGGATTGAGTTTACTCCACAGTGAAGCACATGCGCGTACAGAACCCTAGAGTTAAAACGGTTGCATCCGAGGAAGAAACTGAAGGTGAGAAAGTTTCTGTGTAACCAAGACAACTGAAAATTGCATGAATGAAGATGAGTGATGAGAATCAAGACCACAAAGTCTCCAAAGAGCCTCTGCCGTGAATCTCAACATACAAAGCCTACGAAAGACATGGCTGCGTGGACACATGCAGCTCTGTGGGATTTTTGGCGGTGGTCACAGGACCATGCTTTACAGTGACCATCTCTGTTATGGCTTAGATCCAAATGTCACCCCCTCAGGTCTATCTATTAGGTTCTGTTCTCCAGAAGCAGATCACTAGCAGCAAATCCCGAAGAGGATAACTCCGGCCCACTTCTGTGCCAGCTCTCATTTCTCTCTCTCTCTGATTTCTACTCTGTTGCCCTTGCACGTTACCATTGTCATGAAAACCACCATGACAGACTGCAAACCCCTGGAATTGTTGCACCAAAATATGCCTTTCTTCCCATAAGTTAGTTCTACCAGGCACTCCTCTCTTGAAGAGATGCAAGGAAAACAGATATACTCACTTCTGTTCAAAATTGGCAAGAACAAAACCAGAGTACTACTTAATGTCGATTCAGCTCGGCATTTCTCTCGCCTTTTACTTGTAGCAGCTGAATGCGAGATGTGCCTGATAGGCTTACATGTCTGGATGCTTAGTTCCTGGGTGGTGATTTGATGGGGAAGGGTGTGGAACTTTTAGGAGGAATCTCACTTGAGCAAGCATGTCAGTAGGTGCCTCTTTATAGCATAGCCTCACTTCCTATTCTTTCTCTGCTTCCTGACTGTGGATGACAGGTGGGCAGTCAGCTTCCTGTTTCTGTTTCCATGCCTTCCTCCCCGTGATGTCCTGTGTCCCCCAGAAACTACATCAATAATCTCTTTCTCCCTTAAAATGCTTTCATCAGAGTATTTTTATCACAGCAACAGAAAAGCAGCTAAGACAGGGTGTCCGCCTTAAAGTTGGTAATCTTTTGCCTCAGTGTTTTCACAGTGCATCCTGAGCTCTTAAGGGTAGAGGGACCAGAGCAACTCAATGAACAGGCTCCTTTGAACAGGGTTGTAACTAGGATCTTATTGCCATGATGTGTCCCCCATGGAAGTAATCCAAAAAGAGTAAAGCCCATTGGTCAGGATGGGCCAGAAACACTTCCTATCTGGAAAATGAGATGTAGGTTGACCTACTTGTAATAAGAGGAGGGACAGGTTGGAAGAAAATGAGCTGACTTATCAAGTCTGAAGCAAAAAGCAGAAGCAGTTTGAACAGATCTGAATCGTTCCCATTTCCTCCTAAAAATAAACCTAGAAGCAGAGAATGGAGGTGACCAGACGTGTCTCTCAGTGCGTGCCTGCGGCTAGAATGTTGCTAAGGATGCTTGGCTACTCTGTTGGAGGGAAGAGTTTCACACCTGACAGACAGCCGGATCTCATGGAAGCGTTCCTCAGATACTACACCCGGGCTTCCCCGGCAGCTTGGGTAGCCCAGAAGAAAAGACTTGAGACCATTACAAACAAAATAAGAAAGTTCACACATGGCTCTAGTTTCAAGGACAGGTATAAATATGAGTTATATCAATGCTCTGTAACCTGACCCAGAGGTAGCCAAGCATGGAGGTTAAGGGTAAAGGTACTGTAACTAGCTGATCTGGGTTCAAATCCTGTTCTGTCACTTACCAGCCATACATAGAGAAATTACTTTTTTGGTGCCTTGGTTCTCTAGTTGTAAAAGAAAAGTGATGATAATTGTGTGTAACAGGGATTTTGTGATAAACAAGAGCATGGAACCATAAGTGTTCAATCAATGGTATCTAGAACTGAGGCAAGATTTAAAAAAAAAAAGGATATGTAAACTTTGTATTTGAAAAGTACAACTATGCCCTACTACACAAAACATTAGCAAGAGAATCAAGAAAGTATCTGACATCTTTATCTCTACAAATATCTGTGGAATAATGGGAGAAAAAAAAAACAGATGGAAAATAATAAGGTATTTTTCCTGTGAAGACTTCTAAATAGCGTCACTTTTCCTGGTCTCTGAATTGTCATACATGTCATATAAGATTAAGAGCATACAAACTGACATCGCGGCTCTTTACTACTTTTATGCCCAACTCGTGAGACTCCCAAAAGATCACCGGGGAGTCGAGTCCATTGCAAAACACATGAGGATCTCTATTTGCAGCTCGAGCTAGACGCTCATAGACACCAAGGCATTGGTATCCAGTAGAGAGCCCCAGCTCAGGATTGTGGGTGATTTATAGGTCCCAGTCCCTCCCAGGGAGCCCAAAGCAGGAGATTCTAGCCTGACCAGATTCTATTGGTTAATACAGAAAAAGGGGGATGCTACATTTCAAAACTGTTTGCTATGGGAAAGTGCCAGGACCATGAACGGTTCCAGCTTTCTTTGTTCTCTTTAGGAGAAACTGCCAGCCTTGGGCTTCAATCCTGTCCTGTGCTGGCCTTGGGTTTCAATCTTGTCCTGGACTGATAGACTGCTGCTTGCGAGAGGAGCAGATTAGCTCAGTTTGTGCTGTCTCCAGGAGCAAGGCCGTCCAGGCCGGTGTCCTGGCAACAGTACTTCTAATGAGTAGCAAGGTCAGCTCTTCCCTGCAGCTGGCTGGACCTGCCTAGAAGCAGCAAGGTCAACTGGCCTGATACGTTTTAAACTTTTTAGCTCAGTAACCCAAAAACCTGGTTTTCAATTCTTTGGTCTCTCGCTACACAGTCTACGCAGGAGCAGTGCCATGTTAGTGCATGCGCAGTAGGAAAGGAGGCGTGCACAAGCGAGCCTTGGACCTGTCTTGCTCACTTCCGATAAGTACCAGACTTGAAAGCAAAACTTGTGGTCCTAGACAGGATGGTTTGGCATGGGGTTTGTCTCCCAAGTGAAACGCCGAGGAATATCCTAAAGACACAGCAGTAACAGGGAGGCTAAGGTATTTTGCAAAAGAGCGCATGGAAACACCGAGCTGCCGGGGCTTTAGCTGTGGCCTGCTTGGCGGAGTAAGGGGTGTGCACAGTCATAAATCATTCATTTTTCCGACGGAGGTTTTCTGGTTTCTCTGCTGCCCTCCTCATGGTCCTGGAATGCATAGCTCCAGGAGGTTTGCTATGCAAAGCAGATATTCCATTCTGTACCGGTGTGAGAAACACACACACACACACACACACACACACACACACACACACACGTGGAAATAGCCATTCTTCCTTCAGCAGTCAGGATAAATGATCAGAGCAAACAAGTACATCTGTTAAGAGATAAAAACAGCAACGGCCATCCATTATGCCCAGGACTTCAGGAAGAATAATTTCTATTATCATTTTAAAATGCTTTATTCTGTAAACACAGATAAATATTTTCAAAACTTTCTATACAGGTAATACTTTTCCATCCATATCTAAAGCAGTTTTTATTCACTAGAGTCATACTTCCAAAAACTTTTAGTCTGATTTTCAAACTGTATTTACACTTGCTACTCAGTTTAGATTAAGCATCTCTCCATAGACATTGCTGTGGGCACGAGGATCTGCAATGTCCTGTAGAGCTCTGGCAATAATTCTGCCAATGGTTTGGCCAAGGTCTAAATTCAAATGATAGTGAACCTGAGAGATGAAGCTCAGTGCTCCCGTCCCGTCAGCAAAAGAGAAGCAGAGAAAGAGGAGGGAGGAAGGGGAAGGGAGAGAAGGGGAGGGGAGGGAAGAGAGGAGAGAAGAGAAAGGCATGGAAGGAAAGAAAAGGAGCAAGAGCAGAGGTGGGAGAAGTGAAAATTTTCCTAAGAAATCAGTCAGGGATTCATGTTACATAGCAGGGAAAGAAGGACCAGAAGACAGCTCAGTGGACATATATGGACCTGGGTTCAGATTCTCAGATCCCATAGAAGAGCTGAGCATTCGCGCCCCGGGGACAGAGAGAGGCAGAGCCTGGGGCTCACGGGCCAGCCAGTTTAGCTGAGATAGGGGATCCCAGACCACCCAGTGAAAGACCCTGTTCCCAAAATAAGATGACATGCTGGCCTCCACATGAACATACACACAGAGAGAAAGAGAGAGAGATGCAAATTTGTACGTGTAGACACATGCTTATTTACCCCCACAGACATAATTTTCGAAATGGTAAAAAGAAAGAAAGCAGGCAGCTGATAAGTCAAGGACCAAATCTAGTGGTGACCTGCTTGCTAGTCCATAGAATCATGAGCCTTCATCTTCAGTGATGCAGAGCACAAATGAAAAAGTACAACTTAGACGATCAAGTGTGCTGAGTCTCTACAAAGCGCAGCATTCAGGTGTCAAGGACTGTGTTGGGTATGTGCCACATTATTACCTGTGAGCTTTGGTCAAGGATCGTTCTTTTCCAAGGGAGAATGTTACCTATGGTTGGAGGGTCTCTGCTAAAAAAGCAATCAAGAAAAATAAATGTTTCTACTGCTTACTTAAATAAACGTATCAACACATTATTTTTAAAGGACAATCATTGAGTAGGTGCTATGGCATGAGGAAATGAGCAAAACTGGACCTCATTGACATTTTCTTCCAGTGTTGCAATAATGCCTTTTCTACAGTCTTGTTTTCATCATGAGATACGTAACTGCTTAATATCTGTTTGCTTCTCAGACATGATTTCAGAAACAGTGTAGGACTGGCCAGAGGATGGTTCACTCATTTTCATGGGGACCAGTGAGAGGCTCCTTTAATAGTTCAGACCTATACATACACATCAGACTTAGAGCTAAGGATTCAGTCACCCTGTGGTTAATTATTAGGTAGTGGATTTCCGGCTCCTGTTCTTCTTGAGAATTTAATGTATTAGTAAGAAGAACATCATTTTATTCAGAATCAATGCTGTAGACTCTGTCAATGGTGTATACAGCTGTAGGGTTCGCTTTCTTCCCTAACGTCCTTAAAATGAGGTTCTCCTTTGGCTAGTGGTCCAGTTTCTGGTCACGAACAGAGCCATGTCAAGAATGCATATACAGTGTCAACTGCACAATTCTGTCTTTATTAGTGTTACTCTTTGCATAGCTGAGCTAAAGGAATGCTTGCTAGAGTGGAAAACACTCTGAAAGGGGGCTGTGTGGATTGAGAATTCAACTACACACAAGGAGCTCAGCTTCCATTTACCACTGTGAGGCAGCAGGTAAGTTCCTTGTCTCCTGTGTGTCTCATTATCCATTTATCAACACAGAGTATTTGCTGAGGCCTTCCTGTGCTAGGGCTATGCTAGACAGCCTCAGATGAAAGGTTGGCAAACAGATCAAAGATGCTGTGGATAGACACAATAAAAGTTTATACTGAAAAAGGACAGAGTTCCACAGGCTCTATTTCTAAAAAAAAAAAAAAAAACTGAAAAAGGAGCGGGTGGGGGAATGACAGGAAACTCACCCTGACACAACACATATTTAACAAACACTTGCCAGAGCCAATGGTGAAGGTGATTGAAAAAGTGAAGAGATATAAAGGTACATAACGCAGGGCCTTGCTCTCTGCTGCAGGCTGGGGAAGCCGTCATAGAAACCAGTAAAGCTTTGCTGGGACTACAGCCACTGCCCTGCGAGGGCTTACTCATCGTCACAGGCGAATGCAGATGTGGTAGTTGGACCAAGCTGTGAAGAAGTCTGAGAGGCATCACCAAGAGGACATGAAATATGGAAGTCACATGCACCTTCTCAGTACAGAATCAGCTCTGTTCTGAAGGATGAGGACGGCTCTTCGTTTTTGTGTGTGCTATGCTGTGAGGTATGCACTCCTTCTGTACCTCATCACCTAGTGGTCAATATAACATCAGCAAATACGTACAAATACATAATAGAAAGATGTATGCATTTTTTTTCTGTCTTCCCTTATCAGTCGTCAGTTTCTCCTCCTGCATCTTTACGGTCTAAGAGGAGAGAGGGAAAAAAAAGGCTCCTCTAGAAAAGAAGAGGAGTGAAATATAGGGAAATGTGCTCTCTAGGACATCAGTGTCAACTCACCTTTCCCATCCCAGTTTATTGTAGGGCGCAGAAGGCTAGCAATGTGAAATGGTTGGCGTGCATAGCCTTTCCTTCTCTTCCCAGAGGAAAGCATAAAAAAGATATAAGGGAGAATAAAAGAAAGCGTATCATGAAAGAGATTAGCAGCCTTAAGATACAAGGACCTGCTTCTCTAAGAATAATTCTAGAATTTGCAGTGTGGTTATTAAGAGTAAAGTAATGAAGACTGTAGCATTCACGTTGATAAAACTGGTGTCAGATTTTTGTTTGTTTGTTTTTGTGTGTTTGTGTTTGTTTTGCCCAGTACATGAGTGCCAAGATGCTTTTAAAAATCTTTAAATAGTTGCTTTGCTTGCTATCAACTGAATTTTGTGTTAAAGCTCTCCTCTGTAGTGGAAGTTTGGGTTATGTTATGTAAACATGTTTTTTGGTGTAGTGCCAAGTGTGGGTGTGGGAATGCTTTTAGATCACAGCTTCCTGAGTTGGAATGTGATACTTGTCAGCTGAAAACTGCCTCATGCAGGGGGTGTGGGTTTTGTCAGCTGAAAAGCATCCTGGTTTGGACTCTGAGAAGGTATAAATTGTAACAGAGAAACAGAGAGAGAAAGAACAAACCAGAAAGAATGCTTTGCTTGGAGACCCTCCAAGGGTCTTAGGAAGATGCTTCAAGGATGTTGCTGCTGCCCCTGCTGCTGCTGCTGATCTTTGTTGCTGCTTTTGCTATTGCTGGATGGCTGGATTGCTGGTTTTCTGGCTCGCTGGACTGCTGGAATCATGACAATGCTGTTTGCTACTGCTTCATTTGCTGGTTTGCTGTTTGGATGGGCTGCTGGAATCCTGACCACAAAGAATAGAATCACCCCAAGAAACTCAGTCTGAAAAGGTCTACATCCCTTGTCCTTACTAACCTTTGTTTCCCCCCACTTGGGGTTGGGGGGGCCTAGGAGGAAGTTAGAGGTGTTTAGGAACCCCCAAATAAAGTAGTTTTTTAAAAAAAAAAAAAAAAAAAAAAAACAAAGCCTACACTCCTTCTATACCTCATCACCTAGTGGTCAATATAGCATCAGAAAGAGATGGTGTTGACATACAGCCTCTAGGTTCTGGGTTCAAGTGGGACCAAGCGTGTGGTCCTTCAGTTGGGTTTAGAGCTCTTAGAAGGAGAAGCATCACTGTTGGAGGGTGCAGTGAAAAGATGGCCACCCGTGAGCAACTAAAATGCCCAGCAGATTGGTCTTGAACTGCTCAGCTTCCATAAGTGAACGAAAATTAAAATTCTGTTGTTTAAGCCTCCCAGTCAAAGTTACTTTGTTATGACATTTGTGCAGATGTGCTGCTATAACAAACAGGCCCCCAGATCTCAGAGGCTTCATGTAACAGAGGGATCATCACGGCTTGTGCAAAGGTAGCTGAAGTTCCAGGCAATTCTGCAATGCAACCTCCCTCAACAAGAAGTCTCTGGAACCCAAGATGGCTGCCTTGATGGTACCATCTCAGCCTGTGGCAAGAGAGGGAGGTGTGTGAGGACTGAAATGTTCAATCAACTTTCAAGTAGGCTTCCTGTGACAGAGGTTACCCTGGGACAGACTTCAATTAATCTAAGTGTTTGGAAGGTCAAATAAAGTCCACTCTGGGTAAAAGGATAACATATCTCACTGACTTCCTGTGAGAAGTGTATAACAGAAGTGTGTGCTTGTGTTTCTCATGTATATGGACAGAATGTATGTATATACACAGGAAGTACTTTGTGTGTGTGTGTGTGTGTGTGTGTGTGTGTGTGTGTGAAAGTCAAAGTTTTATATCAGTTGGTGTCTGGTATCTTCTCTCCACTTTATATAGTGAGACAACGCCTTTGGCTACACCCAGAACTCACTGTTTTGGCTAGCTGGACTTTGCTTGGGGGATTTCTGTCTCAGCCTCCATGCTGGGCTACAGGCAGGTGGCCACTCCCACCTGGTTTCACATGAGGTCTTGGGATCCGAACTCTGATCCTCATACTTGCATGGCAGTTACTCACCCAATGAGCCATCTCCCCAGCCCCCAAATCTCTCTCTTTCTCCCATCCATCCTTCTGCTGCGTACTCATGAGAGTAAAAAAATAACAAAGTCATAGACAGTCAGACACTTAATTTTCCTTTGTTCCACTTCTAGTGACCGAGGGGCTATGCAAATCTTCTTTATAAAAAGTCAAAATCCTTTTGTTGTCTATATACTCAATAATTGCTCCACTTCTGCAAATCGGACTACAAAATAATTATAATCATCAAATGTGGTTCGAATTGCCTCTTACAGTTTGAGGCAGACAGGAAGATGGTGTTAATTTGCTGCACGATTGCTCCGTGCATTTCTGGTGCTGTTAAAATAAATGTTACATCACAACAGCATTCAGCATCCTGAAACATAGAAAATTCACGGCCTTGAAAGCTCTGATACTATCAGTTAGGGATCAAGTCACATCAGCTTCATTTTGAGCCTCTGTAATCATGGAGAGCAGGAGACTTGTGATAGTGGGGTTTGGACTGGCAAACAAAGCATGTGACGAACCTGTGTTCCCATCAGTATGAGGTAATCTAGTCTCTGCTCTTGAAGCAAAATTAAAAATCTAAAGAGATCGTTCCTTTTTTTATTTTTTTTTTCATTTTTTCCCCGGGTCTATGATGATTAGAATTAAATTTCTATATTTAATGATGAATGACCCTGATTAGAAATAGGAAATTCATGTTAGAATTTCTATCTCTCTCCTTTCTCTTAACTCCAATGCTTCTTTCCCTAAGAAATATTGAGACAGAAGCGAGCAGGACGGAGCTAGAACTTGGAGGGAAGACGACAAACCTAATGAGATCCCAAAATACATCAGGTAAAGTATATAGAATTTTCCACTTTCAAACAAGGATCGTTGGAGCTCAGCTGCACAAAGTGACAGACCACAGATCACATGCCTTATTGTCTAAGCCAATGTTTTTGCTCCTATTGTATACTTTCATAGTTAATCAAAGTTATAGTAAAGGATTCTGTTTCCAATAGTGGCTTCAAAGCGTATTGGAATGACAAAGTACATTTCCCGTATTGAATTAGTGTCATAGAAAATTCCTACACCCCTCAGGAATACAATCAAAACTAAAAAGGCATGAGGTGCTGCTACAGAAATTCACTGGTGAGACAGGGACACAGGCTAAGAATCAGGCACCTTGGTTGGTTACCTTTTCATCACTGTTAGAACACATCTGACAAATGCAAGCTGAGGACGGAAAGGTTTGTCTTATTCATAGTTCAGAAGGGGTAGAATAATTCACGGTGGGAGGGCCCAGCAGAATTCATAGCAGCAGGAGCATGGTTATGATTTCCCACATCTGGGCACACGGGAAAGAGAAGAGGATGATGCCACACTGCTTTTCCTTTGTATGCACCCTGGAGACGCGGTCCTTTAGATACCAACACCCACATTCAGGGTGGACCAGACTTGGTCCAACTCTCAGCAAACACACTCACAGATAAATCCAGAGGTATGGCTCCAGTCCAGGTGACAATGAGAAGTAACTATAGCGACTAGCATGAGCTCTTTAAAAGGACTGTGGAAGCAACAATGGTACCTTGGCACAATGGTATGCGATAGCTTTCCCAAGTCACACGCATTTAAGGATAAGGCTTCACACAGCAAAGAAGTGTTTAGTGATTGATAGTAGTGTAAGCATGGGCTCTTTATTAGGAATATGCTCTATTACATTAATCATCTTAAAAGTAAGTGAGAAATCAGTGGCTGCTCTTATGAAACTCCAAGCACATGGAGCAGCCAGTGGCTTACTTTGTTCTGAAAGCCACATGGCAATGGCTGCCTGCAGAACTTGGGATCCAGAAGAGGGAAATCATCTGTTTTCCTGGCCTTGGACTTGGAGTCCTTAAAAAAATCAAACTGAAAGAAACTTCAAAAATCCTCTTCACAGAAATAAATTAGCAACACAACACCACTGAGCCCATCCCTGAAGACAGTGTAAATGAAAGTGTGGAGATGCCCAGGTGAGCTACAGGAACACAAGGTGTCTGTGACTCTGGAGTTGATGTGAAGCGTCTGCCCGAGAGTCCGAGGTCCTGCTCTCAATGACTGGAGCCTCAGCTTTTTAACTGTATACATAAAGTGATGTTTACAAGACAGCGAGTTAGAGAAAAAAAAAAAAAAAACCAACAACAAGAATCTCATGGATGGAGAATAGTAACCCCTCAATAGCTGTGGATGTCTGACATGGGCTTCTGGGAAAGGGGAAAGAGAGCAAAAGTCACAAGGGAGAGGCTTCTCCAGCGCCAGTCACCCCCTCCCCACCCCCAACTCATACCCAAGGCTAGAAAAGAACTCGGGCTGTCAGCGCGCTGTCATCAGCATCTAAAGTATCAAGCCTCAGATGCTGATAAAAATAAACTGTTGCACAGCATCCAGGGTTGTTAACACATTTAGGAGGCTGGGAAAGCTTTCCCCCATTTGCATATGTCGATGACAACAACCAGAGTGAGCCCTTTGCATGGCGCTGCAGGGTCCTGAGAAACCCTAGGCGGCCTAAGAGAGGAGAGCGAAACGGGGATCCAGTGACAAGCCGAGCTGTTTCTCTTCAGCGTCTCTTTCCCGTTGTATGATCCCTCCCCACCCTACCTATGTCCTTAGACACACGTACACGTACACACACACACACACACACACACACACACACACACACACTTCCTAAGTCTCTTCACCCTCATCATTTGATGATGGTGGTTTTTAATGTAATCCAGCCCCTACCTTGTTTCTGTGACACGTGAGCTTTCTTAATTCCAACTCCAAGCCACCCCCATCTCCCCCATACAGGTGACTTAGCCCAAGGCCTCACATATGCCCGAAAGGTGCTCTAACAGCCGAGCAGTATACCTAGCAATCAATAGATTTTAATAAAAATCATTAAAATCTGTGCAACCAATATCTAGATTTGAAAACACGATTAGCACCCAGTGCGAATACTTTGCTCCAGAACTGCCAGCTTCTCGGTTTTAATGGCGTAGATTAATTTTGCCAGATAATGTGCTTCCCATAAATTAATTTCCGTGGCATACATGCTGTGCGTCTGACTTCGTTTTGTTGTCAGGCTTATGTTCTTCTTCGTTTTACGTAGTCCTTGATTATTGTCTCCACTGCCGTGTTTGTTGTGTGGTTACAAACACGCATGTACTCATTCAAATCATGGTGGACCTAGGACAGTTTTAGTTGTGTTTTATACATGGGGCTTCTGTGACTATTCCTAGACATTTTTGGTAGATGCGTGAACCTCTTCTGGTATATGCCTGATGAAGAAGACACTGTAGGGTGTTTGGGGAGGCACAGAGCCTAAGTTGAGGCCACCGCTTTTCTAAAGTGGCTATGCAGCTTCACACCACAGAGAACTGCAGTTACTGTGACGCCCCTTCCCCCCGCAATTGGCATCTTTTCTCAGCCATTCCTGAGGCCATGGTCTGCTCAGATGCTTGCTTAATTTTTCTCTGGAATCGACTATTGAGTTGACTCTTTCATTCCTTATTGTTGTGTAACAATTCATTTATCATTTTTTAAAATTGTAGATGTTGCGTTGGGGGGGGCGTGCACACGTGTGGCAGGTGCGTGTCTGTGTGGAAGGCAGAGGCGACATCAAGTGTCTTCCTCTGTCGTTCTCCGGATTATTTCATTTGTTTGTTTGTTTGCACATCTGTTTACTGTGGGAGGGTATCAGAGGGCGACCCGCAGGAGTCAGCTCTCTCCTACCGTGGGAGTCCTGGAATCAAACTCAGATCACCGGTCTTGGTGGGAGGTGGCAAGTGCCTTTACCCGCCACGTCACTTCCCTGCTCCTCTTCATTTTGTCATTTGAGACAGTCTCTCATTGGACTGGGAGCTTACTGATTTGGTAAGCTGGCCTGCCTATGAGCTTCAAGGATTTGCCTAACTCTGTCATACTCATTTCCTTAGCATTGGAGATACAAATGTCTGATGCCTCCCCTGGCTTTAATTAGAAAAAAAATACAACAATGACATTCAGAAACAAACTAGCTGGCCTAAAGAATTTAGGAAAAATATTACATTACCAGACGTCATCATTATAATTATCAATATGTCAACAATTATAAAATGAGTTTAAACGTTATTATATACCAGTAAAAGAAACTTATAGTTACACCAAATCAAATTGCAAGACGTAATGTCCTGGGTAAGAAGGCTTCGATTACAGAAGAATGAAAAATAGATAAAGATTCTGCATCTTGGAATTGATGGTAGATGGTACATTTTAGCATGTAATCTTCAGAGACATAGGCTTGGGACCCACAGTGCTCTTCATTTGTGTCACCTGTGTTAAATGCATACACCTCTTGGACTTTTTTTTTATTGCAGCATTTTTTCCAGAAGTCTGTCACATACTGACCATCTGACTGTCAGCGTACCTGTTACACACTGATACATGGCTGGGTACTTCTCTCTTCGAATTATCAGCCGCAGAAAGGCTGCTGGCCAAGTCAGGGGTGTTCAAAGTACCTGGAGCCCTGGCACGTGTTTTAAAGAACCTTAATATAACCAGAGCTGTGGGGCTTCCAGAAGCTGTGCCTAGCAGGATGGGAGCTGGAGAGCATCAACTCACATTAGGCACTAGAGGGCGCCAAAGTCCTGAGCACCAGGGCCTATCCAGGAAGAATTTGTCTTCACCTTGAAGCCTCAGAACAGAGAGGCACCATTAAAAAAGTCTCATGTCCAGACTTTTTGGATCTGTTGCTCTCCTTGTGGAGCTCCTGTCCTCTCCAGGTCTTTCTATCTCCCACTTCTTTCATAAGATTCCCTGCACTCTGCCCAAAATTTGGCTATAAGTCTCAGCAAGGAGTGCAACAGATCCAAAAAGTCTGGGCACAGGGGTCTTTTTTGAGACTGACACTCCAGCCAAGAACCACTCATGGAGATGGCCTGGAACCCCTGCACAGAGGTAGCCTATGGCAGTTCAGTGTTCAAGTGGCCTCCATAGTAATGGGGACAGGGACTGTCTCTGACATGAACTGATTGGCCTGTCCTTTGGTCACCTCCCCCTGAGGGGGGAGCAGCCTTATTGGGCCATAGAGAAAGACAATGCAGTCACTCCTGATGAGACCTGATAGACTAGGATCAGAGGGAAGGAGAGGAGGACCTCCCTTATCAGTGGACTGGAGGAGGGGCATGGGTGGGGAAGAGGGAGGGAGGGTGGGATTGGGAGGGGTGGAAGGAAGGAGGTATGGGGGAGGATACAAAGTGAATAAACTGTAATTAATAAAAATAAAGATAATTATTTTAAAAAAGTCTCATGTCTTAGAGCAGGACTGGAATTGGGCCATAGGCATTTTTGATATCCAAGAGATGATTCCAAAACACAGGTAAAATCTTTGCTGATGCTGCAGTTTTTCGGCGGCAGGGCCGCTGTGAGTTTATTTTAGTGACTAAATGAACAGCTATCTGTTTGTACGGTGCTTTGTAACTCTACGCGCAGCCTTGAACATTTTACAGACGTGAACATATTAAATCCTCCTAAAGGGTTATTTACAGTTTATCAGGAAGAACCTAGGAAATCTGCTAATGATTGTCAAGCTAGTGAGTGGCAGGGCCAGACACAAACCTCAGAGACCATTGTGTGGATACACATGACTCTGCCTCCATCACAGGTCAATCCTGCATGAAAAGCATCCATGGCCCGTTTCTTCTTAGAAGAAAATAGTGGTCCCCAGACCCCATGCTAAGCAACGGCGATGTCTAACATAACTTACTAAAAAGTTCCCCTTGAATACTCCCTTGAATCTGGCCCTACCCCTAACTTTGACTCCAGATCCTTTTCTTAAAAAAAAAATGATGTACATGTTTATTTCACCTTAATTTTGATCATATTATGGAGTGTTGACTAAACATGCGCCCCTCAGCGAATGGCTTCTGTGTGCTGCAGTTCCGAAACCACAACTGACAAACGTGTCTCTTGGGTTTCCAGTCACTTATGTATGGCTCATGTCTCTAAGTCCTGTTCCTAAGACATGGCAAAAGAACTGAAGGAAACCTGCAAGGTCCTGCATTTGAACTAATTAACTTCACAGAATTCCAGCTCTGCTGACATGCAATATTAGAAAAACAACTGGGTTTTAACAGAACCAAACATCCTAAGATCCTGGGGTTGTTTTGCTGAAACAAACAAATACAGTGTATTTAAGTTTTTACTGCTGTCTTCCTTTATTGTTGGAAAATCCTTAAATATATTCGCTACTAATGAGGCACAGGTTATTTTTAATTTGACTCTGTTCCTGGTTCCTCCAGCAACCGGTTTTCAGTCGTCACTCCAAAGTTTCCACATTTGGTGCAGACAGAAAATCTCCACCTACGATATAAATGGCGGTTGGTACTGACTGACAACTTGGCAAGATTGAGAATTGCCTTGTAGACAAACCGCGGGCCACATGTATGAGGGAGTCTGTGGACTGGATTAGTTGGGCTGTGAAGACCTGCTCTAAATATAGTGGCATGATTAAGTGAGCTGAGGTCCCAGACTATGGAAAGAAGAATGTTGGGTAAGCAATAGCAACTCTCTCTGCTTCCTGTCTGTGGACACAATGTGACCAGCCACCGAGACTTCCTTTTGCCATGACCACCCCCCCCTCAAATCCCCACCCCTTCCCACCCACCCTACCCCTCTCCCCACCCTGCCATAATTTGCAAACTGTGATCCCAAATAAACCCTTCCTTTTTAAATTTATTCTTGTCCAGAATTTTGTAACAGAAACAGGGAAAGTAATTGATATATTTTCTTTACAAAGCAACAGGCACCTTAGATTGTGGTAAGTTAAATCATATTTTCAGGGCACTTGCAATTGAAGCATTCTATTATAAGGGACCTTATGATTATAAAGTGAGGGAGACTCTGTGTGTGTGTGTGTGTGTGTGTGTGTGTGTGTGTGTGTGTGTG
>NW_026596057.1:3714266-3907874 GCF_907164565.1 Psammomys obesus | reverse complement strand
TGTGTGTGTGTGTGTGTGTGTGTGTGTGTGTGTGTGTGTGTGTGATTTTTCTTAGGATGTTTGGGCCAAGTAGACTGCCTGTAGACACCTTAGCTCTAGGAAAAAAACCAACTACTTCTGAGACAGGAGTTTAACACAGTTACAAACCTGGGACCTGCTAGATCTGGGTACTGTGGCGGAGCTAGATGGCTTACAGTCCAGGCCTAGCTTCTCCACGAGTCTGCCATAAAAACCTGACCGAGCTGTTTAAACATCGGACTGAAGTGTCTCCAGTCCCTTGTTTATCCAATAGGGGTAAAATAGCATGTACCCCCTGGAGTGGTTGCTCAAAACCGAGTAAATTTACATATGTAAAGCATTTTTCGAAATGCTAACACTGAACCCTGAATAAATTATGTATATGCATATGTGATGTATGCATGGCATTAGTCACCATTCTTAGTGACAGCCACAGTTTCCTTTCCAATTATTTTTTTCTAGAAAGAAGGAGAGGGTGGACAGTACCCCGAGGTTGCTGTCCTTAGACACTACAAATGGAATCTGAAATAAAAAGGGAGCAGCTTGCTCAGAAGGCCTGTGCACAGCCTCACCCCCAGGCACCCCGCTGTGGCTCTGCACTCCGGTGAAGGGCTGGCAAAGCAAAGCTGCAGAATGTTGTTCAGCCATAAGGTCAGGCTTCACTTGTCACCTGAGTCATGAGGCCATTCCAGGAATGCCTTAGAAAAGAAGTCCTACCGGTTATGCCTGCTGGTTTGACAGCAGAGTCACCCCTCCAAGCTCACTCACCAGATCCACGAGGCCCACGCACAACTCCCGTGGTCTAAATGGGTGGCTAGTGATTGTATAAAACAGCTTCCTGAAAACACTGCAGGTTTCTAGGAAATGACAGTCAGCGGTCCTTGGAAAGGTCGATGTGGGACCTCCTATTGTGCCTCATCTTCCTCTCTCTGATGCCAGTTTCAGCAAAGCGCTGAGGAAAGAAACTCTTCGTTCAGTTTTGTGGTCCATTTTTAATGAAGTTATTTGGTTTTTCTTGACATTTAGTTTCTAAATAAAGTTCTTTATATATTCTAAACACTAATTCTCTGTCAGAAGTACAGCGAGCAAAGACGTTCTCCCATTTTTTCAGGCTGTTTCTTCACTTGCTTAACAGTTCCTTTTGTGACACACAAGCTTTTTAACTTCATGAGTCCTCACTTGACCATTGTTCTTATTTCCCGAGTTACTGGCGTCCCGTTCAGAAAGGTCTAGCCTATGTCTATCTTTAAGCGTACTCTCTCCCTCATCTGACAGCAGCTGGGGGTGGGGGTGTTTAACACTGAGGTCTTTGGTTCATCTGGAATCGATTTTCGTGCAGAGCAAGAGATAAGAATCAAGTTTCATTCTTCTATGTGCACATCTTCAGTTTCCCCAATACCACTTGTCAGAAAGGCTGTTTTCTTCCTAATGTACATTTTTGGCTTTATCAAAAATCAGGTGGCTATGGTCTTATATCTGAATTCTTTATTTTATTCCATTGATCCGTGTCGCTATTTTTGTGCCTGCAGTGTGATTTTTTTTTCTTACAGCTATGTCTCTATAATATAACTTGAAATCAGGTATTGTGATATTTCCCAGTGTCCTTATTGTTCAAGATTGATTTGGCCATCTGAGGTCTTTTGTGCTTCCATATGAAATTTTAATTTTTTTCTACTTTTGTGAAGAATTGAGTCTTCATTCTGATTGAGACTGTATCGAATTTGCAGATTGATTTTTATAGGGTGGCCATTTCCACAGCACTAATCCTACCAAATTGACAAGCATTTAAGGCCTTTCTGCCTTCTAAAGTCTTATTCAATTTTTTCTTCAGTGTTTTAAAGTTTTTATTGTAAAAATATTTTACTTCTTCCACTGGATTTATTCCTAGGTATCCTTTATTTTTCGGTTTACTTTGAATAGAATGATTTACTTGGAATAGAATTATTTCCACGTTTTCTCCCTTAGTATATTCGGCCTCGGTATATAGGATGCTATTGATTTTGGTCTGTTAATTCTGTAACCAGCTGCTTTGCTGAAAGTGTTTATCAGCCCCAGAGGTTTCCTGCAGCAGTCTTTGGGGGCTCATCTGTACAGAATCATGTCGCCTGAAAACGAGGATACTTTAACTCTTTCGTGTCTGTTGTGGAAATTTTGGTTTATGATACATAAACATGTTTTAATCCCAGGTGTGGGATGTGGGACTGACTCAGACTGTCCACAGCAGCAGACTGTTTGCCAGGTGCAGGCTCTAAGAGGAGCTCTTTGCCAGCTGCAGATGGTTTAAACCTGAGGACTCTGGAGAGGGGATAAATACCAGGACCCAGAGAGAAAGAGAGAGTGTTGGGGAGCTCTGAGAAAGAAGGCTGCTGGTGCTCCCCCCTGCTGCTCCTGGTTGCTGTTGATGCAGTTGGAGGAGAAGTTGGAGGTATCCTGAAAAGAAGATTGGACTCCCCCCAAGGAACCCAATGAACCTAACCAGCAGGAAGTAGCTGAAGATAACAATGCCTCATCTCCCCACTAACCTCCTTTCTCTCCTACCTGGTGTTGGGGTGTTGGAAGGGATAAGAGAGAAAGAGGCCTTAAGAAACCAAAATAAAATAGTGTAAGAAATAATGCTTTCAAGTGTCTCTTTTATTTCCTTGCCTTGTTGCTTTAATCCCCGGGCACTATATAACAGGATGAGGGAGAGTGGGCGTCTTTATCCTGTTTCTGACCTTAGTGGAAATGCCATGAGTTTTCTGCATTTGGTAGGATATAGGTTTGACACATATAACTTAATTAAGTTGAAATCTGTTTCCTCTATTCCTAGTCTCTCTGGGACTTTCAAAAATAAAATCATTTTACGCTGATTCTTTAAACATTTTATATAATGCATTTTGATCAGATCTATGCCCATCTCCTTCCCTAACTCCTCCCAGATCCAGGCTTCACATTCCCCTATCTCCAATTTGTGTCTTCTTTTTTTATTAATTAAGTAACATCTCGTTCATAGGCTCCTCCTTCCTTTCCTCCCAGCCCCACCCTCTCTTCCACACCCCATTGCCCCTATTCCTCAGAATAGGGGAGCCCCCCTACCCAGTCACCCCAGATCATCTATTCACATGAGGACTGAGTTTGTCTTGCCCTGGTGGGGAAGTCCCATCAAGGGGGAAGTGATCAAAAAACAGGCAACATAGTCTGTGTCAGAGATACCCCCCACTCTTTTAACTGGTGGGCTGACATGAAGCCTGATACGCCCATCCGACTTACCTTCTTGGGGTCTGTGCATTGGAGTATGTCTATCCTGTACTAAATGACTAAAATCTGCTTATAAGTGAATATATACCATGTGTGTCTTTCTGGGTCTGTGTTACCTCTCTCAGGATGATCTTTTCAAGTTCTATCCATTTGCCTGCAGATTTCATGATTTTCTTGTTTTTAATGGCTGAGTAGTATTCCATTGTGTAAATGTACCACAGGATTTTGCTTGTTTGTTTGTTGTTTGTTTTTTAATCCATTCTTCAGTTGAGGGGCAGCTAGCTTGTTTCCAGTTTCTGGCTATTATGAATAAAGCTGGTAGGAGTGCAAACTTGTACAACCACTTTGGAAATCAATCTGGCTCTTTCTCAGAAAACTGGGAATAGCTATACCTCGAAACCCTGGACATACACTCTTGGGCATACACCCAAAAGTTGCTCCACCATACAAGGACATTTGCTCAATCATGTCCACAGCAGCTTTGTTTGTAATACTGTCTTCTTCATTTAATAGCTCACCAAATCCAGCTTGTGCTGCCCATGTACTCATGGATATGAGATCATCCCCTGGATCATAGTCAACCTTCCAGAGGCCTTAGAGAAAGACATCCTTCCAGACACCGTCAGAGAAAACAGAATCTCCAGAGTGATGTTTGATTTTGTCAGAAGCCTTTTAGATATTTATTAAATGATCATGTTATTTCTGTCCCTGATACCATTTATGCGATGGGTTGCATCTAGTACTTTATACATGTTGAGTCAAGGGATGCCCATGAGCTTTCTGCAGGCTAAGTAGATGCTTCACAAAGACCATGAAATAAGATATCTTGCTGTCACCTCTACTGAGAGGGCTGAGCTATAGAGGAAGCAGTCCTAAGGAGCCAAAAAGTCAGAGTTTTCTAGAAATGATCAAACCAGAGGTACTGTCTTATGTTGGAAAGACAAAGAATGGCAAGCACCTCCTCCATTCCTACTCAAAGCCTGCATCCTCAAATGCCTGCATTCAGAGGCTGCCATCCAGAAGGCTTTGGGAAACAGTCAGTATGAGTCAGAGGAGAAGTAGCCAAAATAGGGTTCTGACAGCATACTGGAGGAACTGGCTGATCCTGAGCTGTGAAGAGGCAAGAGAGGGTATTGTCTAGATATCATAAGTGTAACAGGCCTAGGTGTCTCAGGAACTAACATGATTGACATACTATGGGGTTTGCCTGAGATGTCAACAAAGACAAGAAAAAAGGGTATCCAATGAGTAAAACAAGTGATTAGGAAGTGCTTGTTTGATGTTCACATAGAATGAGGTTCAAGCTGTTCGGGAGACATGGAACATTTCAGCAAGGACAGTTTGCTTCTAATTAAGCCTTAATAGGTGTCTGGTTTTAATTGGTTCTGATTCTTCTTAGAATGTACAGAAATGATTCCCCATGTTGTCATTTTGAGTCTGACTTGCCAATTCAGAAACTAAAGGAAGTCATCTTTAGCATCTTGTTCTGTGCATCTTCCAAGTGACAGTATCTCTTTGCAGAGGCCCACAGGTGAGTCTCTGTCCATTATGCTGTATTTCCTATGTAGACTTCTCCCTGTTCATGGTTGTTTTCATGTTGAGGGTCCATGAGACATTTGGCATAATTCTCAACAGCTGAACAAAACATCAAGTATCCTAGATACCAGTCACTTGATAGAGAAACCAAGATTTTCATTTTCAGTTTTCTCTCATCTTAAGAGCTGTCCTTCCAATTTTATATTTACCCATAACCCTTTGGGAGAGATCATATGCCATAATGAGGAAACGAGCTGCTGAGAGTCTGAGAAACCACATGGAACCAGAACTGAGGGCTCCTTTCTGTGATCTATGTTTCAGGTCCCAGGGCCACAGTAGGCCATCTCCAGGCTACAGGTCCAAGTGGAGCCCATCACCTCTTCCTGATGGTGTATCCTTAATAAGAGAGAAACTCAGGCAGAAACCAAACTGAGGAGACCAGGAGAGGAAATTAAAATCCTTTAGTTGTAGTGTATTAAGTCGTTGCAGCCCTCAAAGGCAGCCATTCAAATCATTCAGAAAGTCCTGAATAAATGTTTCTGTAATGAGATATGCAGAAAGGAGCTTGTCACCCTGTGATAGTCTTCCTGCAAAGAGTTTGATTTAAAGTTGGTATCAAAGCATGAACCATGCTAAAATACAATTACAAAAGAAACAGGAATTTCATTAGTGGGTTGCAAGGAACAGCTTAGGAGGCTGCTGAGAGCTGATAGGTAATGGCAGAAAGGAAAGGACAGAAAGAGGCAATACGTGATGACAGAGCCCACTGGTCCTTCTATTGCCACACAGGAGGGGAGGATGGACAAGTTGACTTCAGGGAGAGGAAGAGAGGAGAGGACAGCCCTTTTTTTTGTGTGTGTAGAGTCATGAGTTTGAAGGAGAGCTATAGCTTCCACTCCCTGTGATGGCTGCCGATAAGATTACTGTAACCCTTTGTCTTCTGTCATCCAGCATGCCCTGATTCTCTATTCATGGGTTACTGACAAGCTATAGAAAATGTAATTCGGGAGAACTGAGTTGAAAGAATCAAATGACTAGCAGTTGAAGTCCAAGCTCTCCTGATTATCAGTGTTACTGCATAGGTACCAGTAATTTCCTAGAAAACCATCTTTATTCACACTGTGCTTAGTTTCTGCCTGTGATACAGAGACTGGCGCTTAGTGAGTACTCAACAGACAAGACAACGCTGGTAGTCATTTGGTTCCCAGGGGGTTGGTGGAGTGAATGCTCCCAAGAAGTAAGGAAATGCAACCCAAAGTGCTCAATACACCTCAAGTCATGTGACAAGAAAGTCTCAGAACTCACATTGACATTCATGTTTTATGTGAAAGAGAAAAATTAAGCTTTATTTATAAGTGTTTGAATAAATTATTTAACTAGATAATAGAAATGGGTAAAAATTACATAATTTGTATATATGTGCATGGGGTAAGGGTTTACAGTTATCTTGTGTCTAAACTCTTCTCTTATGCAATGCATCTCAATGTCAGTTTCCCCTCATTCTACTCCTCCCAACTCCCCATACACAGCTCCCATCACCCCCATATTCCCTCTTCCTCCATTTCCCTTCAGAAAAGTGCTGACATCCCAGGGATATCAAAAAGACATTAAAATGGCATTAAAAGTTACCATAAGACTAGGCACAAATCTTCTATCATGACCGAGGGAGGCAACCCAGAAGGAGAAAAAGTGACCCAAGAGCAAGCAAAAGAGTCAGAGACACTGTCACTTTCACCTGTTATGAGTCCCACATAACACCAAGCCAACAACCATAACATGGATGCAGAGGACCTAGCACAGACCTAGCACAGGCTCCTTCATTGTAGCATCAGGCTCTGTGAGCACCTATGAACCCTGCTTAGTTGATTCTGTGCGCCATGTTCTTTTCATGTCTTAGAGCCCTCTGGATCCTGTAACTCTTCCCTCCTTCTTCCTCTGAGTTACCTGAGCTCCAAGGGGAGGGACCTGATGGAGCTTTCTCATTTGGGCTTTCTTTCTGTCTAATGCCTGGCTGTGGTTATCTGCATTTGCTTCCATTAGCTGCCCAAGGAAGCTTCTCCAGTGATGTTTGAGTCAGGCACCAATCTGTGAGTACAGCAGAATATCATTGGGAGTCATTTTATTGATTTTTTTTTATTTCTAGAGATACTCAATTAAAAGTTTTGAGCCTGTTGTCTAAATGATTGGTGATCTAGGGTTAAGGAGAAAGAAAAAGAAGGGAAGAAGTAAACTTTGAAAAATGAAGAAAAAAATCTCAATTAGATGCAAATATCTGCAGATGGATGGTATGATGATCCATCTTTATTGTCAAACTTGGCTGCATTAAGAAATGTCCATAATGTTAGTGTAGCACATTCTGGGTGTCTCTGTGATGACGTCTCCAGAAACTGTTAGATGTCAAAGTTCTGAAGTAATCAGTGGATTAATCCGTTCACCAATTTATAACATGATAGTATTCTTGGCAGGTAACTAAAGAGGAAGCAAATCCCTGAGAACATGTGCTTTGGGATAGACCTTGCCCCAGCCCCCTCCAATAGTCTCTTTTTCTGCTTTCCATTCATGAAAACCGAAGAGTAGTTTCTGCCATGTGCGCCCACCATCATGATTTTCTTTCCAAGTGCACAGGGTCAAACAACTATGACCTGAAGTCTCTGAAGCCTAAAGCTAAGAGAAGCCCTTCCTCTCCTAAGCTGTTTATATGGGATAGAAAGTCACAGCAATGAGAAGAGAGTCTACCACAGACAATGTCTGCTTAGGAGTTCCCTCTAGCCTCACCGGATAGGACTTCTCCAATCTCTATAGAAGAGAGTCCACTTGGGAATCATTCTTCTATTCTGAGAGTGACCTGGAAATGCCTGTTCCTCTGAAAGCATGAGTGGTTGTTACTCTAGTTTAGGACCAGAGGACATATTCTAAATCTTTCTTCCTGTCCCCTCTTCCCAGGTGGGGTTGATGGGTGGGCGTTATACAAGGACATCAAGGATGCTTTCCCACTATATTGAGTAGCTTTCAATACATAGTTTTATTAATCATCTGGTGTTCTCACACACAGATTAGGATTTCAGTTTCTAACCATGATGGGGTGAGAGTTCCAGTAATTATAGAGACAAACACATTAGCACATTACAAATACCAGAGAGTTATGAAAAGCAGACGTTAATGTTCAGATTAAGTTGGAAAGTCAAAACAACCAGCAAAAGACTTGGGGAAACTCATTAGATATTTTTTCTCTTTAGTCTCTTGGTCTTGACCGGAGAGTTTTCCCTGTTGTGGAACTAGACAACATGAAATGAGCAACAAAATGGTAAGAGAAAACAGTTGATCAAAATGTGCAGTACAAGAGGAAAACAGTTCTTAAAAACAAGTTAAAACAAAGATCTTTATTTGGGGAAGTGGGACAGTAGTTGAGTGCTTGCCTGGCATGCAGAAATCTGGGTTCAGTTCACAGCACCAAAAGAGTGGGCAAATGATAGAGGAGGGGGAATATGAATCTGATATAAACTTCCAGCTTAGGAAAACAAAACAAAGAGTAAACTGAACCCAAAGCAAGCAATAATAAAGAGTATGGCAAAGCCCAATAATTTGATATTGAACAATTTGAAAAACAATACAGTGAGTCAATGAAATTCAGTGCAAAATTTAAAGGATCAATAACATTGACAAACTTCTAGACTCATAAAACAAGAAAAAATACAGATCACTGTCAAGAGTAACCTTGCCCGTATCAATAGCACAGTACCTCCCACTGACAGTACAAAGAATAAAAGTCTATCAAGTGAACACTAATAATTCTGAGATCTCAAGTGAAATGAATGGAATATTCGATAGATACACACTATCAAAACATGTTCAACAGAAATAGTCTCAATCAAATCTCTATAAAAAATCTAATTTGTCATTCAGTTTCCTCCCCAAATAAACAAAGCTCTGGGGTTACGTGGCTTAGTAAATTCTACCAAGTGTTTAGGGAAGAAATTACATCCCCTTCATACAACTTCCTCTCAAAGCACCTCCCAACTCATTTCATGATGTCATTGTCCTGACCACACACAATACTGCAAGGAAAGAAATGTCAGACCAATGTATGTATTAATTTGGTACCAAGAAGTCCTCAACAAAGCAAAAGCCATTCCCTTTGATATCTAGACTAAAGACATCAGCATGACCAAGTGGAACTTACTCCAAGAGTAAATTTGCTGATTTATAAAAATCAAACAATGGGTTTGATGCCCCACTTCTGTTGGGGAACTTTGCATTGTAGAAGATAGTGGGACACAGGGGGCTGCTCTATCACTGCCCCAGCTAACACCTGTTGATCTTCAGTCTAGATACCACTGGAAATGACTTTTTCTGTGTGGTGGAATTTTTGGTATCAGGTTCATAAGCACATTGGTCTGAAGATTCTTTTCTTGCAGTAAAGTGGTCAGTACAGTGACATCATAAAATGAGTTGGGAGATGCTTCGTGACCTAGCGCTTCCTACTCTTAACCAAAACAATACTTGGTGTTGGGGGTGGGGTGGGTGAGTGTGCGTGTTTCCTGGATCTATTCGTTACTTTTATCATTGTTCTGTCCAAACACCAGACAGAAGCAACTTAAAAAAGGAAAGGGCATCTTTGGCTCACAGTCTAAGGGATACAGTCTACCACAGAGGGCAGGCAGGGCGGCAGGAGCACGAGGCAGATGGTCCCATTGCATCTGAGCCAGGGAGAAGAGAGCTGACAGAAATGGAGCTCCAACATGAACCTCAGGGCTGATCTCCAGGAGCCTGTTTCCTCCAGTGAGGCTCTGCCTCCTCAGGGTCCCACCTTCTGAAATAGAGTATCCCACTTCGGGAACAAGTGTTCAAATGTGTGAGCCTTTGTGGGGACAGTCAATTGTACCTATCGCCCACGGTGATCTCACAGACTGCATTGGTGGCCTTTTCTGGTTGTTGCTGAAATATAATCACTCAAAAAATTCTTATGAGCTATGCATGGGGAGCTGGACAGTGTTGTGGGTGTAATGCCGGCTAGAGAGAAGAGAGACAACAATGTCTCCCACAGCCTGCTGGGAAAGATGCAGTCTCAGGCCTCAATCCAGATCAACAGAACCAACAACAGCTCAGAAAAAAAACAGGAAAAAAAAAAACATTTTCTGAAGAAATTAGCCAACAGAGAAGCTTTCTTTAGCAGATAATGCACATCTGATGTCTGATGACCCCTCTCTTTCTTAAGTGACGCTGAGACCCGGGCACTGTCTTCTTCAGGGACTCCTCCCATGGGCAATCAGGATTTGCTGAGTCTGTTGCAACAACCCACGAGTACTGAGACACAGACTAGTGCAGGCATGCCAGACATCCTGACTCACCAACCAAATGATCCTCCAAGGACACCCAAGGATATGGCCAGAGCCGCAGCCACCTGGGAAGCACACGGAGAACCAGGAGGCTGACCAGACCCAGGCTGAGTCTGTGGGATGTTCGGTGGGAAGGTCAGCCAGATCTCACCTCCACTTTCCTCACCTCATGCTTTCGCAACTAGTTTTAGTTCCCAAAGCTCACTGGAACCCCACATTCCTTTCTCTAAGATATAGACTTGAAAAAAAAAAACGCACTTAAAAAAAAAGGAATATGGGAAAATTAAATGAGCTGAACAACAGTCAGAATTGCAAAGCTGGCAATACGCATTTGATAAGGGTTAAATTTCTTACGCTTCCTGCGTTTTATAGATGAAGAGCTACTTTGGATTTGCCTTCAAGGTCAAAGAGAGAAGGTAAGCCTGGAACTTCCACATTTTTTTTTCAACAATCAAATAGACCTGTTCAAATAAAAAGCTACAAATTTCATCTTAGCCGTGTAAAGGCCACACGTGCCAATTGTCAACTCAAGTTAGTCCCCAGTAGCCTGCCCTCCTAGAACCCCTGGCCATCTCAGTCAGGCACTGAGCCCAGGACACCTTGAGCAGCCTGGGTCCTGTGTGCCCTAGGTTCTCCACCCATCTTTGGATAGCTGGAGGCAGGGAGTAGGTTCAACTTTTCTAGCTCCATCACATCACATGGCCTCTGGTAAAACATGTTGCTAACTACTTCAGTTGGTGTGGAAGGCAAGACCAGCTCAGCAAAGCCCTTAGCAAGACGACACACTTGATAGTAGATTAACTGATCCCGAAATCAATAAAGAAGATACAGTCCCCGAACAGTTGTCTCCAATCTGTCCACCTTCCCTAATCAAGTTAATGCCACCTTTCTTGTTTACTTCAAACTCCTTACACGCTAACCCTGTCCCTGTGGCCATTTACCCGTCTCCAGTCGCACTCAGCAGGACAGGAGCCCTCTTGTGGGCAGGATGGTATCTTGTTTGTCTTTAGATGCCCGGATTCCAGCATGGTGCATGTCAATTAGAGTCAATAAATGTTAAACAACGGGAAATGTCCAGCTATGAGTGAAAAGATTCCCCCTGTAAGGGTGCCATCTAAACAGTTCTCTCTGAGGACATGGATCTGGCCTGAATCCACAGGAGAAACTGGCCACCTCCTGAGCTCTTCCCTTAAATGCAGACTGCTGTCAAGGAAGCTAATGCCGTTTCCCTGGGCGCACCACGGAGGAAGCCAGGCTTTATTACTCTAAGGTGTTTGCTTCATGTAGCAACTTGCTTTTTAATGAGCTTGTTTATCTCACCATCTTGGATGCTAATATTGTTGAGAGGGAAGCATGCTGATTGACTGCTACCAAGCAAAGAGGAGATGCTCCAGGGAGAGCATCAGATACATGCTATGTGCTAACAATTATTCGATAGATAACTAAGCTTTCTGTCAAAAAAAAAATTGTAAAAAGCAGAAATGAGCCATAGAAAGACAGGAAAAGTTGGAAAGTTGCTTGCATTTCCATATCTAAGTTTTCAGCTGAAGCCTGCAGGAGTGTAAGCTGACTTCTGAGATACCCACTTTATGGGGAGAAAGAATTCTGGGTATAAAGGTAGGGTTAAGGCTGAATATTCCATCTTTTGTGGTTTGTAGCAGTCTGCTTATTGAAATTCAGCGCTTTCTCATAGGATGGCTCTGGCTCCCTGTTCTGTATTTGCAAACTGAGGGGCTCCAGATGCGCCCCCAGCTGTGTTTGTGCTCTTCTCTGTTCTGTGCTTGTGACCACAGGCTGGGCTCATCATCAGACTAGCCCAGGTTGCCTTCCCTCTGCCCTCTGCTGGACTTGGCCTCTCCTGCCACTTCCGTACCCAGTCCCTTCACAGGAGCTTCCTGCTTCTAGGGTAACAGCTGCCGCCTGTGTCCCTTTGATCTGCCCCTCCCTGAGTTCCAATACTACCATCTTTCTCCTTTGCTTCTCGAGTTCGTGAGGTGACAACTGCCTCTCTCTGTGGCTGAACTCCCGAAGCCTCCATACGTTTTGTCTGTTGCTTTAATCTTGACCACACTCCTGTAGTTTTGAAATTCACATTTCTTAATTTGCACTGCCCATTTGATATAGGTTACTTATGTAACCTGTGTAATAGGTGTCAAATCAGCAGTGGCACCTACTTGTCATTTTTCGTTTCCTGGTCCTCGATAGTGCTTTAATAGCTTACTATATTCCTCCCGTTCCATCAATACATTTGGTCCCCACTGTAATCAAGTTGTTATCACAACATGTAATTAAGTGTGACTCTGAAGCTAAGCCACTTATCCAAAGGTATACAGGCATCTAGTTACCTTTTTCCTAAGGAAAAACAAATTCATGCAAAAACAGCACAAACATACTCTGAAACCAGAAAACCTAAATTCTTCTTAGGAAGGTAAGAGAAGATGGGATCAAAGCTAAAAAGAGGAGACTGATCTCAGAGAGAAGCAGAGACGATTTCTCTTTGACAAGAGCCTAAAAGAGACAGCATGTGCCTGTAGGTGCAGTAGCTTGGGGAAACTGTCTCAGAGAATGGCACACATTTATCCTGCTGTATTGACGAAGCAAGCCCAGCAGCCGGAGGGTAGAAAGAGAGATTGGAGAGAAAGGAAGGCAGGCGCCCAGCCATCAAAGATGGGGAATGTGAACTTCTGCATGTAAAAAGACACAGTTGGGTGATGTGATCAGTGTAAATCAGTCCTTCAAGGTTTGTGGTGAAAAACTACTGAGGATGTCCAGAAAGTCTCATTTGCAAACACATATCCCTGTCTTTCAGCTGTGCTCAGTTTCTCTGGTGCAAAGAGACCGTTTGTTTAAATTTCACTGCAATGCTCTTAGCCGCTGACCACAGGGAATGAGGAGAGAAGTCGGGATGTTTATGAAGGAGGGTTGCCGTGCTGGAATGTGGACTCCAGGTGAAGAGGGATGATGGCAAGGAGAAATGGGGGTGGGCAGGGAACCTGTGGGGCCGGTAGATTGTCGGGCTTAAAGAGGTAGAAGGTAATTCTCAAGTTAGCTGTGAGGATTTAACTTTGTGCCTGGAGTTAAGTTTTGGATGGCCTTGCGATCCCCAAGATCTTGTTCTTGTGTTTGTCCTCAGCATTTCATGCAATGCTTGACATAAAGCCAGCAGCACCAGATGACACATGAAAGAGGACACTTGCCAGGATAGGAGGACGCTCAGATTCAGAAGGGGAAAGGCATTTGGTCCTACTCTCCTATTTAATAAGCACAGTGGAAACCTTTTCTTGTCTCCCTTTTTCTCCCCTCCTCTCTCAGTCTCCCTCTCTGTCTCTCTGTCTGTCTCTCTGTGTCTCTCTCTCTCTCTGCCCAAGCAATTCCCTATTTGCCAGAATACAATTTCTCTCACCCTGTTTTGACTCCCATGATAAATTTTTTTGATAAAACTTAAGCCAAAATAGAAGTCGTCATCTCTTATAGACCAGCCTGCCATCGGTGCTGCTGTTGCAGCTTATTCTTCATTTTGTTTCCATGACTGCTGTTTACTGCCTTTGCTCAACCATAAGCCCTTTGGAGTGAGTTTTTCAGCCTGATTCAGTTTTGTAGATTCCACACTGTCTACCACATAGCAGAAACTCCATAAACCTCTGTTGAATAAATATATGATGTGACTAAATGGAATTCTACAAATGAGACACCCTGCCTAATCAAATGATAAGCCAACCCAGTTTAAACTTAGGATAAAGGAAACAATAGAGCTAATGAATAGTGAGTGTCTCTGGAACACACAGAATCAAAGTCAGTTCTTATATTTAGCAACAGAGGTGGGAACTGAAATTATTGTCTTGAAGAATCAGTCTATTAGGTTAGCATTTACATAATGACAGAATCAAAGCAGCCCTAGTTCTACCCTCCTGGAGATTTTTTTTTTTTTCTCAAGCAGCTTTGAATTCTCCTGCCAAAACTAACCTAACAATGTTTGTTCACTATATTAAAGTTAATAATGATGGCAGACAATGATAGCAGCTAACATTAAACATTTGTTACTTGTTAGTTATTTTGTACACTGTTGATACCTTTCATTCCCACAGTGCTGAGGGATTGTATGTAACACACATCTCTAGCAACAAAACAAAAACAAAACACAAAGAGGGTATGTCATTTATCGTAAGTTATGTAACCAATAAGTTGCCAAACTAAAACCTCAGTTCCAGATTATGTATATTCAAATAATTACATCCAAAAGACTTTTGATTTTGATGTTTACTTAAAGAAACCCTGCATTTATGTGGTACATAAGTATACTTAAAGTCAAAACATCCATACACATAAAATAACAAAATTAAATGTTTTTGGCTGTCAGATGATTTTATATTGAAGTATTTCTCTTCTTGCTTCTTTTTTGTAGTATGCAAATGTATTTTTAATTTATTTTTTATTTATTAGAGTTTATTCACTTTGTATCCCAGCTGTAGCTCCCTCTTTCATCCCTCCCAATTTCATCCCTCTTCTCCTCCCATGCCCCTCCCCAAGTCCACTGATAGGGGAGGTCCTCCTTCCCTTCCATCTGACCCTAGCCTATCAGGTCTCAGTACTGGCTACACTGTCTTCCTCTGTGGCCTGGTAAGGCTGCCCCCCCCCAAGAGAAGGTGATCAAAGAGCCAGCCACTGAGTTCATGTCAGCAGCAGCCCTTGTTCCCCTTACTAGAGAAACCCACTTGGACACTGAGCTGCAGTGGGCTACATCTGTGCAGGGGTTCTAGGTTAACTCCATGCATGGTCCTTGGTTGGGGTATCAGTCTCAGAAAAGACCCCTGAACCCAGATATTTTGGTTCTGTTGCTCTCCTTGTAGAGCTCCTGTCCCCTCCAGGTCTTTCTATCGTCCCCTTCTTTCATAAGATTCTCTGCACTCTGCCCAAAGTTTGGTTATGAGTCTCAGCATCTGCTTCAATACCCTGCTGGGTAGAGTCTTTCAGAGGCCCTCTGTGGTAGGTTCCTGTCCTGTTTCCTGTTTTCTCCCTCTTCCAATGTCTATTCCATTTGCCTTTCTGAATGAGGATTGAATATCTCACCCAGGGTCCTCTTTCTTGCTTAGCTTTTTTAGGTGTACAGATTTTAGCATTTTATCCTATATTATATGTCCAATATCCACTTACAAGTGAGTATATACCATGTGTGTCTTTCTGCTTCTGGGATACATCACTCAGGATGATCTTTTCTAGTTCCCATCATTTGCTTGCAAATTTCATGATTTCCTTTTTTTTTTTTTTAAATTGCTGCATAGTATTCCATTGTGTAAATGTACCACAATTTCTGTATCCATCCCTCAGTTGAGGGATGGAAACATCTGGGTTGTTTCTAGATTCTGGCTATTACAAATAAAGCTGCTACGAACATGATTGAGCAAATGTCCTTGTTGTGTACTTGAGCATATTTTGGATATATGCCTAGGAGTGATATAGCTAGATCAGAAGGCTAATATTTAGAATATATAAAGAACTCAAGAAGTTAAACAGCAACAAATCAAGTTAATCTAATTTAAAAATGGGGTACAGAGTTAAACAGAGAATTCTCAGTAGGGGAATATGGAATGTCAGAGAAACACTTAAAGAAATGCTCAACACCCCTAGCCATTAGAGAAATGCAAATCAAAACAACCCTGAGATTTCACCTTATACCCATCAGAATGGCTAAGATCAAAAACTCAAGTGACAATACATGCTGGAGAGGATGTGGAGAAAGGGGAACCCTCCTCCATTGCTGGTGGGAATGTAAACTTGTACAACTACTTTGGAAATCAATCTGGTGCTTTCTCAGGAAATTAGAAATAGTGCTTCCTCAAGATCCAGCTATACCACTCCTAGGCATATATCCAAAACATGCTCAAGTACTCAAGGACATTTATTCAACGATGTTCATAGCAGCTCTTGTTGCTTCTTAAGATGATGGCCATCCCACTATAGCACTGTTGAGTCATCTGTGATGTCATGAGAGGGGCCACCATGGGTTCTCCAGCTAAAGACTGGTGACATTCGCCAGGAAGCATTGACAATCTCATCCAAAGTGATAATTTCTTGTGTCACTCTGCTTCTTTTTATCTCTCGGGGGCTCCTTGAGGGCTTTGTGATCAGGGCAGAGGCAGAGAGGTTCCTCCTCACCTGGGCCTATCTGTTCTGATTGGTCGGTTTCACAGTCTCTATCCTTCCCAGCCACTGGTTGCCTTTACAATTTCATCACCTACTTTTTTGGAAGGCAGACCCAGGGGATATACCTGAGGGGCCAAGGCAGAAGTGGCAGTGACCTCACCTCTGGTGCATATCTTGCACCAGCTACAAGAGCATCTGTCCTTCCTCCTCATTTACATACAGGGAAACTGAGGCCCAAGGGAGTGCCGCCGTGGCCTGGAGCCCACTCTGGAAGAGCACAGTGGTGAAGACTCCACCCACAGCCAAGCCACAGAAGGTTCGCACCTACTTTGATCTCACTCGGGTCAAACATGGGATACATGATGGAGAAAGCCAGTGTCAGAATGACCAAAGGAAGTTGCACACAGTCTTGTCTGTGACAAAAGACATTTTTAAGAGTAAAAACTTAAACAACTACAACAAAAAGTAAAACTGCACTGTCCAGTTTTACTGGACTGATGGCAGTTCCTATCACCTAAATTCTCAACCCCATGCTGGGGGTTGGCCTGGGTATATGTTGATAGTAATTACTGGACCCCAAGATCTGGGTACTGCCCACATACACCTATCCTTGTTGTGTAAACCTGCTGAAAACATCATTGCTGATTGGTTAATAAGAAAAGTCTGTACCTGGGCAGGGCTGAAAGAAGGTGGGCAGAGCTAAGGTTCTCAGGCTTGAAGGACAGAGAGAATCTTGAAAGCAGACAGACAGGAAGAGAGGGGGAAGGAGGAAGTGGCCATGGGTTAGGTGAAGAGAGAACCAGTGGGCTGGGAAGAAGGACTTGAGAATGTTGTGGATGGAAAGGAGTGACCCAGATAAAGAATAAGCAAGTATTTATGGAATTATGGATAGGACATAGTCCAATTGGGAATGGTTAAGTCAGATGGCAAGAGATGAGTGCTGAGAAATAGGCTATAGCTTAGGTGATTTATCTGCCCAGCCCAAAGTATCATAAGGCAATTATAAAAATCTAACAGGTGTCTGTGTCTTAATTATTGTGATAGTGAGTTAAATAACACCACCATAATAATAATAATCGGGCTAATCATGATGATATTTAGCCTGACACCTTTTATTTCAGCAACATTCCCTTTCTCTCCCACTTCCTTTGGCTCTATATTCAAAATGTACAGAAACTGAGTAGTAGCTCTGTGTCTGCTGCCACCATCTTGGTAGGAATCACTAACACATTTCTTCTGCATCACTGCGAAAAGAAATGTTTTAATCAAGGCTTATCATTCCACAGTCTTATCGTCAATGTAACAGCCTGGTTGCTACTATTAAATGTCAGTCATATCCTGTCATGGCTCATCTCCATATCCTCCAAACAGATCCCATTTCTTTCAGAATAAATGGCAGTCTTTCCAAGGTCTGGTCACCTATTACCTTTGCTCATGTTCCCTTCACTCCCTCGTAGCCAGCCCCCTCTGTCTCTGCCTCAGCCTTAGGTACTTACCGTCTTCCCACTGACTCTTCTCTACCTGTCACTTATTCCTCATTTTCTTTTCCCTTTTTGCTCAATTGTAACCTACTCAGGTTTGCCCATTGTCATGCTGCTAAAAACTGCATTATCTGTCCACATTGCCATTAATTACTCAGAAAATCTACTTATCTTCACAACACATAATAACTAAAATACTATATACTCATATACTTAAGCATTTCAATTTTTTAAATCATCCTTATCAAAATTAAGCTGTCCTTTTTTTTCATTTTACTAGTGTGGCCCAAGCAGCTAGAAGTACTTTCTGGAACATAGTAGGTACTCAATAAACAACTCTTGAATGAATAAATTTAGTACCAATAATACAATTTATTTGTCCTGAGAAGAAAATAATTGATTAGGACTCTTTTGTGATGTCTTCTTATCTAGTGCCAAAGGGTAAATGTTTCACAGGGAACTGACTTTTAAATGTGGTGACTGAAATTAATCGTTATGCAGAAACTGAGGATATAAGCATGCTACACTCAAAAGAACATGCCCTTAATACCTTCCTATGAGTTGTTGGCCAAAAAGCCCTCTGAGGCTCCCAAAGCAATACAGGCATTGCTCTTGGTTTTCCATCAGACCAAAGTAGTGAAATCCTATCATTGAAGACACCACATGTTTTGGACAGAGGTAACAGAGAAATCCAACTGGACCTGAGCTGGAAACTCCATCTTTGCTGGTATTTGTAGTGCCAGAAGGTACTTTTCAGGTTGTCAGGGGAGAAAAGTCATCAGTGATGTTTACCCACATGTGGACCTTGAATGAACCTTCCAGGTAAGATATACCCACTGGTACAATAGTGGCATGACTGGTCTTGGGTAACCAACCACTTTTGGACCAGATTTGAAGCCCACCCTACAGGGAATAAAACATGCCTGGTACTGTAAACTTGGTCAAAAGCCTGTAGCAAGGAAGGGAAGACACAAACACCAGCCTCCTGGATGTTTATGTTTATATTCGTAGGCTAGTGCTGCTCTCAGGCGCGTCCAGGATTTTTGCACCAGGTGACAGTTCAAGCAGAGGCCTACAGTCTCTTAAGTGCTGAGAATAAGTGACTATCAAGTGCTCGGTCCTAAACAGTAAATCTGCACCATCCCTTCAAGGCTTAGGAAACACCGTAGAAGAGGTGAGGAGACTACAAGAGCTAAGCGATGAAGAGAAGTGCTTTAAAATTCTGTCTTCTGGACATGACATGACCACAGCACTCAGGAGCACATAGGATCTGTGGTCACCCACACAAACCTTTCACATACACACAGACAGCGTCAGAGACAGACACGGACAGATGCACAGACAGAGAGAGATGGAAGTAGGAGGGAGACTGGTTGGGAAGAAGGGGTCAGTAGGCTCAGAGCAGGGTAAGAGGCAGCAATAGGGAGTGGAGTGTGGAGATAATCATAACACACTGGATGCACTTGTGGAACGGTGAAAAAAAATGAAGCATTAGGGGAAAAAAATTAAGTGAAAAAGTCTTTCCCTAGTGCTTAGGTCAACTATATTACATCTAGGTCAACTATATGCCATGAAACAACATCATCCATCAGACTAAGTTAATTGTCCATTTAAATTTCACTTTGATTTAATGTATAAATTTACTTCTGTTTTTGTAATTGTCTAAAAATTGATGACCACAGTGTTTTTTGTTTTGTTTTGTTTTTGTTTTTTTTTTTTCTTCAGGTGATTTCATCTTATTGATCACTTCAGTTTAAACAAACAGAAGAATGACTTCCGTGACTCCTCCGGATCCACGGGAAATTTTCTCCCTTCATAGAAGACTCAGAGCTAATTTAGAAATAGGGCATATCTTTACTATTTAGGGCTGTAAGTATGCGAATGCCCTTAACCTCTCACCTGCGCAGATGTGAGGCAAATTGGACTCATTGGTAATTCTGTCTTCTAGGTCAGCCAAGCTCATTACCACTCTCGTCCCCTGCAGTTCAATGATTTGTATCATTAGTCCCCAAATGTAATTAAGCATTCACCCTATGCCAAGCTGTGACCTAAGTTTTGGGCATGCAAACAGGAGTATCTCCAAGTGTCTGCTGTCCATTTAATCCTTAACACAAACGCATTC
The DNA here is from genome assembly GCF_907164565.1 of Psammomys obesus. Taxonomy (NCBI): domain Eukaryota; kingdom Metazoa; phylum Chordata; class Mammalia; order Rodentia; family Muridae; genus Psammomys; species Psammomys obesus. The sequence goes on along the minus strand of NW_026596057.1, from coordinate 3,888,003 downwards.
TGTGGTCCACAAAGTGCTTTTGATGTACACTTGCCCTTTGTGGCAAGAATAATGAATGGAGGAGGAAGCTGACATTCTTGAGGGACTGACTGACTTGCTCAAGGTCAAAATACAGAGGTAAACACCCAATTTTTAGCCATTTGCTTCTTTTATAGCTTCTGCCCTCTACAACCACAGTGTGTTTGGCTCCATTCCGAAACTCACACTGACCTTCTGCCAGAATTACTGATTCCTTGATTCCTTCCTACTTCTGAGTGGGAGGGTCACAAAACAAGAATTGTGCCCTTGTACTCGACAGTCTCCATCCTCCCCCACTTAGGTGTGAGCACATTAGATCAAACATAAAGTCTACATGGTTCTGTGTTCACAGATCAGACCAATACAGACATGCTAATGTGTTCAGGGAAAGTCACGTTATGGGTCAGGAAGAATGAAGTCTATGTCTGTTCTGCTTTTAATAGCATCACCTGGCAGATGGGACCAAGACTGCACTATCAAATCCACAGTGCACGGCTACGTTAAAAATGCCATCTGGCCATCTGGTCACATAGTGTCATACAGCACCCTGAGGGCATCCCACCAGATCGGATTCTTCCTAGCTTTGGCTAGTGCCAAGCCTGCAATGCAAGAAAGACTCGTGAGGACCAGGAACCTTTATTTCATTTGAACTTAATGTTGCATGTCTATAGTCTTGAGCAGGCAGCTGAGGCCTTCACCCACTCCAACAGTGCACACTGCTCAAAATATCTGTGTGGATTCTTCACCCTTTGCTGTGTTCGTATATCTATTAAAAACAGCTAAAAATTAACACTATGGGTGGATATTGTCCCCCGAATAATGTTTTGCATTAAAACAGTGCTTCTCTTCTGAGCTTTCAAGGGTGCGTTGCTATCCTTATCTTCATTTGCTAGATGAGAAAATGGAGGGGGAAAGAAGTGGAAGATTTGCTGTTAAGACTCTGAATTAAGAGCAGAATTTCTCCAGAATGATAGTCCATCGGAGTTCTAACCCTGAGGACAGAGACCACAGGGGATGGAGGAAAGAAACGATATCCGTTGTCTCGGTGCTGTTGGCCTGCACAGAGGATGTGCCTCATTAAGAGAGAATACCATCACATTTGCCATCTGCTGTGGTTAGATGGGGCTTCCGTGTGTCCCTCACAGTGATGGAAGTTGAGTCCTCACTGGAAGAAGAGGAGTGTATGAGTGTGTGTAGGGGACTAGGGAGGCCACTGGATTATTAAGGAAGCATCTGTTAGAAAGGATTAACCTCGTTCTCATGGGACCCCAATTAATTCCTAAGAGAAGAATTATATTAAAATAGAAATACTGACCCCTCCCTGGGTCCTGGCTCAACATCTCACCAAGTAACAATTCTCTCTAATTGTACTCTCACCATTGATGCTTGTCACGGTATCTTCAGCAAGGCAGAGCCAGTGTAAGCACCACATCCATGACCCTCCAAATCTGCAGGCTAAAGAGATCTTATTTCTTTAGAAATAAAGGTCAGGAATTTTGTTACAGCAACATAAGACAAACTAGCAAACTACGTCATCGTGTTTGGCCTCGTAATTATCAGTGGAGCAGATATGATCATATCCTCTATTTTTTATACCTTACTGATGGAGAAAATAGTCACAGGCCAGTGATGTGGCCAATTTTATACCATACAAGCAAGAACAAAATTTCCTAACTACAACACCAAGGCCTTTGGTGCGTGGAATTGGTTTAGAATATGGAGTCCATCACTCACCAACCATACTAGAGCTTCCTTGGTGAAAGAAAAAAAAAGATAATAATACTGTCTTTGGGGTCTGGGTAAACTAAAGATTATTTACATGAAAGAGCCTTAGAATAGAGAGCTAGTGAATAATTGCCATAATTCATATTTGAGAGCAAGTCACATGCAGATACAATCTTATTACCTATTTCCAAACAAGGAAGATGAAGTACACAGAGACTTTTAAATGACTCCTCAAAGAATTCTCAAGACACATCAATATCCTACTGTAGGGGAGAGTAGAAGCAAGGTGGGACAGTGGGACATCCTCAGGCCATTCCTTTTGGTGTTTCTTCTAACAGACATTTATCCACGATGCTTTTCTTGCTGTTGTATGGGGCCTTTCTTTTCTGATGAAATCGGTGATTGCCCCAGCTCTGTCCCACTGAAAACGGGTGCTGGAGTCATTGCAACTTTGGCAAGAGCTGTGGTATTGTTAGGGCTATGAGGTATGAAGAGATGCCATGGCTATTCTTGAAGCACTCATTTGCAGGTGGAGACAGGTGATCAAATCATTATTCAAGGATAAGAGCTTACTGTAGATGATTGGAACTGATAACTTCTGGAAAAGAGACTATTTGGAGCCACTTTGCTGCTGTGAATGTCTTCAGATTCCATCCTGTAAAGTCTAAATGATATCTGATTTGACACCAGTGATGATGACCTTGGAATTATTATATCCTATTTTTTATTGTTGAGAACACTGGGGAGGCTTAGTGGTTAGCCCAAAGTTGAACAGCTTGTTATCAGTAGAATAGTCTTCAGCCTAAATCTACTTATCTTTCTCTAAAGTTATTCCCAGAAAGATTTTTTTTTTTTAAAGATGGCAGAGGGTAAAAATACGTGCTCCCAGTTTAGGAAAATGAACACTTGAATATCTTTTTTTGTTTTTACATTAAAATTTTTATTTTTGAAAAAAAAATTTCTTTATTAATTACACTTTATTCACTTTGTATCCCCCCCCCCGTGGTTCCCTTCTTCCTCCCAACTTTTTTTATTATTTTTAATATTTTTTTTTATTTATTTAACTTTATTTTATGTGCATTAGTGTGAAGGTGTCAGATCCCTTGGAACTACAGACAGTTGTGAACTGCCATGTGGGTGCTGGGGATTGAACCCATGTCCTTTTGAAGAGCAGGCAGTGCTCTTAACCACTGAGCCATCTCTCCAGCCCCTTGAATATCTTAATAGTGAACTTAGGGGATGTCTTGTGCGTTTCCACTCACATGCTTTGTTCAGGCTCTGGAGTCAGATGCCTGAATCCACATCTCAGCCAAACATTAATCCTCTCTGTGCCTTAGTATCTCCATCTGAGAAACAGGACTAACAGTAGTATCTCTTCTCAGGGTTTTTCTACATGTTTGGGTATATTTTTTTCCTTGCAAATAACTTAGCACCATGCAGGATGGGCGGTAAATGCTCAGTGTAAATGGCATGTGTATTGTAGAAATAATTGTTAATACTTACTAGAGAAGCTTCTATGTCCCAACACGGCCTTCATCACACCATGTACTTTCTATGTCCACGCTGCTGATCAGTGTTCCTTCCAAATGAGGGGTCCTTTACATTGTTGTATAGTCTTCTTTCACTTATCCCATCTTTTATCATGTGTCACAGCATCCTACGCGCAGCAAGAACTCTGTAACTCTTGACAGTGATACTAACGATGTGATAAGCTAGAGTTTATCCAAGATTCAACTAACCACACAGAAACAGAATTTCTTACAACATGTTTCTGTTTGACTGCAGGATGCTGAAGCACATTGTGTATCAGAGAAGTTATGTATTTATCTATTTCCTTCCTATACCAGATTTCTCCCCCATGGGATATCTCTCAGAAGTCATGACAGCTAGAAACTGGGCCCAAGGGAGAAAGAAAGACAAGGAGAGTCATGTGCTGCTGCCATGAAGAGAAAAAGGGAAGCCATACAACACCAAACAGCTCTGAACTTCTCCAGTGGACAGAATTGTCTGCAGCTTCCTGCTGAACAAAGGCATCCCCAGAGATCCAGGCTTTGGACGGAACCTGCCGAGCTGAAAGGCATTCAGAACGTTCAGGGCAGTCGCTGTGTTCCAGGACCCTTGGCTTCTGCCTGGTGCGGGTCCATTACCAAAGCTCCTAAGTAAATCACCGTGGTAAACATGGTGTGTGATTACAAGTGACACCCTGTAATAGAGTGAGGCACAGCAGCTCCACGGGGCGCAGAGCTTGATGCTACTTTAGCAGCGTGGTTACTGCTCCAGGGTGAATTTTCTGGGCAGAGGGAATGTACCTCCACTGATGACTCCAGGAGGCTGTTGAGAGGTTGCCCAAGACTGTTACAGAGTGATAGGACAGTGCGTCCAGGTGATGGCCAGCCCTTCACAAACCCTTGGCAATTCCTTTATTCCATTTGAGGGAATCCGGATGCTTATTCCATTTGAGGGAATCTCAAGGTTGGATCTGGAGAAAGGAGATCTGATGATGGTTTGTCTGGGGTTTGGGCTGCTGCGGACTTTTTGTCTATTAGCAGTCACTGAGTGTGTAAGCACCAGAGACTATTCTAGACACGGATGACACAAGGATAAATGAGTCCTTTAATGTAACATAGGCTGTCGTTGCCTTTAGGAGGGAGATGCAGAAGTGCATGAAGTGACAATACATCTTAAAACTCACATTTGTACAAGGCTCTCCATGCTGTTTTCAGTTGATACTTATAGCAAGTGAATGAGGTAAGTAGGTGGAAGATTAGGATCGTGTCTGGACGTAGCGGGCTGGTCCCTGGGTACACGCCTGTACTTGATAACAGGTAGATTATCGTGAGAGCTTCGAGAAGCCTCCAAAGTGAGGAGTGAGAAAACAAGTCTATCTGGAGCTCGAGAATTGGGATTAGTCATAGAGAGGCTGGGCAGGAATGACCTAGGGACGAACTGGAAGAACTTTACAACTCTCGAGACTGCGGCCACAGTGAGATCTAGCCTGTGTGTAGGCTCATCTCAGGAATCAGGGGTCTGAGCTGGCTGGTGTTTTTGAAGGAGTCGAAGTTTATCACCATCGCATTTTGATGTGATGTGGTTTCTGCTGCCAAATTACAGACCGGTCCATTGTGAAAGACTGTAATTTTTCCACCTCAGTTCTCAGCCCCCCTCTTCCAGTCCACCTGCCCCTGGAATTCCTTTTTATCTTTATCAGTTACTATTACTTCTGTTTTATAAGTGAAGAAACTCGGAGGCAGGAACGGCTGTCGTCTGTAGCATTCAAAGCTGCTGCAGGTGCCCCACCAAGCTCAAGACTACTGACTTAGTTCCCTTGACCTGGGCAGTCTCCTCCTTTGCTTTCTATTACTTTGCCTGTCTTTCCATCCACCTCCTCCACTGCAGGAATGACAACCAGGACTGCTAAACCTGCAGCCAAGTAAATGGCAGTGTGGTCTTCGAGAGTGGACTGTCCAGCCTCATACCCCGAATCTGTCCTACTTCTGTCAGGTTACCAACATGTCTTGACCTTGGCACCTCATGAACTTTAAAACGGAAATGATATTAGTATCCCTCCTATAGGATCACTGGAAGAATAAGGTTAAGTACCTAAAATGGTTCAGGGGAATTTCTGCTATAGCACAAAGTGCCTGATAATGAAGTTAGCAAGACCATTCTCTCCCGTCTCTGTAGGACTCAATACAGTTTTCCGAAAACTGAGAGCTGTGGTAGAGCTCTCTGTGGTAGAGAAGCCTCCTAAAATTTTAATTTGCATACAAATCATCTGGAGATCTTGTTAAAATACAGATTCTAATCTGGCAGGCCTGAGATGCTGCAGTGAGCTCCCGGGTGATGCCTGGGTGATGCCTGCTGGGACTGCGCTTCCAATGGCAAGTGAATCTTGCAGCATGTGGTTTTCAGACCAGCAGCTTCAGTGGTACCAGCAAACCTGTTAAAATACACGCAACTTTTTACATGCTCCCCCTTACCTTCTCTCCCTGACCCTATGCTCTGGGATAGACACTATGCTCTGTGTTTTTATGAGCCTCCAAGAAGGGCGCTGATGCTATTACCATTTGACACGGGCTGGGGAGGAGAACTGAAAAGAACCTAGTCCCTGGGGTGGCATTCTGGATTTGCTATGTGGTGCTGGGCCAGTCACTCGACCTCTCTTAGCCAAGCATGGAAATCCCCTAAGTACCAAATTTTTCTAAACCCAAAGTTTGGCTGCCCAAACTAGCCAAACCAGCTAAAACCAGGCCATATTTCATGCCCTTGGATCCCAGTAGCATGCTTTCTCTGTTGCTTCTTTAGTGTGGGGTCTATTATCAGTATCTTCTCAGGAGACTCTTGGATCATTAAGAAGCACTTGGGAATTTTAGGAGATAAGCCATAGTTGTGAAGCTCTCAGAACATATTTGATCCATGTTCAAAGAGGTGAACACGGGTAGCATGGGGAACTAACACAGCTTTGGAAAGCCTGACTATTACTAAATGAAATGTCAGTCGTTATGAGAACAGCATTCACATTTCCTTGCTAACTTGGCGTTTTCCATCAGGAGCTAGCGTGTTTGAGTGTAGCACTGTCAGTGAGTCTGTGAGGAAAACAACGGTTGAAATGGATGATTCATTCAGGACCTAAGTACCTTCCTGTGATTAGTTCCTTCTACCACTTAAAACAAACAAACAACAAAACAAACAAACAAAAAAAAAACAAAGCAAACAATTGCCACAAATTGGCAATTTGTTAAGATCCCTGGGTTGACTGCAGAGGCCATCCCTTCCTCTCCCCATGCTGTCCACTCATGGCAGATGCTTTTAGTCTGGCTCTGTCACCACAGTCACTGTCAAGAACCATCTATAATTAAGTAAATTTACTTACAGAGTCGACTCGGTAACTTCCACCTCCATCAAGAAATACTGATCACGAAGGATAATGGGAGTTTTAGTTTTGTGTATGTGTATAGTAATTTTGTGTGTGTGTGTAAAGTTTCAAAGAGCTATTACCAGATGTCTAAGTTCAAGGGCCAAAAACAGTAGCCTAGACTTATTTTGATATTTACCCCCTACCATAAAACCACCTATGTGAATTTAAAAACATGCCTCCTAGGTATATCATACTTCCCTCCTGAGTAAACTTCCATCTCAAGAAACCTATCAACCCAATGCAATAATCTCAGCAGATACAGCACATTGCAGTACAAAGGACAATGATGGAATCAACAGGAAACCAAGCCTCTTAGTCTGCTAAGAGCCACCTCTGTGATTGTCTCATTGTCATCTAGCCCCTAAGCCAGTTCCCTTATCTGCACAGTGTGACGCTGAGACCATCTTATCACATCTCTTCCACTTCTAAGCCCTTATTTGGTACTCATGCACATGCCCCAAGGGAATGTAGGTCCATGTGGCTCCATGGCTACATTTCTGATTATTGCTTACCTTTCCTCTTGGTCAGGAGTCAGGTCAGCTCCAGAGACTTCCATCTCATTCCATTGCCTCAGGGGTGCTTGATTCCCATTGGCTGCAGCTGTCCAGCTGTCTTTCTGCTGCTAGCACAACCAGGAAACGAAAATGCATTCCTTCCAAACACATTCTCTCTTGCCTAATTCTCACTTATCTCTCCAGTCTAATGAATCTATGTCATAGGCCCATCATGAGACTCTGAAGACGGTCCTGCCTGCATTTTCAGAAGAAAGTTACAGTTCTGCAGACATGCCTGTCTAACGTGGGAGAGAGAAAAGGAGCCTGTGCTGGAGCCTGTCTCCTAACTGCTCACTCATCAGCACATAGTTTGCTGGCCAAGTCATATCAAAACCAGTGCCTGTTGTCCGGCCCCAAAACATCCAAATTCTCACTGAGCTTCTCTTCCCCTGAGAGCAAACTAAGGGCTTGGAAATTGAAGGGACCTCTCTGAGATCATCCACCTCTACCCTTCTGGGTCACTCCCAGGACACTAGGGCTATGAATTCAAGTACAGAGAGAAAGTGTATCAGACAATGCAGGTAAGAATGTGTGCTTAGAAAGCTTTATCTTACCTTTCCCTTGTAGGAAGCTTCAGCATCATGTTAGTTACAAGGACGACGGTATAGAAAAATGGTCATGTGAGGACAGAATGATCTGTGATAGGGACAAGTGTTACAGAAGATAGTCAGGGAAAACTGCTCAAATGTGACATAAAAATATTATATATAGTGCAGGAGTCTTGATTTGGTGACACAGCAGAGGGAAATGACTGTATTACAGGGCCAGAGTCTGAACATGAGTCAGCAGTTGGCAGTATTGTTTAATCAAGCAAGCGTGGAATTCGGGAGCAGGAAGAGGCATAGGACACTGTGTCACTCTTTAACTGTTCTCTAATTGCATCTTTTGTCCATGTCTTGTCTCCGCAATGAGATCAAAAGCTCCCAAAGGACAGAGTTCAGGTTTGAGTCCTGCCTTGACTTTTATTATTATTATTATTATTATTATTATTATTATTTTTACCAGTGTCAAGAAAGTACAGGGGAAGGGAGAGAGATAAAGAGAGAATATGAATATGAATATGAATATGAATATGAATATATACTTGGAATCTTAGGAGAGCATAGGTGGAATTGTGGGGTTGGTTCTGTAATTCCAGAAGGAATTCACTTAAAAGGCAAATAGGATAGAACCAAAACTAAAAGCTGGCTTGACAGAAGCATGCAAAGTTGGTGACTCAAAGGCCAATGACAGTTTTATCTACAGCATATCAAGGGCCTGTTAACCTGCAGGCAATGGCCACCTATTATCTCTAACCTTACAGGGTAGGTTTTAGTAGCCCTACCCTAAATCTAAGAAAACTAAGACTCAGAGGATTTGAGTAATACAGCAATCGTGGTCATAAAGCTACTGAGGAAGTGAGTTAGAGTTGGAGCCCAGGGCTGCCTGGCACTGACACTCAAGTTCCTTGCAATTGCCCAGATGCTGGAAGGGAGAGTATGTGTCATATATATTGTAGGATAAGGAGATAGACTGAGCCTGGGGGAATGTTGCCCTTCTGGCAAGCAGGATGCTCACAGCATACAGCTCCAGCCCAGCCCTGAGGCTGTGTGAGCTGAGCTGTAGGCACCACAGGTCAATGCAGAAGGTCTCTGGATCTTGTGGGATTCAGGGCACCCTGTGGTCTCAGCGTCAGGGGAGGAGGCAAGCTCCAGATGCTCTGGAGACGGTCCAACACCAGCTCTATTTGCGTCCTTTTTCTCCTTATTGCTTTAGCTGACTCATCGTCCCATTGAGCTGTGAGCACCGTCCGTCTTGTCATGATGAAATAAGACGTCTTCAGACAAGCCCCCCTACTGTAAGCTAGAAGGAGAAGTAAGCAAAAAAATTCCAAGAAGAAAAAGAAAGAAAAGAAAAAGTAGAAAAAGACAAAAATAAAATGTTAAGTGTTAGGGTTTATTATTTTTTTACTTCCTCTTCAACTTCTCCGAATTTCTCAGATTTTCAAAAATCAAAATTCTCTCTTTTTAAAAAGAGTACTCTTTTTCCCCACTTTTATTGAAAATAGATTCTTCTCTCATACAGTGTCTCCTGATTACAGTTTTCCCTCCCTCTACTCCTCCCAGTGTTCCTACCTCCCCTCTCCACCAGATCCACTCTGCTTCTGTTTCTCATTACAAAAGAACAGGCTTCCATTTTGTCCTCCTGAAGGTGTCCTTTGCCACACAGAAGCTTTTCCATTTCATGAGGTCCCATTTATTGATTGTTGATCTTTGTGTCTGCTCTATTGGTGTTCTACTCAGGAAGTTGTCTCCTGGGCCAAGGAGTTCAGGCATATCCCCCACTTTCTCTTGTCTGTGCTGTGTTCATTTCATATTCCTAGGCATCCTGCTCTTTTCTGAAGGGAAGCAGAGGAGGAGTGGATCTGAAGGGGAGGAGAGGTGGTGGTGGTGCATTTGGGAGGAGTGGAGGGAGGGAAAAATATGGCTGGGATGTAATGCATGAGAGGATAGTAAAAAAAAAAAAAAAAAAGAAGAGGCTGCTAAGACATAACACTCAAACCTGACAAAGTAAAATAAGATAAAAAAAAAACCACCACACTAGAGTTGGACAAGGCAAGCCAAGAGAAGGGCCCCAAGAACAGGCTCAAGAATCAGAGAGACACTTTGTCACACATTCAGGAGTCCCATAAAAATACTAAACTGAAAGCCTTAGTGTAATCAAAGAAGACCTGGTGAAGACTCAGGTTGACCCTGTGCTTGCTTCAGTCTCGGTGAGTTCACATGAGCTTATTCAGTTGATCTAGAGGGACTTGCTCGTCTGCTGTCCTCCATCCTATCTGGCTCTTGCATTCATTTTTATTTATTTGTGTATGTGTCTGCCATATCTGTGCAAGTGCCTAATGAGGCCAGAAGTGGGTGTTGGATTCCACTGAGCTGGGGTTACACGTGGTTGGTTGCTGCCCAATATGCCTACCAGGAAGAGAAGTCTGGTCCTCTACAAGAGCAGCAAGCGCTCTTAACTGCTAGTTCTCTTCCCTTGCCTCAGTACCCTTCTTACAGAACTAGGCAAAATTGTGGCCATATTTAAAATAAGGTAAAAGTTTAGGAAATACCTAATGCTACAACAGGTTTAGTAAAGTACAATTAATTGTATTAATTTACAACATTTATATTGTTTTCCCATTGGGAAATAATCTCTGTTTTTATAATCTGAAGCATCTCCCAAAGCATAATCAAAACACAAAAAGCAAATATACAAGTACATTTTTAAACAAAATGCACAAGCTATCAAGTTGACTTACGCCACAGCAGCCTTTAGCATTCATAAACAAAAAGGCAATGAGCCGATGGTCACAGAGATGCAGTGTCAGGTAAAGGTAATGCCCTCCCCGAGAAGTCCGAGCTAGGCTAGCTAGAAACCATTGCACACAGCAGCCTGGGATTCAATTTCTCTAAGGTGCCAGGAGTTCCCTGAACAGAATATCCCAGCTCTGTCAGCACAAAGATGAGACTGAGTCTCCTTGAAAGGAACAATGTGTTGGCCATTCAACAGAAGACTTCAGGCTTCATCCTTCTCAGTGGCTATGCATATTTAGCTCCAGAAGGATCTTTTCAAATAGGACCAACTCCATGTACCAAAATAATCCTGAAACAGGTATTAGAGAAATTTGATAGGTGTTCCAGATGATCTGAGGGAGAAGAATGAAACAATTCCATGCTTGGGTCTCCAAGACGGAGAGATTTTAGGTCACAAAATCATAGAGAATTGCCACTGAGTAGGAGTGGAGGGTGGACGTAATCACCTTGGGATTTGACGCAGATCCAGGGTCTGTAGGTCTGTAGGTCTGTAGGTCTGTAGGTCTGTGTCTGAGGTGAGACCTGAAATTCTAGATTGCTTTCAAGCCTCCAGGAGATGTTTTAAGCTGCTGGCCGAGGACCAGGTTTTGAACATTTCTCAGCTTTGCTCATCATGGAAGAACTGAGGTTAGGTCTATACCTGGATGTCATTTTCCACCAGTCTCATCATACACACTGTAGCAGCATGTAAGAGACTGGCAGCTGTTAAGCAGAGCCCTCACGCCTTCCTGGTGAAAATGTGGGATGTTACAGTCACTTTGTAAAATACTTAGCAGATCCCTAAGAGGAATCAGAAACTACTCCCTTGTCCTCGTTCCTAGAATAGTCAAGTCAGGCACTTTCTTGGAATGTGTATAGTACCACCAGAGAGTATGGGGAAGGCCAACTAGGGATATCTGTGATGTGATAGAAAGAACCCTTGTCTTCTAGTAAAAGGTTCAGACTCCTAGCTAGCCTTAGTGTTTCTGAACCCTTGTATAAAATTTTTCGGTATAAAATGAGAAAAATTAAACCTACCTGACAATGTTAGGTAGATTCAATCTAATTAGAGACTGTGTGCGCTCCATGAACTTTCGCAAATGTTGTTTTGTGCCCTGTGATTAACTGCTTTGTATGTAAGTATGTCTGACAGCTCTGAGGCAAAGAGGTAAATATGGAGTATGTGCATACATTCCTATTTGTAACATCTATCAGAGAGCTGCAGCAAGCACAGGCCAACGGCCTGAAGGGTGTTGCTATTTTAAAGAATGCTGTAAAGCATTTAATTGCTAAAGAGAGTCAAAGACATAACTAGCCAGAGTCAGATGAAAATAACTCCTAAAGACTGTCAGGAAGTTGGAATTGATCTGAGGCATGAAAGAAATGAGAGACATAGATTGGCAGAGCGGATTGAACAAATCGCTTAAGCGAGCTAAGTAACTGTTTTTCTCATCCATAAAACGGAGATTAAAACAAAACCTCGCAGGACTCTTGTGGGGATTAAGGGAGATGATGTGTTTGCAAGCTCAGTACATTTCTTACACATAGTATGCACTCACCAAGGTTTTTAACCCTTTCTGCCTTATTTGAGTGAGTAATACAGACCCGTGATAAAAAACAACAAAACTGACATTTAAAAAGCATACACAGATGAGTTTTGCTTTTCTCTTTCATCTCCCCGAATAGGTCACCACTCTGCAGGTAATTCTGCAGTGACTATGAATATATTCATAATTTCCCCATTATACGGCGGATTACATGGTATTTGATGTTTTACCGCCTATGTTTGGTTTATGTGATTTTTTTGTTTCTGGGACAGGATCTCATGTCAACCGGGCTGGCTTTGCCCTAACTATGTAGCTGAGACTCTGTCCTTGATCCTCCTGCTCAATGCTCTTAGTGCTGCGATTACAAGCATGCACCACTATGCCTGTCAGTTGTGTGTGTGTGTCTGTGTGTCTGTGTGTCTGTCTGTGTCTGTGTGTGTGTACCTTGTTGAGGACTAGTCTGATGCTATGTATTCTAATACCAATTACTGGCCGCCAAGATCTGCTTGCTGCCCAGACCAGCACATTCTCACATACATCTGTCCTTGTTATGTAAACCCTGCTCTACCTAATTTAAAGTTGATTGGTTAATAAAAAATGCTGAAGCTTGGAATTTGGCAGAAGAATGGGAGGCAGAGTTTGGAGTTCCCAGGCCTAGGGCCTGGGGATCACAAGGAGATAAAGTCAGGGGGACGGACAGAAGACAGATGTGGCCTGATGAAGCAGATCCAGCCCAGAATGTAACGTGGTTGTGAGGCTGAGACATAACTACATAGCTTAGAGGGTTAAATTCTTCCCTACTCCAATGCTTAAGCTTGTAAAACAAATCATAGTTTTTTTTGAGTGTGTCAGTAATTTTGGAAGCTGGCAGGGCTAAAGAAAACTGTTGCTTTATAAATAGCTGCTTACAATACCTGTTCATACGATTGCACGTGTGTGCATGTTGTGGGCTTATGTGTTCACATGCATTTGAAGGCTAGAGGGAAACCTTAGGTGTCATTCCAGAGGAAGCTTGGTCCACTTTGTTTCTTTCATTCTTTGAAGTGTCTCTCCTTGGCCTAGAACTCTTCAGAGAGGCTTGACTGGCCGGCGAGCCACCCTCCAGGATTTTCCTGCCTCTGTTTCTCCACACTTGGGTAATCAGCACATGCCAGCATGCCTGGCCTTTTCAAGTGAATTCTGGAGATTGGGACCAGGTTCTTATGCTTCTGCTGCAAGCACTTTACCTAATTTCTCTCTGTGTTGTTGAAACTAAGTAGTATTCTAATGTGCAGTTAGACCACAGTTTATCTAGGCCTCTGTTGATGGACACTTGGACTTCTTACTATCAATCGGCTAAAATGACTAACCTTTGAACACTTAACATTTTTACATATGTGCATTTTAATCTTCAGATGAGATCCCAGAAGGGCAGGTTCATATTTAGTTTTAATCAATATTAACAGCTATCCCTTTATAGGATTCCAATCTGTGCTTTGTGGCACTTCCTTTTGTGTTTGGAGCCTTGTCAATGATGTGTCTAATCTGGATTTTGACAGCACCTTCACCACTTAATATACGAAATCATTTCATTAGCGGGTTCTTTTTTTAAGCCCGTTTTATGGTCTGTTTGTCCATTCAGATACTCGTATCCCACTGTTTTAATTATTGAGGTTGCGTGCTAGCTATTTAGAGGGGATAATTCGTCATCACTGCGGTTTGTTCTCAGAAATGCGCCAGTTCTTCCAGCTTTTCTACGTTCCATGTGCCCTTGAGAACCAGCTTTCTCAGTCTAGAGAGGAGAGAGGTGAGTGTCTTCCTGCTATCATTATGAGAACTGGATTAAACTTACAAACTAAAGAAAACTGACCTCTCTGCAACTTTTAGTCTTCCTAAGTAAAACATGACCCACCTTTCCATTTGCTAGGTTCAATATCGTGTTGTTTGTGTCGTTCTTGATTCCATCTCGCACCAATTGTAGGGACAAAGGCCAAGAGATAAAGGTTAAAATGACAAACCGGAAAGAGATTCACCTGTTCAAAGTCAAGAGCACCTAATTCTGTATACTGGCCAAGTGAGAAGAGTTAAGATTATGTCCAGAAGGAAAAGTGGGGAGAAAAACAAACAAACAAACAAACAAACAAAACCACTGTTTGAGCTTGATGCTTCATATTGGCTTTTTTACTTAAGTCTCATTTTACAGATTATAACAATGTCATGAGAAAATCTTCCCTTAGGATCAATTTAGCCAGAACTGCAAACCATGGGTTGCTATATGCCATATGCAAGAGCTCAACACACACTAGAGGTTGTAATGTTAATGAGAACGAAAATGAAGAAAACATCAAGGCCCTAACACATGCAGCAAATTGTCAAATAGCTTTAAAAATCGTAATCCAAACCTCTGTCAGCCAGTCTCTAAAGCCTGTTCTGTACACTGTAGTATTTTCCTCTGGGGAAGTTCACTGAGTTCAGTTCAGTGTTTGTTAACATTCTGTTCAATTAGTTACCATTTCAGAAGTCACACTAGGGAAGGCTTAATAATTTATAAATAATAAAGACAGTCACATTGCGTGAACATGAGAAGAGTAAAGGACAAGCCAGTCGATGTGACAAATTCCAGAAAGGGATAGAGTAAGGCTAGCTTCATGCGCTTCAGTCAAGGGTGTAAAGACTATCAGGCCTATTCCTTTCTTCTCTGTCCCCTCTCTTCTAGTCTCTGGGTCTCTATGCCCCATCTCTCGTCTCCATTTCCCTATGCTTGAGGTTCTCAGTCTGGCTGTTCTATGAGCCCAGACCCACATTCCTATCTCATCATCCCAGTTCACTCTAGGGAAGTTTTCTGATGGGCCTTGCTTCCGCCTTTCTCAGCACAGTGGCCAAAGGAGGTGGGGTGTAACAAATAGTGGCCCTCACCCCATCCCTGCGCCTGTCCCCTAATCACATGGCTGGAGTAGAGGAAGAACAATTGTTCATTTGGGAATTGAGGACTAAGAGTAGTGCTGGCAGCAAAGAACCACCAAGGCACAACAGTAAAAGTGATTTAGCCCTTCCTTGGGCTATGATGCAAACATTTAAACACTTTTCAATGGTAATATGCTACAACAACATGGGAAGGGAGGTGCTGAGGTGGTCGTTCTTCTAGAGGACTCAGGGTTGATTCCCAGCACCCACACGACTGTTTACGGCAATCTCGAACTCTAGCTCCAGGGAATCCACTGCTCTCTTCTAGCCTCTCGGGGTATACAGATATACACACAAGCAAAACCCTCAAACATATAAAATAAAATAAAAATTATAAACAAATAGCATGAGAAAACATGATTTATGGCAATAGATTTAGAAATACACATCAGCCAACTGTCTGAATACTGCTGTGTAAAAGCTGGGTGTAAACTCTGGACAGTGAACATACCAAATTTTAAAATCTGCATTAAGTGTGAATACTGTTCTTCTGGTGACATGGTAATTACTATTTTTTTTCTCTCCCATCTTTCTTTTTGGCTGTGGCATTTGTTTATAGTTGCATTTCTGCTGTCTCTTCTGGAAGTCCTTTTTTTAAGTGTTTATTTTGTGGGATGGAGAGATGGCTCAGTGATTAAGAGTGCGTACTGCTCTTACATAAGAACAGAATTTCTTCCCAGCATCCACCCAGGACAGTTCACAGCAGACTGTAACTGAAGCTCCAGGAGATCCTGCTCCCTCTTCTGGTCTGTGTAAGCACTGCACTCACGTGCACACACACACACACACACACACACACACACACACACACACAAACATACATACACACACACATACTTTTAATTAAAATAAAGATAAACTCTTTTTAACATTCTAATATGTTTCCAAAAATCTTCTAATAAATTAAATAGTTATTATGCTTTTAATTCTAGGAGCTCATGATTTTTCTGGGTTTTTGGTTGTTTGTTTTGTTTTTATCACCGTACACTGTACTTGACTAGTGGTTTCGTATGTCTGTAAAACTGTACTGTGATTTGGATTGTTAACATTGCTAGTTCTATGAAGAACTATTAATTTTCTCTAGAATTATGTTTCTTCTGTTGTTTTCCAGTCCAAATGTTTTTAAACCATTCCTCAAATAAAACCCAATGCTTCATCCTTTGCTCCTCTTTAATTTCATGAAAGAAAAAATTCTCAACTATCGAGCTTCCCAGTAAATGTGGAGTAAGGCAGACTCTTCATTGAGGATTGCCTCCATGTCAGTATGTCTTCTGGGAGAATTCTTTTTTATCCTGCCTGGGAATAACAGAAAAAGAAAGACAATTAAGCAGGTCATGCAGACTCAGAGAAGATTCAGAGATGAAGGCTGCATAGTTTAATATATTAGACTTATTTCTCCCCTCTTTAGCCTTCTCTATAGCCTCCTATGTCTAACTTTGAAAACACCACTTCCGCATTCTTGCACACAGGAGCCTAACTTGACTGTCACCTGGGAGGCTCCAGCCAGCATCAGATCCAGACAGATGCTGGGACTTGCAGCCAAGCATGAGGCAGAGCTCTGGGGATCTTGTGGGAGTGTTGGGGGAAAGATGGAAGAACCTGGAGGGGTCAGAAACCTCATAAGAAGACCAACAGAGGCAACTAACCCAGACCCATGGGAGCTTACAGAGACTGAGATGACAGCTAAAGAGCACACATGATCTGGACCTAGGCCCCTGCACATACATGGCCAATGGGCGGCTTGGTCTTCATATGGGTTGCCTGGGAATGTGTATGTGTATGTGGGGGAGTTGTTTCTAACATGGACTCCATTGCCTGCTTTTGGATCACTTCCCCCTGGCAGCACTGCCTTGCCTGGCCTCAGGGGATGAGGATATGCTTAGTCCTGATGTGAGTTGTGGATGTGCCTGGATGGGGACGGGAGGGTTAATAGGGGGGAAGGGTGATTCCCCTTTTCTGAGGGGAAAGGGAGAGGGGAAGAAGAGGCAGGAGTAGGGACTGGGAGGAGAGGAGGGAGGGGCCACCCTTGGGATGTAAAGTAAAGAAACTGAAATTTATTTTTTAAATCAAAAAGAAAAAAGAAGAAAGAAAATACCACTTCCTGGAGGGAGGGACAGGCTGGGAGGAGCCACGTCGTCACTTGACTGTATAACATGAGTAGGGGAATTTGGAGAAAGGTCTCACATCTTCGTGAAGCATCTTTTGGCAGCTCCTCCCCACTACCCTGAGAGAGCTGCTGCATGGTATCACATTAAGGTACCGTGAGATATCCATCCAGTGAGTCATCAGAATCCCTCTCTGTAGGCGCTCCATTTGGTTAGTGAGCTCTCACCTGCTTTTGATGTATGGAAACTAGTTAATTTCTATTCATTTTGTGCTTCCAAGTTAATGCCTTTAAAATTCTCAGTCACGGGCTGGTGAGGTGACTCAGTAAGTATTTGCCTGGCCTTGATTCCTGGAGCCCAAATGGTAGAGAGAGAGAGCCAGCTTATATCTTTAACTGCTACATGCGTATAGCACACACACACACACACACTCACATACATGCTTAATTAATTAATTAAGTAAATAATTAATTAATATCTCAATTATTTGAGGACTGTCTGGAGAGAATATAAATAAAATGCAATTGATGCACCATTCTCAATATGAAATGTCACTTAAAATCTTTGTTTTAAGCTTTGCAAAATAAATGGTGCACTGTGTCTACAGCGGGGGAATACAAATTTTAAATGATTAATTCAATATTTATAAAGGAAAAACTCTCAAACTAGATTGCAAATAGGGAGAAAAATTAATCTAATATTCATATATATAAGTGTACAAGTATTCCTTAATCATGAAAATGTTGAAATTTACACTTAGTAAAACCGCAGTTAAAAGTATTCCTAAGCAAAGTTTTTACATTTTTATCATCATATATATGTTACTAATCTGTAATTGAAGGAAAGAAGGAAGGGAGTGAGAGAGGAAGGAGAAAGCTTTTTGGTTTAACATTATGAAAGATAAAAACAAATCCAACCAAAATATATCACTGTAGATATTAGATTTCTAAATATTTGAAGGAAAATATTAAATAGCAAGAAAGCATCATGGAAGTAACCAGCACCATTGGCTGGTTGCTAGTTGTGGCCACAGAGGCTGTAGGAGAACCGTAGGGGAGAACCTGGTACTATTTTGTTAGATGGACATGGTATTAAGCCTACTCCTAACAACTTATAGTCATACCCATGAAATAAGGCATCTCTCAGCCTTCATCAGCAGATGGTAATTAACACAGAGACCCACACTGGCCCAGGCACTGAAAATAAGAGACTTAGACTATTCATCCCTAAACGGAACATAACTGTAACACTTCCTTCTAAGATTCAGGGATCATTGCTAAAGAGGGGCCAACAAGAGTGTAAGAGCCAAGGGCGGTGGATGACAAGGTGGATGAAAGCAAGTCTTCCAGATGCACAGATGAATCTACAGAGGTAGCAACAGCATTTGCATGGCTTGTGCAAGCTCAGGACGGACCAAATCCTAACATGGGAAGAAGAGTTGGACCTGAGATTCCACCCTTAGCCATGAAGGTACTAACAACTGTTAAGTGCTAGGAGGAGAGTCAGTTTCCTGGAAAAATATAATCTTTGGGAGGTTGACCATGCTCCCAGAAAAGGCCACACATTCAAGCATATTTAAGTAGCACAAATTTATCTTGATTAGTTAAAAAACAAACAAACAAAGCAAACAAACAACCCCCCCCCACAAAGTTGGAAGAAGGAGGTGTGGGTCTGGAAAGAGTTGTGGAGAGGTGAAAATGATCAAACATATACAAAACTCTCAAAAGACTAATAATTAAAAAAAAGAAAGATAAAACATTAAAAGAAAAGAGAAAGTGAGAATATGCAAATTCTGAAGTTTCAGAGATGAGAGGGGCTTCCGTAGTTCTTTGATTTGGAGCTGGGAATTAGTTAAAATAAGGTACCAGACAAAACAGTGTTCAGTTCCATCATAGGGATTTGCTGGTTCAGATTAAGTCAGCCTCAGTGTGAAAAAAACAGCGAAACCTCGGAATTGTTGTGATGGCAAATAAAACTCCGGATAGTGCCAGAGGCAGTATTTTTGTTCACCACAATGAAACGCCTAAGAAAACTAAATGGAAATTTAGAGCTGATTATTAAAATCTAGACATCTCACAGGAGCTGACTTGACTTCCGCCTGCCTTTTTCTATTTGGGGGAAAGGTTTTGAGAAAATGATAATCTGATTTGTCTTGATGTATCATAACTAGGAAGACCGTTTGGAAAATAAGCAGAAGAATCTTGGGGGAAACTCACACTGCGGAGGCCGCGAGTGGCTGTGCAGGGCAGCGGTGCATCAGAAGAAAGTGTTGCCACCGATACCACTAGTGGTGGGCACCGTAAAGGATGCTCTGCTCATGGATGGTATCACCATACAATTTATCTCTCCCATCAGAACGGAGACGTTTCTTTTTGTAATTATCAAGTCCACCTAACAGCATTGGTAGTTAAGAGTGTGTTGGCCATGGAGACAGTCCAGCCGTTAAGAGCACTGGCTGCTCTTGCGGAGGACCTGGATTCAGTCGCCAACACCCACCAAGTGGCTCATGACCATCTGTAACTCCAGTTCCAGGGTATCTGCTGCCCTCTTTTGAGCTCCATAGCATCAAGCACATACACGGTACACATGCAGCTATGTGCAAATAAAATACTAACACACATCAGATAGATGATAGGTAGGTAGGTAGGTAGATGATAGATAGATAGATAGATAGATAGATAGATAGATAGATAGATGAAAGGATACCTAGATAGATAGATGGATAGATAGATACCCAGACAGACAGACAGACAGACAGAAAGAAAGACATACAAATGGTCCTACTATGAGGTTCATATTCAAGGGTGCCCCTCACAGGTTGTACATATGCCAGAACCCTGACCCCATATTTCTTAGTCCATAACAATAGTAAACCACCATAAGCATAGGTATGGGTGTGGCGTGAAATAACAGTGAAGAGTGAAGCATGGAGGCAAGTTTACACCTTGTGAAACATCAATAATGTCGGCTGTGATTTTTTTTCTAAAATAAAATGTTAAAAATGATCATCACATATTCCTCACTGCTAAGTGACAGGAGGCCTAGTAAACACTTAGCTTTTTAATCTCCATAACAGATCCCTAAGGTAAAGTGTAATGCCCACTTTTAGGCAAGAAAAACGATGATCAAAGAAGTGAAGTCATTCATCGGGGCTTATAAAGTAGACAGATGAGCTCTCAAAGTGAGTATTGTCTTATGCTGAGTCACAGGTTCAAACATATTAAAGAGGAAATTACCTATGCAACTGACCACAGCTGATCTTGCAGAAACTTAGTAGGTGACTGTAATCCAGTAATGTATGATGATTTGTGGAGGTCGTTTTTTTATAAGGCACTAGAAGATACAATGATGACTACCATGAACCCATGACCTTGATTCTGAAGCATCCAAGAGGGCTGCAGAAACAGAAATGTAAGCAGATTTTGTTTGGAGGAAGCAGCACAGAAAATGTGCTAAACAGAAGAACGAGGCAGGTTCTATAAGCACAGACAAGGAAGCAATTAATTCTGGCAGAGCGATAAGAAAAGGCTTTGGGGATAAGCTGTAAATGAGCTGAGCCTTGAAGGTTGCGTAGATTTTGATTAGTGGGAGAAGTAATGGTCATTCTGGGGCTAGCAAAGGTGAGGAGGCATGAACACAGTGCATGCCTGGGGATCGCGCAGGTGATCATGGAAGAAGACTGCAGCATGTGCTAATGGATGCAATGGAAAACGAGACTGTTAAAAAGAGGTAGGGGGTAAGTGCAGATCATGAGGTCCCTGAACACTTGTTTAAGAGACTGAACTGTATTAAGAAGTCAGCAGGGAGCCATTGGGGATTTTATGAAGACAACTCTAGCAGCTGCCTCAGAGACAGCTGGGGAAAGTAGACTGACAGAGATCGAAGGTGGAAGGGAGAATGGCAGAGAAATGCACTGCTTTGTCCTTCTGGGCAGCTCTGTTCTAAACAGTCCCCCAAACACAAACATTTGTATACATTTAGAAAACATGTGATCTTTGCATGGATTCTTCAAGAACAAGATGTAGCAACGGAGGTTAAGGAAGATATTTACACCTGCAAACTCCTCTACATTCTAAAGGGCCCTCATCTTCCAGGTGTGCGCAGTGTGTGTGGGTATTGTGAGATGATGAGGGACAGGGATAGAAGGGGGAAAGCCATGGGGGCCTGTTAACTTCTGTAACCAGAGCAGATCCTAGAATCCAGGGACAGAGGGGTTTTGCCCTTGTGGTTCTACAGTATCTCCCCAGCCTAGAAGAGTGGAATGAATGAATCGAAGGGTAGAATTACTTCCCAGAGTCTGCTTGGAAAAAGTAAAGATTCCATACAAACAGGAAGAGAAGGAAGAAAAGGAGACTTGTTTTAAATAATTCGTTTGAGTGACAATGTTTGACAACGTTCTAGGGAGCCCATGATAGTATTTAACAAACTGAAAAGTCTTTTCCTTTTTTAAAATAAGACTTAAATATTTTAGCCTGTTGTGCAATCAACTTTTCTCTCTCTTGCCTTTGCCAAAGATGACATGAACTCGTTAAATAACTATTTAATATTGAATCCAAATAATAAAGCAGGTTTGTGGCTTTATTCTGCTCTGCCCTTATCAACCTTATTTATCATAGCACACAACGCATGCCATGGGTAAAGCAATGTCTCCCGGAGGAGATGCTGAGAGGTTGGTGGATGGAGGATGAAATGAACCCTGTGAAGAGACAGGGGAGAGATAGCCTGTGGCACAGAGTGCAGCCTGGAGAGCTGGCATAATCGATCTGTTTGTTAGCTGACTGTCTTAGTTTGCTAGGCCTCCATTTCCTCCACGATTAAATAAGAATATCGAATAAACACCCTGTACAAGTGTTTTAGAAATAAAACTAAAGCATGTCAAACAGCTCATATAGCACATAAGACACCAATTGTTACCTCAGTGGACAATGACACAATATATCACCGAGGTTGTGACTTTTCCTATCAAAGTTAATGTAAAACATTAGAAAACATTTTTTTAAAATGTAAAACAATGCCAAGTACATAGACGATGGCTAGCTGGGCCAACATATGGGTCTCCTAGAAAGGGGAGAGAGAGCTGTCTCCCCAGTCAGTTTTGACCGATTAATAGATAATGAAAATGTGGTACATATACACAATGGAATTTTATTCAGCTATAAAGAAATAAAATCACTAAACATGGAACGGAAAAAAGTTATGCTGACTGAGACCTCGAAAGAACACCATGTGTTCTCTCTTATATGTGGGTACTAGCTTTGTTTTTAGTTCTGTATGTTTAGTTGGAGTGCCTGTGGAAGCCAGCAAATTAGAAAGAAACCGTGATGGGGTAGAAGCTGCCTTAAGAGTAGGGTGACGGCAGAACATTGGTAAAATAAACACGCAGAAAGGAATTACTAAAGACATTAAAGTGTAAGAATGGAGGGGCTGGGAGGGTGGGAGAGATGATGGGTATGAGAAGTTAATCAAAACAAATGGTGTATTAGAAAGCCACAGAGACGCCTATTACCTTATAAGCCAACTTTAAAATATAACAATTTGAAAGAAACCATTTAAAGGGACATCGTCTGCAGGGCTAGATAACGCTGCTGCTAGAAGGTATGAGTTACTAAACTCCCATGGTGGGGTGCGGGATATTGCCATTGTTGTTGGTGAGAGGCCTCAGAAGCTCTTGAAACAACAGGAACTCCTGTCATTCCTTTTGACTGCCCACCAGAACTAAATGCTGGGATTCTACTGCTGAAAATACTCACCGTCATGGTTGCAAGATAAAAAGAAATCAGGCTGAAACTGAGCAGAAAACTTCATCTCTGCTGGCTAGCTTTTATGGGGCCAGAAAGTCCTAGCTTCTAGGAGAGAAAAGGCATCTGCCTATTAGTGCAATACTGATGTGACTGTTCTGAGGGCAACCAACTACTTTCTGCTTGATTTTGAGGCCCATTCCATAGTACTATGATCAGTATTGTAAGCATGGTCAAAAGTATATACCAAGGAAGTCCATAGGCCCTGGTGGCGGGTGAGTGGGGTAGGAGACTTTAGCAAACTTGGCATAGTGTTGTTGGTGATAAAATGATGTTGGGCTAAATAATGTTATTATTTGACCTATAATTGTTATTGTGGTATTATTTAAGCTGCTATCACAATCAAATATGACGCAGACACCTGATAGATTTTATAATTGCCTTATTTACCTTGGGCTGAGCAGATAGTCTACCTACAGTGTCTCAATAACTCTGCCACTCAGCCCTCTCAACCATTCTCTTCTGGGTGGTGTTTTCTCCATCCACACCGTCCTTGGAGTCCTTCCTCCTAGCCCACGTAGTTCCTTCTCCACACTAATCCATCTTGGCATCTATCTGTCTATCTCCCATGATTCTCCTCAACCCAAAGCCTGGGAACCTTAGCCACAACTACCTCATTCTGCCCTGTACAGGTTTTAGGACGTTAATCAACCAACCAGATATAATCTCTCAGGCAGGTTTACACAAGGATAGGTGTATATAGACAGTAACCAGATCTTGAGGGCCACCAATTAGCATCTAAATACAAGCATCAGACCAACCCCAATAGCATAGCATCAAACTGCCTTGTAAGTATCTATGTTTATACTACCAAACAAGTGCTATACTCATCTTTAATCAGAGAATCCTCACTCTGCAGTAAACTGATGAATGCAGAGACAGAGCCGTATAAGGTGCTTAGAATAAGTGACAGTTGAGGGTTAAACCTTAAACAAGACATTGATAATTATCTCCTCTAAGACTCAGTGAACGCTGAAGAAAAAAAATACATAGAGCATAGAAGATCTGAAAGACAGGGACAATGTCTGTGAAATACCATCTTTGAAGCATAACAGAAACATTAAAATCATACACTCTCACTAGCTGTAATTACCTGCACTGAACATGCACAAAACTAGCCTTGTCCACAATCAGTCACAGATAGGGATGGGGACAGACATGGGCTCCGTCTCTTCCTGCTAAACTATTGGCTACAGAGTCTGGGAGAAGAGAATTTCTTGTCTTCTGTTCTGTTTACACTGGTGAGCCCACCAGGCTCTAATGGAGAGTTCTAAAACCATGGTCATACAGAATCCATAATTAAACTCAGTGGCTCACACATAAAAGCTACAAATGTAGGAAAGGAATCTGTAAAGAAGAGGGGCAGGGTAGATGATGGTAGGAAATAAGAAAGGAGAGTGAAAGTAATTATATATATGTACAAATATATATACATACACATTTATATATTTCCAAAGAACAAATATAACTGATAAAACATTCATTATTTGCTAGTATCCTATGATACCTATAAATCAGAAATTCAAAATGAAGATAGAAAGTTTCTAATTTTAGCCTATGAGGCTACATTACAGAGTAGCCTCAATATCACAGATTAAATCTACGGCTCCAATTCTTTACCGTTCCCTGCACTTCCTATCACATCTTGGTATTGCTCTCCACTCCCACCCTCAACCAGACATGAGACAAGCAGAAACATGAGAAGGCTTTCTCTGTCCTGCCAGAAGAGCCCGCCCAGCTTGGTCCCAGGAAGATAAATTTGTCTCCACTTGATCCCCAAATACACGAGTGAGGCCAATCTCTTAACCATCTAAGGACAGCCCAGATCAGCCAACATGCAGGTGTGCAGGTCTAGGAGTTCATCAGTCTTGTTCTAGACCAAACTTGAATGCGACCATTTACACGTGGTGGCTGTGGTCACAGCTAATCGGCATCCCTACCACCACAGTGACTTTACTGAGAAATTCCGCCACACAGAAAATAAAGCTGAAAATCATTCAAATTAAGGTTCAAGACATGTCCACTGAAGCTGATGAAATGAGTCCACCTAACATAAACACATCACACAAATAGAGAACAAAAGCTTTAGCTGACGTAGTTGCATTCTCTTCATTCATGGGTGAGTAGGAGACGGGACAGATGACAGGAAGGGGTACATGGCATACAGATCCCTCCCAAAGGGGTTGCTCCAAGTGTGTACACGTTATCTTCAAGCAAATATCTTAGCTTGCACATGTTTGGATTCCAGGGAAGACTCCTGAGCCTGTGTGGAGAGGTGTCTTGTATGGAGGGTCAGGGCCCACACAAAATGAGGAGGGCATTCATGCTGAGGATTGGCAGTAAGCATAAGCAAGAGGAGTCAGTATCCTCACAGAAAAGTAACCTAGCATCGAGTGTTATAGCCGGAGAGGGGAGGGGATGTACTAAAGAACGGGGAGGCCATCAGGGTGAAGAAGCTGAGCCTACGCAGCGTGGGAGTGAGAGGCAAGCCATTGTGGGAACTCAGCTTCCAGCCAGAGCCCAGAGAGAACCGGCCCTCAAGGAGGATGAGGAGAACATCCATGTGAGGCCTGACAGGAAGTGGGTCAGAATTCTGAAGGGTAAAGAGGACCCTAAGTAGGAATAGTCTTGAGCAGGCTAGGGGGGTATGGGAATACTTGTGGGAAAGAAGGTACAGTTGGCAAGGAAAAATGATGTGAGGAAGCAGATTGACCGAATACCGACATGAAAACAGTGTTCAGTGGGTTTGCGATGTGAGGAAAACAATTACAAAGTTCTGAGAGGAACTTTGACAAACTGACTTACAGATATTCTTGTGAACTCAATAGCTTTACTATGTAGAAATGGTCACACAAATAAGCAGAAAGCTAAGTATAAATATAAATATGCAGATTTATATCCATATCTATCCTCTGAAAAGTTTTGGGCGCAGCGACAACTCCATGGTCATGAACACACACCTGTCATTCAGATAGAGACTTCTAGAGCATTCTTACAATTAAACCTTGGAACTTTGCCTTTGGAGAAATGATTTGCATGAGGAAAGTAGAACATGGCCAGAATGCAAGAAAATGCTCAGGAATTACAGGTGTATATCAAAAATGCAGAAGTCTGTCACAAGAAAGAATGAGAACAGTTTGTACATCAAAATAACAACTGATAATAATGGATTATTGCTGGTGTCACAAGACCATGAACCTATACGAGTATACATGAATAATTAGGTAAGTTAATCATTTGATGAGAAATGGTACATTTATGAAGTTACATAGGATCATCCACATAATATTTATTGAGTAAAAAGGGGAAAAGAATAACCACCCACTGAACAAGTTTTGTAGATGCTACTTCAACAAATGATCCAAATAACTTATTATGAACAGAACCAGAACAAATCATGTGATCCCTGACGGCACTGTGATTCCTGTGAGATTCCTGCTGAAGATGCACAGCCCAAGACAAAGCATGAATAATCATCAGCCAGACCCAAATCCAGAGTCATGCCACCAAATAACTTGCCCATTTCCTTTAAAAAAAAATTAATGAGATTAAAGTCAAGAAGGCTGAAGACTGTTCTAGACAAAACACTCAAACCGAGGCAACCAAAGCCTCGGAAGTTCTGAACCTGATCTTTTCCCTATACTCTACCCTGTTGAGCAACGGGGGGTGAAGGTTATCAATGTTCATTTATTTTTGTGATAGTTTTCGAAAGAGAAGTTTCCTGTCTGGGGAACACTCATGAGAGGCTGTGTGGGTGAACAGAGATTTGCAACTTCCTTTCATGTGGTTCAGGTGGGAAATGCTCTTTATGTTACAATTTGTAATTGTTTGGAAATAAGAAGCGCTTTGTAATCACACAGCTCAGAGACCTCCCATTCCATCACACTGGAGGCCGGGAGAGAAGTGATTGTGATAATGCTGTTAAAGCTCTACCAGCCCTTTCTGCCCTTGGCTTTTGTGAAGAACTGCTCCAAGCCTTTGTTCTCTGCACTTCCACGTGCACTGAAGTGTAAATATACCCCCACTTGTCCTTCTCTTTAGTGTGGAGAAAGATATCAACTGACACAGCAGTTTCATTTCTTAAGTACTTGTGTCAACGAGATTATTATTTTTTTTCTCTAGCCTTCTCAGTAAATACAAGTGTGAAATGCAGTTCCCCTTTCGTTTGATCCCATGCTGAGTCAAATTTCTTGAGGCATATAATTTAGTTGCACAGAATGCATCTTGGATAAGGATCCATAGCAGATAAGGATCCATATTCTGGGATTGGCACCTTGCAGGTACCCTGTGAGATAATGTATAGAGGCTGATGTTTTGGAAAAGGCAATGCCATTCCTGAGATGACAAGAGATTCTTGTGTGGTAGGCAAAGACTGATGGAGAGCAGAGTTGCTAACTTGGAGACTGATGAAAGCAGTATGGTTATAAACACAAGACAAGACGAGGGTCAGAAGACTGGTTCAAGGGCTCCGACGCCCATCAAAGCATGTTGAACTTCTCTCCCCTTCCTCCGACATGAGAGGCAAACTTAGAGGAGCTTCTGGAGGGGACAAATGGGGCTGGCATGCCCCTTGAGTTGAAAATGCTTTTCTTTTTCAATAAACAGGCCACATCATTGGCTGCAGCCCAGTTTGATCAAGCTATCCAGTTAGCCTGGAGTCAGTAATGTAGCCACCAATCCCTCCATTAACTGCCCACACCCTTCTCCACAGAGAAGACAAGCAAGACAACACCTCAGATTTCCCCTTAAATTCACTCCTCCCACTTTTCTAACCAGTAGATTTTTTTTCTGCATAGCCTTTTCCTTTTCTCCTGTCACTTGGCCATGTGTATTTCACCCTCCTCCCTCATTTTTTTTTTTGCATCTTTGCACATACTCTTCCACATTTAAAATTTCCTAACGCCTTTACCTTTCTTACCCTCTCTACAGATGCTATGGTGTTACCATTTGTTCAAATGCTCTACCTTGATTTGCCTGTGCACTACTGGGGGGTCTCTTCTCACACCATTCTCGGAGCCTCTTTTTCAGCCTCCTTTCCCACTGTTACTCTCCCCAGGTTTTTACCCTCATCTCCTTTTCTCACTCTGACCATACTCCAGTCACACACATTAATCCCCAAAGCATCTCCAGAATGGGCTCCAAATGATCTGTGTATTTACTGAGGGACAAATGTACAGGAAAATCCTTTCTTCATATTCCTTAAGGGGCTCCATGAAAACACTAAGCTAAAGATTCATGAACTTGCTGATATTCCGCAATTACATATTCGGGTCCTATTTTTTCCCCCTGAACTCTGGGTTTGTATATCGAGCACTGTTCCATGGATGTCTCAAAGCAGCATGCTCCAAATGAAACCCACCCTTTTCCTCTCTAAGCCTCTTTGGTTTCCCCCGGTGTCAGTGATCCCAATAAGACATCCCACAGTCACCTTGGGCTCCACTCTTACACAAGCAAGCTGCGTCGCCTGACATTTCTCCACCTTGCACATCTCCCATCAGACTCCTCATCTCAAGCTGATAGACACAATTCTGTGATACTTTCAGCCATGGAGACACCGTAGCAACTTCCTGTTGTCCCTGCCACTGGGTTTGCCTCCTCCTGCTTATTCTCACTCCCTGAACCAAGCATGCTTTTTTTTTCTTTCTCTTGCTTAAAACTCTTCAATACTAATCCCTTTCTCGTAGGATAAAGCTTAAACTTTCTAGTTAAGGCACAAACTTATGTGGCGTCAACCAACACACCCTCCTTCTAATATCCTTTCATTGCCCTCCTCAACTTTTCCATTTTGCTCTATATGGTCTAATGGTATCAACTGCTGCAGAATCCAAGCCATGAACAGACACCTGTGTGTGCATGCCTCATCTTCTAGGATCTCATCATTTCAGCTAGATGTGCACCATGCAAATTTCCTTGCAAAGTCTGACGTTCCATCCACATCAGAAGTCTGGGGCAGCTGATCAATAACTTTCTTACAACATCCCAAGTTTTCTTTCAGGCCTTTACTTCCTTGTGCTTTTAAGGATTGATTCTTCTAGTGAGTTCCTAGTTTCCTGATAACTGTGGTGCTCTACCTCCTTAACTGAACCTTTTTCAGTGCTGGAAGTTACCTATGCATCTCCTTCAGGAGATTATTCAGGGCGTTCTCTTTGAGGATAGGCCTCTTGCACCCTAGAGCGGCAATGGGCTCGGTTGAGAGATGAATGCAGAGATTTCTCATGGATGCTCACTGTAGCTCCCAGCCAGTGTTCATCCTGATAATTACATGCAGTTCCACCCATGTGAAGAAAGTCTGGCTCCCATTCTTGAGGTATTGTTCCCAGTGATGTATGCTTGCATGGGCACACAAACTCTTTACACTACCCTCTGACTGCCCTGTAGGAGCAGGTCATTCATTGGGAATGTCTCCATACATTACATCTACAAGCTAAAGAGAGAAGAGACACAGGCACCTCAGGGTGGCTCAGAGGCACATTTCTGACTTCATCTCTACAGTCTTTGATGGGGCCTTTGGAGACTGTGAGCTTCTCAAGAACTGGGATCCAGCCTGAAGCCTTCTTGTTGCTTCTTGGTTCTGGGCAATGCTAAGGCCCAGGGAGGCAAAAAAGTAGGGGAGAGCACAAGAATAAAAGCAAGCAAGCTGTCAATTGAGATGCTTGAATAGGAGAATAATAGATGAAGCAACAGGGAACCCTCAAGCTATCAAGTGACATCTGGAGAGCAGTGCATCACTTCCTGCAATAAAGCAGATGGAATAAATAATCTGGATGCCCAGTGGGTGCTTTTTTAAACAAATAACTTTTAGAATGAATAAATGTATAGGCAGAAGAGAGAAAAAAAGAAAAGGAAAATTGTGAGAAAAAATTATTCAGGTTAATGAAAACTACGACCATATTTTATAGCTCTCATTCCCACCTCATGCCAGGTATTTATTGAATCCCTTTCCACAAAATCCTACCAGAGGTGATGACTTATCAGAGAAATGCTGACATTTCAGGATGGGCAGATCCAACATGGAGTGTTTGGGCAACTCCTGGGCCTTCCGGAGCTTCTAGATCATCAGGCTTTTGATGTGTCTGACACTACACTCAGTGTTGTAGAAACAGGACAGTGAAAAACACCTCATTTTATGACTCTCCAGGCTTTATTTTATCCGTATAAACCTATTTCGAAAGACATTTTCTACCCACTGTATAGAAGAGTCAACTAAGGCCTAGGGAGATTTGCAATTGGACCTTAAAGTGAGTAAGAAAATAGTGGTGTTAAAACCATTCTACATAAACCAAACAAGTTAGCCTTTATATTAATTATTATTCTGTTGCAGTGAAAAAAAAAAAAAAAAAAGAATACCCTGACAGAAGCAACTTAAGGGAGAAAGGATTGATGTTGGTTTACACAGTCCACCATGTCAGGAAAAATGGCAGAAGGTAAGGAAGGCAAAATGGCAGGAGTCAGAGGCTGGCTGGTCATTTGTATTTACACTTAGGCAGCAGATTGTAAACTTAGGCTATGACAGGAAGTGGCCAGGTCATAGCCTCCAGACCCACTCTCTGTGACCCACTTCTTCTACCAGGGCTTCAACTTCTAAAAGTTTTACAACCCTTCCACACAGTACACCCAGCTGAGGGCCAAGGGTTCAAAGACATGAGCCTGTGTGGGACATCTCACATTCAAACCACACAGCACTGGTTTAAAACATTTGTTGTGAATATCGTTTGTTTACTTATTCCTTTAAGCAGAGCAGTGGCTTTGGATAGGGCACTGAAGGGCAACTGAAACATTTTTGTGGAAATGTCTACTGGGCTTCAGCTGATCCATTTGAGATGAGTAGAGACACCTGCGCATCACAGATAGAAATCCCTTCCCTTTGTGAACTCCTGTACCAGGCACTGGCTTTGTGACCTTAAAGCTCACCCTATACTACTTACGTTTCTATTTTACATCGCATGCTGTACAATGCCACTCCATGCCTAAAGGACCTTTCTTCATGCTAATTATTCAAAGCCAACTTCCTTAGCCACATATATTCTGCTGTCTGGTAGCCCCTGCCCCGTGAACCTGAGCTCCTCAGGCCACCTTGGGGCCTATCTTGCTTACCATTAGTGCTCATTAAAGATCTGCCATTATTGAACTGCAGGTAATGTAAAAACACTAATGCATGTATCCAGTAGATGTGAGTTTCTAAAGACCCATAACCTGTCTGCCTATCCCTGACCCTTCGTATGTCAGATATCTTAGTGTCAAATTGGCCAACTGTCCCAGAGAGCCTGTTGACCCATTGGCCCTTGAAGTAACTTTACAATCCTTTTTTTCTGAAAAAGGATTGAGTAAGAAAGTCTTACTCATTAAATAGTCTTTTTCTTTCATCAGGAGTCTTCATCTCCTGAAGGTTTTCCTCACGCGGCTTGCTAACTGGCTTACCCCTGTCTGTTCTTTTTATGTTTCTGAGATCATTTTGATTGGAGGAAGAACAATGTTTCTAAATAGGAAACAGTAGACTTTGGTATCAAGTAAGATGTGAAACAGGTAAAGTGGGTGTGAATTCTCTACTGCTTCATCTTTCCCATATAGAAAGTGTGTTATTATCTACCCCTACCCAATGCACGGAGACTATGAATACCATTTAACACCTTCAGAAGTTTTCCTTCACACAATTGGAGCTTTGTTGCTATGACGTACATAAGCCTTGTGACTTTCCGACTACATCATTCACTCCCCGCCATATTGCTTCTACGGTCCCATGGTAGTCCCTTCCCAACACTGGCAGCAAGTCCAAGTTCAAGAATTTCAGAATAAGAGGCAACTTGATGTAAACCACATACTATCAGTTTTGGAATCAAACTGACCTGAGCTCAAATCTTAGGTCTACCACTTGGATGCTGTGACTCAGTCAATCTTTCAGGCATTCTCATCTATAAGATGGGTCATATAACCAAAGGACAAATATGATGGAGAGATCACATGCAATTGTCTCTTGGGCTAAGCATATTCCACCAGGATATCTAATATTATTTATTAATAAATATTTTGATTACGCTCTAGAATTTGTCAATAAGATGCTATTGATGAAGAAACCCACACTTAAATCATAGAACATAAGGAAATCAAGCTGGTACTCATCTGGAAGTTTCATTCCTACTGTTTAAATTTTATAGTGCTGGAATTTACTATGCATTCTTCCAGAACAAATAAGTAGTCGCCAGTCTTATCCGGCTGTGAATTCTGTGATCTGCAACAATCACTGCTCTATCAAGACATGGTCACTGGTGCAACTGTGGCATGAATATCAATGGAGAAACCAACCACTTTCTGACTGAATTTAAAAGACACCAAAAGTCTGTTGTAAGATTTTTGCTTCTAAAAAAAAAAAACAACAGAGAAGTTTCACCCAGGATATCTCAACACCATGGGTGCCTAAATAATGTGATATCAGTAGACATGTTAATAAAGAAAGGGAAAATCTCGTGGGATTCCACCCCTAGACAAAGAACTACAGGAAATTAATGACTACTGAGAGAGAGAATTGGTTATTCTATAGAAAATGATCAGCCCTGAAATCATATACACACAGGCCACACTGAAGGGAATCAACAAGAGGTGTTTATATATTTGTGCATAGGAGTGTAACAACAATAATAATTAAAGAAGCCACCAATCTAAAAGGGAGTGGAGGAGAGATGTGGAAGACGTTGGAAGGGGGGATGTGGGAAGGGTTGGAAGTATTTAATAAAAACTGAAAGAGGAGTACACAATTGGGAGATGGTTCTGGGAGAAGTAATAAGGCTGTGGCGTGAATTTGATCAGAATACATTGTATAAGATTCTCAAAAAACTAATGAAATGAGAAAAAAATAAATATTAAACAATTCAAAAGTAATGTTATAGCCAGAGGCTATTATGGCATTTTTTTTTCAGTTAAACTATAAAAAATAATTCAAATTTAGCTGTGTAAAAGAGAATGCTTAGTTATAACACTAAATCCTTTGGCCCAGAAGTTGTGCTTCTTAGGGTAGTCCACAGAAATAATCCTATAAAATAGTCCACGGACGTCTGCAGAAGAACCTCCACTTAAGGGTTAGCATCAATAGAAAAATCCGAAGACAATCTAGAGCTATGTCTGAAAACCAGTAGTTAACAACATGAGAGAATATTTATTGTATTTGTAAACGGAGGAAAAACAAAAACAAATGAACAAATAAGAACAGGTTGACGAGCACAGTAAAGTTCCTCTTTGAAAAGGTAAGACAAATGAAAAGCCTTCTCTAATGGCATTAATTCATCATGGGAAAAGGTAGGAAGGCTGGGGTGGTAACAACTCTTAGCTTCATATGAGTTTACATGCTTTGATGCTGATACATGCTTTGGTACTGACGTGCCAAAATATATAATGAAGCATATTTCGATTTCATTAAAAATGAAAACAATAAAGTGTTTGCAAAGGGTTATGTGGATGATATCTCACAAGTAAGAGAGCTCAGAAAAGATAAAGCACTATCGTTGTGTGCGAAAGCCAGAAAGCTTTCATCAGAGAGAATGGCTAAGAGCTGATGACAGGCCCAGAGAAAGAAACCACAGACCAAGACCTGGCTTCATGGGTCCAGCAATGCAATTCAGAAATGTGTTTTGAGTGCCTGCCACATGCTGAGACCTGTGCTAAGTACCCTCCCTTTAATCATTTTGGCAAGCCTGTGAGGTGTGAACTACAGCTGTATCTATTACAGACGAGGAAGCTGAATGTCAGGTGTGGCTAATAAGCAAAGGACCCAAGGATAAAACCCAGATCGTTTCAGACACTGAGCCCAAGCTCTCCCCCACAGAGCTCTTGTGTTTCTGTTGCTCGTTCTGTCAGTTCACGCAGATGCAGGAGGAACAACTCTAACTGAGTAGGTTAGTAGGAGATGAATATCTAAGCCATTTATGATAATCATTCCCACCATCAGAATACCTTCCTTTCCTATATCAAGTTTCTGGGAAAGATGATGCCATGGTATTCATGACCAGGAGCTAGATACCGTGGAACATACTTTATTTCAGCTAAGAAAACTGGAAGGCAGAATCAAGATGCTGGGAAATAGAGTAGCCAATACCATGGCCCTGGAGAGAAAAGGGCTTTCTTATGTCCTGCGTCTCCAACTGACAGGCTTGCTTGGACAACTCCCTAGTAACCAATTTCCTCGTCAAGAAGTACAGATAATGACAGTCCTATGTCACATTATTCTGACAAAGATTTAATGACAT
Organism: Psammomys obesus; assembly: GCF_907164565.1. NCBI lineage: Eukaryota > Metazoa > Chordata > Mammalia > Rodentia > Muridae > Psammomys > Psammomys obesus. The sequence goes on along the minus strand of NW_026596057.1, from coordinate 3,853,844 downwards.
GGCCTTTGCACTCTTGAATTCTATGATGATCTATACAAGATCTGCACAGAACTGGGCCCATTGATATCCTATCTCATGGAGTGGGTGAAGGGCTCAAGACACCCTGAGAATTTATATGCTGTTAATGATTGGTAAAGAGACATTTTCTTCAGTGTGGTAGGCACTGTGAAGGTATCCATGCTCCTATAAACCCCTCCACTATGCTTCTATAAGTAACTCTAATGAGACTCATTGGGTAATCCAGAGAGAGAGAGAGAGAGAGAGAGAGAGAGAGAGAGACAGAAGACATGAAAATTAAAGGGGGGATAATTGGGAAGAGGAACAGGATTAGCTGAAGTGGGAGGACAAGGCAACTGGAGAGAACATGATTAAAAAATAGATTACATCTTTATATTAAATGTCATAATAAAATCTACTGCTATGTACAACTAAAAATAACTATCCAGTAAGTGTGGCTGCAGACACATAATTTGTATTTTAACATAATCGTTTCCCTCTGACACCGTTCCTGATGCCGGTCTCTTTGTGACACACCATCTCAGTCTGACAGGCTTTCCGTCTTGCTGAGTAAGTGAATAATCCCCTTCAGCCCGACTCTCATTTTCACATGTCACACAGTCCACACCCTTCGCTCGGGCGGGTCACTACACTGTTGATTTGGTCGTGGGTCTCCGTGGAAACCTGCTGCCCATGAAAATCCTTGGTCACTTCGGTCGGATGGTCACCAAGTCTTCATCAGAAACACACTTCCTGAATCATCGGTAAGTTCGTTTCTGACAAAGCAAGCTTTCTTTTCTATTACTTGAACCTGGCTGTGCTCTCACGTGTGCCCTCTGCTAGCACAGTTCTTCTTGAAAACGGAACAGATCGGATTAGAGCAACGAACCATGTTTTACCTACTTGAGGAGGCTGTTTTGTGTTGATCATTTTTCTTTATTTTTTTTTTCAAGGAGGATGCAGACAGGACCTCAGCCTGGTCTTCTTCACCTAGCCTGACTCTTACTCTTCAGGATGGCTGGGAGAGTGCTGTGCTGCGCTCAGCACGAAGGGATGGACACAAAGATGCTTCTAAACCTTTTTTTTTTTTTAAACATCCTAGAATCTCCAGCTCTGTATCACTCTGGGCTCTGCCCTTTCTTTAGTCTTTCTAGGTACACAGTGAGTCTGGTCCTATGTGTGAGAACCAGAAAAGAAGCACCTTCATTGCTCAGCAATCTGCCTGTGGCCGTGATGAGTGACCTGCATAGGGCTCATTTGCCACTTAGCCTGCTAGTACCGAAGGAGCACCAAACAAGAGTCTGATGAGCGTATGGAAGAGGGAACTAAGAGAGAGCTGGGTACAGGCTGGTCACTGGGGCTGTATCTATAGAATGAAAAGCCAAGAGAGCAGAGTACCTGGAAGAGTGATTCTCAATGCTGGAGAGAGGCATCCCTGTATGAAAACCACCAACATGGTTTCCAATGACCCTCAGTGGAAGCGGGTGGCTCTCTGAAACCTTTACTTATGACCCTACAATTGAGCTGACCTAATGCCCAGTCCATCTTGGAAAACACTAATCTGTTCTAAATCACTTGTATTATAAGAAGCTGAAACTGGGCAAGGGATGGATGTGACTTAGAGTGACCTACAGTGGAAGTAGCTGTTGTTTTTTTTTTTAAACCAGAATAATGCCCAATAGTCAAGGCACTCACATAAATTCTCTCTCCACATCACTAGAAAAGAATTCTCATATCAAGAGCAAATGACTCAGAAAAGACAGTCACCCTGAACCTAGTGCCTGTGACAATGTGAGGCCCGCAGTACCAGAGGCAGAGAGGAGAAAGCAATCCTGTCCCTTTGCAGAGGAAGAAATTACTCCTGCCATTTTCTTCAAATGCCCCCTTCCACCCAACTGCAGGCTGTTTCCATTTGCTCTCCAAACACCTCTCACTCCTACACTCGTACGCGGTACAAATGGCGGAAAGCCTCTTTTTGTTACCATGGTACCACTACAATAAGCTGTTTTGAAGTGTTAGGTATTCTGAAATGACAGGCTCTGTTTCAAGAAATGAGAATGCTGCAGGGGTCAGGGAAAATCGCTGGCCCTCTCTGCATTACAGTTATCATGAATCAGCTGAGCAGCTATGTCAAGAAAGCCTCCCCGAGGCCACACAGATCCTGGGTTACAACAACCTACCCCAAATGTGATCCCTGAGTATGGGTGAAGACGGCTCACTTCCGCCATGTACCTAAATAAAAGGCCTCAGCCACCCAATGGCCATCTCCAGTTGTCCGCTGTATGGCCCACAATGCACAGGGACTGTGTATACTTACCCTCAGATAGAAGGCTGAAGCACACAGATCCGAATTGTGGAAGGAATGTTGTTCTGGTAGATTGTCACCATGTATCAGTCTCTTTCCCTTTGTTTTTGCTTAGCTGCGTTTCGTCCTTCACAAAAATGTAAAGATAAATAAGCTGCAAGCTTGTCTATGGAGAGTACTTACATGACCACCTATGTTTTAAGCACAGCCTCGAAGCAGCCACGGTTTCTTCAAGGCCTTGTCCCCTGCTTGTGTGCTGTATACAAGTGTCTTTTACTCAGAATTGTCAGTGGCCCTAGAATAGGGTTACAGTTCATTCATCTCTATAACTACAAGGGCCTATCACATATTTAAGCACTCACTGGGTTTGTCAAGTATTCAGAACTTAGACACATTACACAGCAAAATCGAACAGACCCAAAGTCTATACAACTCAGTGGACTTCTATACAGTTAGGCATTCAGAATGAAATCCAGGGAGCTTCATGTTCAATTTTACTCTTTTAGTACTGAATATATTTCATGCACTTATCCACTTAATAGAGTTTATAAAATTAAAAAACTTAAAGTATTCAGAACGTTAAAAATAAACAACAACAACAAAAAAACAAAACAAAACAAACAAACAAAAAAAAACGGTGCATGTGTATTTGAGTGATGTGGCTATAGGCCTGGCTTAGTGAGGAACTGGAAAGTAGCAAGGCAGTGAAATATGAAAGCTGTCTTACAGATATCCTTGTTAGTATATTTTGACTGATGTTCCAGGAATTCACTGGACTCCAGATCCCTAAGACCTGAAATGCAAGATTCAGCTAGCTGAGAAACAAAGCCAGAATCTTTTGAATAGAGGTCCCCAGGATGTTCTTACACATACTGAGAACTTACTGGTAGGTAGATGAAGAGAAAAGGGTGAAAGACACCTAAACATCAAGAGCTTTACATTCACATGATATACAACATCTCTTAAGGGTTGTAAGTCACACATATTAAACAGTTTAGAACGAAAACGGACATGCTGGATGAGAACACACAGTAAAATACAGAACAGTCTGCTGTGGCACCAAAAATCATCTGTGGGCAAACACCAAGTGTTTCAAAGAGACTGCAGAGAGAGAGATCACAGACTGAAAATGGAAAATAGTCCTTTAAGGAAAAATAGAAGCTTTTTATTCAGATGAGGGAGACATTTCAGAACAACTGAGGTTCTGAACTCTAACTGTAATGAAATTCTAGCAGTTTGTAAGCAATCTGATACCCTGGTGAGGGACAGGCCGGAGATGACCAGCTGGCATCCCTGTCTGCACCTGAGCAGTCAAGGATTCTGCTGTAGGGTCTAAATTTATGCCCTTTCATTCCAATAATTTTATGACTACTCACCATGTCTGGTCTGCTCCCAGACTGCCATACTCCATACCAACCAGTTTTACATGGCTATTCGCAGAACGGTAAACAGAGATAAAACTATAGATGATATAACAGATAAGGAATAGATAACAGAAAGGAAAGAAAAAAAACATCAAATGCTAGGCGAAGCAGCCTCTGTGTGCTTGCCTTGCCTTCCTCACTGTACTTTAAGGCGTTCTTCACTAGGGATGAAAAGGAAATTATTTTAAAGTTAGTGTCAGATAAAAAGAAAAAAAAAAAAAAGAAAAGACTGGGTAAAGGCTTCATAAATAAAGCACCTGACACCAAGGGGTTAAGCAACCATCTGTACTTTGAAAAAAATAATCAAAGGAAGCAAGTTAAGAATCTGCTGTGTCAGTAAAAGCTTAGAAAGGAAGAGAAAGAGGGGGGGGGAGGCACAGGAGAGATTAGGAGAATAATAAGGACCTTTTTTATACACCTGCCCCAGCGTAAGAGGAAAAAAAAAAAATTGGAGCAGATGCAAGCTTACTGACAAATGGAAGGCACATTAACTAACCGATTAGCAGAAAATGATCCGCATGCTGAGCTTCACTCACAGAGAAAAAGAAGGACAAGAAGCCAGGGACAATTAGGAGCTACTGTGACAGGCGCAGAAAGCCATGGGGGAGCGGAGCCGGAAACAGAGGAGGACGCTAGCAGCTGGAATGCAGCAAATTAGCGGGGCCTCTGCTTCCCACAGCCTAGAGAATTGGTAATAAACCAGGACTTGCCACGGCTGTCTCTGTCGGATGGAGTGGCAGTGTGGGGACCTCAGGAGTCCGCGAAAGTGTGGCTACAAAATTCTCAAGAGGCCCAGGAAACGGTGGGCAGTGCCAGGAAATGAGACTATTCAAGCGCTTCCGTGCAAATGCACGGGGCACAGAAATATACGTGAGCACACGCACGCTGTCAACAAGGAAGGCGAGGCTAGCCCATTTGGCAGGGCAAAGTATACTGCCCGTAAAATCCTTGTGCCCATGTGCAGTGACAAATCAGGCCTGCTGCAGGACTCGCACAGCAAGAAGTTGTACCTAGTGTTGCCACTGCCATCACTGAAAACATCCATCCACTTTTCATTCATCTAGTGCTACAGGCCAAGTCCCACACTGGTGTTAAGCATGCGAAGCCAGGTCCAATCATCTGGTCCAACTCTTATTCTCAATGCTTATTCTCATTGTAAAGTTCAAAGATTTGGAATGATCTAAACTGCCGCCATTTGTGACTGGGAGAGGAGAGTCTGCCCAGATCCGTCCGCCTCTGAGTAAACTCTGTCTTGACATTAGCTCACAGGAGGAGCCAAAAGCTGTCCCTTGGCCTCCCATACTGTAACTCACACTCGCGACACATGTTCAAGTAGAATACCAGGATGAGTCAGCTAATGCCTCGTGGGTTGTGCCTCTGATGGAAGGAACAAAGGCTTAGAATGCTCAGGCTGAGTTTAAATCCCTCTGATGCGGTAGTACTTGACCATCCATCTGAGCCTCATTCTCCTCAAGCACAAAAAAGAAAATAGAAAATCATACCTGGCCATACATGGTTCTTGCAGAATTCCACAAGCTAGCTCAGTGGGTAGCGAGCAGCGCTGTAAGTCTGGGATTTTATTTTAGTTGTAAATGGACCTCACTATAACTACATGAAAACAAGATGATAACTAATCCGTGCACTGGGAAGTCCGCCCGACGGCTAAAATAGCTGCTGTACAAGCTTAAGGACCTGAGTTCAAATTCCCAGTACCCACATAAAAGCTGGGTACAATAATGTATGTTTGTAACCTCAGCCCTGGGAGGCAAAGACAGGCAAATCCTGGGGTCTTGGTAACTAGTTAGGCTAGGAGAAACATTCAAAGCCAGCTTCAGAGAGAGACTCTATATCGAAAAGTAATGTGGGCACAAAGTTGGTATGGGTGGGGAGAAGAGAGAGGGAGGTGGGGAGGGTGGATCTTGGAAGAGTTAAGAGAGGGAATGTGGGTGAACAAGCTCAAAAGACATTGCATAGAATTCTCAAAGGGTCAGTTAATTTTTCATAAGGTTAAAGTTATGTGTGGAGAGCAACCCAATGTTGACCTCCGACCTTTGTGTGTACACTTATGGATGCACGCACATACACACGTGAGCACAACCTCCGGCCTCGGCATGTACGCTCATGAGGGCATGCGTGTAGGCACACAAGCACAAATTCTCAATCCCAAGTGGTCAGCCTTAAAACCATGTGCACACAAGCAACAGGAAATGGACTCAGAAGTTTGGAAAGGAGAGAGGAAGAAATAGAAATGATGTAAGTGTATGAAATTCTCCAAAACGTAAAATTAAACAACAGTAATTGATGAAGAACAAATCCTTTTAACACTAATGTCACAAGTTAAATCTCTTGAGACATTACTAGTTTCCTTTGTTGTTACTTTAATTGAAAGCATTTTTAATACAATATATTCTGATTACAGTTTCCTCTTCCCCAGCTCCTGCTCACCCACCTAATATGTCCTGTGACGTAGAAGAATATGAAGTCATCTCAGGGGATGTTTGGCTTTAGATTTTCCATATTTTAGAAAGGAAGTTACAAAGGTTCCCTCTAAGTCATTCAGTACTGAGCTCCAGCTCAAATGGTGATTCAAAGCCTTTGAAGATAATGGGATCACCTTCCAAGGGGAAGCTGCTCTCCAGGAAGTGAAGTGTCTTATGCTCACCAACCACTTCCAATAAAGCAGATGCATTCATGTACTAGAAATATTTGGGGAAATCTGTAACACTTTGTTTGAAGACGATGCATAGTTATATTTGTAGACTCAGCAAACATTCATCTTGGTAGTTTTTTTTCTCCTCTTCACATTTAAATCTTTTATTCACTTCATGAAGGCAGGCTAAGTTGAATTTACATAGTTTCATGATATCTTTCTTGTATTTTGTTGGGTCAGAATCATTTCTCCCTTAATTCATGATTTGTAGTTCTCATAGGTGAGAAACTCGGGGATTGCTGGATGACTGAGTTGGAGCAAAGGCTGCTAACAAAATAATGTAGAAATAAAGAGAATGGAATAATGAAGAAACTAGTGTTTTCTGTTCCCGAGAAAGGAAATCCCAGCCAGCCTCCACTGAGCTCTGCCAAATGGCTTTCTAAGTTTTAAAGTTCAGAGAGCTTAATGCTCATCATATTCAAAACTATCCTATGAACGAAGTGGTGATTTACAGTTAGAGATTGGAGCATCCCTAGGTAGGTAACTCCCCAGGCCTTACAGTCAATGGGTAAAGGCGTTGTTTTAGTCCAACCAGCCTTGTTTTGAGCCCAGGATTTTGGCCTCTATACCTTTTAACTAGCCCAAGCTTTTCCTATCTTCTTTGGGCCTCGGATTCCATTGGGTGTTCATTGTAAAGACACCCCTCCACGATTTTAATTACCCTCTTACAGTGTTTATTAACAACAGTAATGCTTACATCTGTGTAACCTGTTGCTACTCCCAAATCATGTGATGCGAATCTATTCTTGACCTTTCGAGCACAGACAGGTGCAAGCACCTTTCGTTTCCATTGTAGCATCTGAGAGGTATAGAGCCTGTTACTCTTCTCATCTCAACGTCCTTACTTAAAAAGAGAATTTAAATCCAGTGCTTAGGAGTCTAGCCCTGGAATCTGCTGGGAGTCTTACAGGCCCCCCGGAACTTGCACTTCACAGAAGTCCCTGGACAGCAAGACTGATAATCATGTGCACTTATTATGCCAAGTGCTATGTAAAACATTTTATTGATCTTGCTCAAGCCATTCATATCCCCTGAACGTGAGTTCAGTTAGCTGCTTCTTAGATAGGAAGATTTTGAAGGTTGGATAGATTAAGTGGCTCACCCCAGGCCCTATGGATGCAAACTGACCTGAGAACCATCTACCCCAAGCTAGGCCTGATATGTGAACATCCACTTACTGAATTACAAAATCGATGTACAGAGAGCATATTGCTTAATGTTGAAGAACATTGATTTTGTGAGATATATGTAACCATGAACCACTATATAAACGAAACTTCATAAATTAAAGATCTCACAAGAATGCCAACAGCCAAGAAAAGAAACTTTATGGCTTTAGAATGGATGCAAAGCTGGAGTTCCCACAACATTCTGGGCAAACCCAGAATCTGGAAGGATTTTTCATAGGTACGTTTTGGTACAAAGCCTCAAGAAATCAGGAAGGGATGACTGAATACGGAATCATACAAATAGGCTGTTCGCAAGAAGCAATCTGTCAGAGTGGCAGGAGGAAGGAGACACTCTTATATTGGAAAGACACTGCTGCCCCAGTCTGGCTTGGCTGTGGAGAAAGGAAGGCTGGAGGAATACACTCTTCCAGGCAGAATCCTGGCATAAGGAAGATCCCCGCAAGCTTGAACAAATCTCAGGCCCTGACACACACAGATCTCTGGCGTATAGCTCACCCAGAAAGAACAGACTAATTTAAAATGAGTACCAACTTTAAGGAATAAGTGAAGGAAAAAACAAAAGAGTCAGAAAAAAGGGAAATCACTTGAGAGAATGTGCATGAGAAAGCCATCAAAAAGTACACAGGTAAAAGTTTTGAACAGCTATTACAATTTTAAAAAAAAGAAAGAAAAGAAATAATCGCCTTCCTAGCAAGTCCTTAAAGAAGAGATTTAAAAGCTCAGAAAAGACAGAAAGATACAGAAAGATGATGGAACTTCAAATGTAAGGTAGAAAGAAAATACAATCACAAGTTTAAAAAAAAAAGTTAAAAGCACCATAAAAACAAAGAAATCCTGTTGAGAACAAAGGACTGAGAAAAAAATATAAATAAAATAAAATGAAAAAATTTAAACATTAAATCAAAGTGAGTAAATAGGTTCCAAGATCAACATAGCAGAAGGAAAGTACGTGGTGTGTTTGCACTTTGTTCCACGACGGAGGCCCAAAACAAAGGGAAAATTGCTGCATTTTAACTGGAGTGCTTGGAGAGGGGAGGGGAAATGGCAGAGATGTTAAAGGCCAAAGAGCTGCACAGTGGCTTTGTACAGAAAACCTAGCACATGGCATCTGTCATAACATCTCTCACTGAGAGGGACTCAGCAGTCCGACAGAATGGTAAGCAGACGGCCTGGAAGTCTCACTCATGCCGGGGGCCATCTATTGCTGGAAACTCCGATATCCTTGCAGATTCTGAGCCCATTTAGGGTTGCTGCTGTGTTACCACCCTGCTGTGCCATAGAGAGAGGGAAGTCCAGCCCATGTACACCATTCTCCATCAGCTATTCCTCAAATCCTACACACCCATGGAAGGCTCAGCCTACCGTCCCACAGCCCCACAAAATACCCAAGCAGCCACATTGGATGGTTGGTTCATCTTATGGAGGCCCACGCTGTAGCCAAGTGACCCTACAGAACTATTGTCAAACTTAGGAAGCAGCCAGGCACCAGACTTGGGCCAAAAAGCCCCCCCCCCCAAAGGCCCTCAAAAATAGAGGAAGCCATGTTCAAACACATAGGAACTCATGAAATAGCTCTGCCTTTTCAGAAGGGCTTGATCCACTCAAGCACTGAGAAAGTCTGCCTTTAGGTGGCCCCATGAACAATGCTCCTGGGAATGCTTTGCCACAATCACATGACTCCATCAGAACAACCTTCACTGGACCGATAAAAATCAATAACCTAGAATCCCGGCACATGAAGCCCATGGCAACTCAGTCTCCAAGTGGGTTCCCTAGTAAGGGGAACAGGGTCTGTCTCTGACATGAACTCAGTGGCTGGCTCTTTGATCACCTCCCCCTGAGGAAGAAGCAGCCTTACCAGGTCACAGAGGAGGACAATGAAGATACTCCTGATGAGACCTGATAGGCTAGGGTAAGATAGAAGGGGAGGAGGACCTCTCCTATCAGTGGACTTGGAGAAGGGCATGGGAGAAGATGAGGGAGGGAGGGTGGGATTGGGAGGGAATGAAGGAGGGGACTACAGCTGGGAAACAAAGTGAATAAATTGTAATAAATTTTTAAAATTTAAAAAAAAAAGCAATGAGCAGTCCATACCACAAACCAGGGACACTTAGCTCAGAACTGCAAGGGAGCCCACCCCAATCTAGGGTATTAAAAACAAGCAGGCAAAATAATCCTACAATCCCTGGACTCTAGGCCAATGAGACACTCACTGATATTGCCAACATTGATTGCAGCTAAAAAAATTATATGGACATCAAGGCCCACTTGAACCAAATGCAAACAGCATATCAAACAATACCCTAAGGCACATTGCAAACAGAAAGGCTTTTGCTATTAAATACAATTGGCATAGACAATTACTACCTATACCAAACATACATACAAATATTGATGCAGGAACAAAAAATATGAAAGATACCAAGGTAGTATGATACTTGCAAAGGAATCTAACAGAATCTGACTTTTAAAAAGGAAATCAACCAAATGCCTGACAAATAATTCAGAAGAAAAATTTCAAGGAAAAATATTTTTAAAACATAGATCAACATAGGTGTTTAGAAAATGCATAATGTGAGTGAGAAACTCAACAAAGAAAGATTTATAAGAAAGAACCAACCAGAAATCTTGGAGCTAAAGAATTCAGCAAGTTAAATTAAAAGTATAGCTAAGAGCTGCAGCAGCAGCTGTAATAAAGAATAAAATGTAATAACTAATAAAGAATGAGAAACTATAAAAACAGACAAGGTCACTACAGCATGATAAATGGCATAACAGTAAGGGAATCAATTCAACAAGAAGAAATAACACTTGTAAATCTTACACATCAAATGCTACAGTGCCCAAATATGGAAAATAAACATCAGACCAAAAAGAGAAGTAAATAGAAAAATAGTTGAGGGCCTCATCGCCTACTTTTTATCAATGGATGGATCATTGAGCTAGAAATGTCAGGTCTTCCCATCTCAATCAATGCAACAAAATCAATCTCCCTCAGAATGCTCAAAGACCACATCAACCTAATCTAGACAGTCCCTCCATCCCCATGATTCTAGATTGTGTCAAGTTGACAGTTATGACTAAACATCATCTAAGCTGTCCTGCTTTAATCAACTACATAAGAGAAGACTATAATCTTGGAACTACATTATGTTGGCAATGATGTAGCAAGACACATCCCCTCACATAGACGACAGTAACATATATTGATAAAACATTTGGTCAAATAAATCTGGTATTATCTATTAAAATTCTCTTTCCCTGAGTGTGCATGTGTATGTATGGGTCATGTCTGTGGGCATGAGTACATCTTCTCAGCAAGTAAAATTTTAGGACTTTACGTATATGAGACATACACATGTGAATAGCATGCCCGTTGTAATTAATTAAAGCTTTGTTTTAAAGAAGCACTTTGCTGAAAACAAAATATCAGTAGAGAACTTTGAAAAAATCTGAGGTGTTATTATAATTGGATACTGTGTAGTTATAAAAAAAAAATAATGGGTCAGCTGAATATGAATTGACACGGTTTCATCTCCAAGACACTCTGTATTGTCAAGTAAAAAAGACCAGACTACAAATGCTAACATTCACATCTTTAAGGAATAAAAAGTAGACATATGTTTTTGTGTAATGAAGTATGCGGGGCAGGATAGACAAGCATCTGCTTGCGGCAACTGCTTTGGAGAAAGAAAATTGTTAAGTTGAGGCAGTCCTACCAGTTCCCACCAGCTTTCCTGGACATTTTTACTTCAGACCATGCTCATATATTATTTACTCAAAAGTAGAACAGTATTTGCATAAAAGAGAAAACCGTATTAGCACTTAATGTAAACTTGAGGTATAAATTGCCTCCTTTCCCACTATCACAAAGTTCTATCACTCTCTGATTCTTGAGGAGCCAAGAATCAGTTCTGAATGGCCTTGAGTTATGCCAACGGCTCGTGATTATGACTGTGTAACTTATAACCCTCTGGTCCTAAGTTGGCTAAAATCTCACTGACTGCTGATATACAGGATTTATATTTTAAAAAAAAAGACAAGATCGAGATGCTCAGGCAGGAATTCTGGGGGGTCTATGGCAAATAGGTCACAAACTTTGGGTTTCATTTATTTGTTTGTTTGTGTTTTTTTTTTCTTTTTAACTACTCTCATCCTGATTCCCTAACCTTACAAAAGAAAACGTGTTATGTATGATATGAAATGTGCCATATTTCGGTTTCATGTATTACACACTTGGCCCCCAGTTGTTGGCATTCTTTGGGGAAATTTCTGAAAGGTTGAGGTGAGGCTGAGCTAGAAGAGGAAGATAAGGTCATTGGTGTGTGCCTTATGTGGGTACTTTATCTCCAACCCCTACTTTGTCCCTCTTTGTCTGCTTCTTATCTACTATGGTGTAAACAGCTTTCTTGCCCCAATCACTTCCCTTGTCTTGATTTTCTTCCCAAGCACACAAGGTCAAGAAACCACAAGCTGGGCCCTCTGCACCTTTAAGCCGAAAGGAACCTTTTTCCCTTCACTCCCACACAAGGGACCAAGACTTGCTGGGTGCTGTGGTGCATACTTGTAATCCCACCAAGGCAGGAGGACTGCCAGTGTGAGGTCAGTGTGGGCTACACAGGGAGATCCTGTCTCATGAAAACAGATACATCATAAAAATAAACCTTGTCTCTGTCAGGAACTCATCACTCAGGATGATCTTTTCCAGATCCCACCATTTACCTGCAAATTTCATGATTTCCTTGTTTTTTATTGCTGAGTAGTATTCCATTGTGTAGATATACCACAATTTGTGCATCCATCCTCCACTGAGGGGCATCTGGGCTGTTTCCAGCTTCTGGCTATTACAAATAAGGCTGCTACAAACATGGTTGAGCAAATGTCCTTATTGTGTACTTGAGAATATTTTGGATATATGCCTAGGAGTGGTATAGCTGGATCTTGAGGAAGCGCTATTCCTAGTTGTCTGAGAAAGTGCCAGATTGCTTTCCAGAGTGGTTATACAAGTTTACATTCCCACCAGCAGTGGAGGAGGGTTCCCCTTTCTCCACAACCTCTCTAGCATGTGTTGTCTCTTGAGTTTTTGATCTTAGTCATTCTGATGGGTGTAAGGTGAAATCTCAGGGTCGTTTTGATTTGCATTTCCCTGATGGCTAATGAGGTTGAGCCTTTCTTTAAATGTTTCTCTGCCATTCGATATTCCTCTGCAGAGAATTCTCTGTTTAGCTCTGTACCCCATTTTTTAATTGGATTACTTGATTTTTTGCTGTTTAACTTCTTTAGTTCTTTATATATACTGGATATTAGCCCTCTGTCAGATATAGGATTGGTGAAGATCTTTTCCCAATCTGTAGGCTGTCGTTTTGTTCTGAGGACAGTGTCCTTTGCTTTACAGAGAAGATTTTCAGTTTCATGAGGTCCCATTTATTGATTGTTGTTGACTGGCTTTCTTTAGCCAGATTTACAGTAACAATCTGAAATAAAAAGCAAGAGGAAGGATTTGAAAGAGTGTGCAGTATAACCATAAAAGGAGCAAGCTACAAGTTGTGGACAAGCAATGTACAGGTGTTAAGGAGATTAATATCATTAAAATCATGCCAACACTATGCAATGGGACGACAGAAAGGTGATCTCAAGGTATTTCAGGATTCTCCAGGCTCAACCCACTTTAAGTCCTGGAATTTATACATTTTAAAATTCATTGAGAAGAGGGAGCTACAGAGGTACCTTTTTATTTTTTTTTAACAAGAGTGCCTACAGAAGCATTTTCTTGGGTTTAGCTGCCAAAGCACTTAAAAGTTCCAGCACCCATGGTGCAAGGAATCCCAGCTACCATTTGAGGTTACAGAGGACCTGTGTATTGTCTGCACACTTCGTTTCTGTGGGAGTGCAAAGCTGGAGGGTTTTGGAATCATGCAGTTGCCGCCAAAACTCTTACAAAAGGCCATTCAATGAGGGCGTATGTTATACAGAAGAGTCATCGTCCCTGCAAGAAGCCCCTTGAGAGGGCGACTCATCATGCTGTAAGGGTAATGCTTCAGTTGCGATGCAAACGCCAACGTCAGGAATATGGAGCATCTGGTGAGGAAGGCAGCATGGAATGACTGGAGCTGGGTCAAGAGAGGCCATACAGGTGCGGCTGCCCAAGCCCCTTGGAACTCACAGTGTACACACAGCCCTGCTAAGCCTGGAAGACACTGAGCCACAGGATCTACTGTTTGTCCTGCTGACATTTGATCTGGCTTTGAATGATCCTTCCTGGCTAGACCCTCTCGGAGATAAGAGTGTTTATTCTGCGCCATTGTATCTTAGAAGGACATTCTTTTTAATTTTACAGATGTCCACAGATAAGTGAGTACCTTGACTTGATATAGGCTCTGGACTTCCAGGTTTGAACAATGTTAGAATTGTTAAAGCTTTAGGGAATCCTCAGAGATGGGCTAAATAAATTTATTGTGTATGATGAGATGGCCATGAGCTTTAGTGGCTGGAGATTGGATTGGACACTACAGTGTGAATATGACAGGTCCTTCATGGGGTCATGGATTTTACTTAGGGTTAGGGTTAGGGCAAGAGGGTTAGGGTTAGGATTAGAGGGTTAGGGTTAGGAAAATTGTAGCACCCATAAGGAAGTATGGCATCACTGAAGGAAAATCTCAGGATGTATGTTTTCAAGTGAACCTTGTCCCTGGTTCCTGCCTATATTTATTTCCCGTCCACAGTGATGTGAATGGCCGTCCTTCCTCCACTGTATCTTCTGTCCATTGTGATGTTCTGCTTAAGTACACATGGCTGACAAACCATAGGCTGAACTTTTTGAACCCATGAGTCAAAACAAATCTTTACTCTTGTATGTTGTTTCTTAAACATTTGCTCACAGTGACCAGAAAGAAAAACTAATACATCACTTCATGCCATCTCTTTAAGCTACACTTACGTAGGCTGGAAGGAAAGAAGAACTCCTCTGCACAGTAACTACAGCAGGGTCCTCTCCCTAGAACAGTAAACACCATTTATTTGGATTTTGTTGATTCCGAGATCCACTGTCTCCTGAAATGTAATTTACTGTGTGCCTTCAGTCTATTTGGTGTTCCAAGGAACAGAAATTCCTGTGCAGTAGCAAGCCCCAAGAGGAGGAGAACGGTCTGTCTTAATGATCTGACATTAAGAAGAAGATAGAAGTTAGAAGTGATGAAAACAGCCTGCTCAGAAATGGCTGAAAACATTTCTTAAAACGTCGCTGCCTTTATTAGCACCTAAAGCATTTTTTTTTAACTACATAAAATTTAATCTTCAGGAGAGTTAACCATGTTGTTGTTGTTTTCCTTTAGGGGTTCCCATCAACTCTGATAATATAGGAAGCAAAACTGCCATAGAACAGGCAGAGAGGAGAGTGCTGTTTTGAGAGGCTCCAGGGAATGCTGAAGGACCACACTCCTTAGCCTCCACTTTCTTCTAATCTCTGGATAAGAAAATGGCATTGTCTCCATCAGAGGAGGCTGTATTACAGCCACTGTTTTTTCTCTGTGTGTTCATCAGACTCAAGAAAAAAAGCATACCCATAAGTTTATGTTGCAGGAAAAAACAAAACAAGAAGCTCACGCTTTTATCCATTGCATAGCAAACTGAGCACTGGTATCTAAGAGAGGACACTGACCCATGGTACCAGATGAGTGGAAAATCTGCACCACACTCACAAGAAATTTATAGTCTGGTTGGTAAGATGTGATAACACACATGGAGAGAAACAGAGGATGAGCTTAAAACCGTGCCACATCCTGAGCTGACGGCGCTTATTCACATTCGATGTCTGACAGGCATTGCTACATTCAGGCTTTTTTGAAAGGGTCTCTAGAATTGCAGGGCACAAACAGGCCAGCACTAAAGGCAGGACTTTCAACAGGGCCTCCTGGGCTTTCTTGAAACCCAGGGAGAAAAGAGGAAAGTTGATCTCTGAAAGCCCTTGCATTGTTACTGAGCCTGCTGAGTCCGTTAACCGGCAGATACCCACAGTCAGGCCTCGGGGGGGAAGTGGAAGCTGATTCAAGACCAGTGGGAGAAAGATGGTGAAAAAGAGTTGAGATTCCTATTTACTCTTTGGATCACTCAAATCTGAGAGCTGAAAGTGGAGAGAATAGAGTTTGATTTTTTTTTTTTCTCCTCTCAGCTAATTCCAGAAATACAGCCGAGATGTGGAGAAGGGAAAAGCCAGAGTGCAGTAGGGTCCCCGTGGCAGACTATCTGCAAATAATGGGGCCTGAGCTGTACCCAGGCACCAAAGAGACGCATGGGAAGGGCATGTCAAGCGAATAAGTCTTAAAACGCAACCCTTGGAGGCTGGAATGGACTTTGCCTGAGGAGAGTTGGATGGGACACATATCTTTGTGACACATATCTATGGAATGGGGAGTTTTGAGGACCCCTCATTGAAGGGCCAGCATGTAGCAGGACAGAAAGTCCCTATCCTTAAAGATAGTAAAAAGCAAAAACAAAAACCCAGAATTGTTAAACATGCAGGCTTTTCTCTTCGACAGAAGGGAAATGCAGGTCTGTTTTTTATCCAGAAGGCCGCGAGTGGACGTTGTTTAATAGCCTGGTTTAACAGCCTGGTGATCTGTACAGCCAGGCCTCACCGGACTGGCCCATTCTCATGAAACAGGCCCCATGTTCTCTGCAGAGCTGTACCATTGTGCTTATTACAGGCCCTTCCTCCCTAGCCCCTCATCCTGAGCATTGTTTATCGGCAATAGAACCTGCGCTTTTTAATTTTTTTTTATTATTTATTACAGTTTATTCATTTTATATCCAGCTATGGCCCTGTTCCTCCTCTCCTCCCACTTCCCTCCCTATTCTCCCCCTATGCCCCTCCCTTAGTCCACTGATGGGGATGGGGGTTCTTGTGAAAGAGGTCATGAGTGCTTTGCAAAAGAGATATGCTTTTTTTTTGCAAAGGAGTTTCCATGTAGTCATGCCTTAACACCTATTGTGACAATTATCTTGAGGAAACCCTTTCCCAAAGCTGTACTGTGTTTTAGATATGTGAAAAATAAACTGCTTGGGGTCAGACTTCCAGAAGTTTGAACCTCCTCGTGTCTCACGATTTGTTTTCCTGTAGGCATTTGTTTTCCTGTTAGCATTTTGGGGAGCTCCACACCAGCATGACAGCCACCCGTCTAGACCCAGCCCTCCATTACCGGGAAAGCTCGCTGGCATTCTGAATTCAGACTGTTCCTATAATTTGAAGTGACCATGCAATATCTAAGACCTTTCAAGTCAGTCTGGATAGAGATCTTGCAGCAACACTCCTAAGTCTAAGTGGTTGATGAGCACCCAAAATAACAATCACCAGGGCATGTTAAATATGTTCCTTCAAAAGATTAAAAAGGTAGAAGGACATTCATGATGGAGGAAAAATTCTGGCAACCGGGGATTGGAGCTTGGAGCTTTTTAGGCTACCAAGTAACAAGGGTTCAAAATGCAAATTGCTGAAAGAGCTCACATACTCCCTTTATAGGATATGTTGTGGTATTTTCACATTATTGTCATGAAGGCCATAAATCATTTCCATTTAAATCTGTGAAAATGTAGGAGGAAATCCTATTTCAGATTATATGCCTTGATTTTTGCTTTTAAAAAAAAAAAACAGATTAATCAGAAATGTCCTTTCCATAATGTTCAAAGTGACCCCCACTGCCAATAAGAAGCTGTAGTTTCCAAAACCTGAGAGCCCACACATGGAACCATGGAGCTAGGATTTATGGTTTCCATAAGCCCAGTGTGCTCTTCAGCAATGCAGGGTCCCCAACCCAGACGCTGATGGCCTGAGAAGATGGGTTCAGATCTTTCTGGTTTTTCTGTGTCTCTATGAAATTGAGAACACTAGTCCTGCACTATCTAAGTTTTAATATTCTATGGTTTAAGTTGCTTCCAGGTAAATATGTTACATGGAAAATGCTACATGGAAAATTCCAGAAATAATTTTTAAGTGTCTTCATTACTTTTACTACTGTGATCAAATACCTGACGAAAGCAAGTTACAGAAAGGTTAATTTTGGTTTTCAGTTTAGGAGGCGATAATCCATCATGATGGGAACAGCATGGAGGCAGGAGCCGGGACAGCAGGCTGCATTGTATCTACTCAGCAAGCAAAAAATGAACAGTTTGTGGGGCTGGGCTATAAAACCTCAGCTTCCACCTCCAGTGACCCATTTCCTCATGAGGTTCCACTATCTAAAGGCTCCCCAACTTCCCAAACAGGATCATGATCTGGGAACCAATTGTTCAAACATCTGAGCTTATGGGAGATGTTTCAGTCAAACCGCAAGTTTTATTACATGTCATTCTGAGAAGTATGGTAAAGTTCCTGAATCCGTACTCTAGCTTTCCTGGGAAATGACTTATTTTCATGGCCAGGGAATCCGTAGCAAATACGCTACCCTCCCACCCAGCAACAATTTCAGTCATCAGGTCCACTGTTGGCGTATTGTGCTATTTGCTTTGGAGCAGCCCCCATTTTACTTAATTATGGCCCCAAACACACAAGTGATGTTGTTGGCGACTCAGGTACATCAAAGACAGTGCTACCCCAAGTAGAAAGGTCAAAGGGTAATAAGATACTCTGTGAGAGTGAACATTCACACGACTGTTTATCATAGTATTTTGTTATGATTGTTCTATGTTGTTAACTATTATTTTAAGTGTTCTTTCCTTTCTATTCTGTTGGGTGGTTTGAGGAACGCCAGCATTTTTTTCGTTTAATTCCAGTAGAAATCTAAGGGACTACTCTCAGTATTCTTTCTCTGTTCTGTAGCCTTGGCACATTAATCATGATTTGGAGTGATTCTTTTCTGGTCATGCTTACTTGGCAATCTAAATACCTCCTATACTTGGATAGTCCATTTGTTTCCCTACATGTGGCAAATTCTCTGCTATAATTTCATTGATTGAGTTTCCTAGATTCTTTTATTCCACGTCAGTCCTCTACTCCACAGTTCAGGGTAAGGGGCTTTAATCCTTTACTTACATGTCAAAGGTCTCAGTGCATTTTTTCTTTATTGTTATTTAAATACAAATTTCTCAATCTCATCTTCAATGCCTGATATTACCTCTTCTGTCTGGTCTAGTCTCCTAGAGATACCTTACATTAATATCTTTAATGTAAGTTATTTTTATTTTATGTTCATTGTGTTTGCTAGCATGTATGTCTGTGAGGGTGTCAGAAGCCTTGGACCTAGAGTTACAGACAGGTGCCATGTGGGTGCTGGGAATTGAACCCGGGTCCTTTGGAAGAGCAGCCAGTGTTCTTAACCACTGAGCCATCTCTCCAGCCCCAATTTCTTTAATGGTAATTTATTAAGCTTTCCATTCCCAGCATTTCCACATACCTCCCCAGCATCTTTGTGTTTTTGCAAGTTTCTAATAGCTGGGTTTCTTCCAGGTCTTGAATTGATTTATTTAACCCATTCATCTATTTTTGAGTTCTCTTTGAGGTCACAGATCATTTTGAATACCGGATTTTTAAGTTTCTCGTTTACTAGCTCAAACTTTTCAATATTGTTGGATTCAGTTATTAAAGAGTTTAATATTTATTTTATTAAAAAATAAATATAAATAAAATAAAAAAATAAATGTTTGCTCTTCCTACATTATAAATTAAATGTTGTCATATACACACGTAGAAATAGGGAAAATACAGATACACCATAAAAGATCTGTTACTCTCCAAGGTTTCAGAAACCTTCTGGAGTCTTGACACAACCCCTGAAAAGAGAACTAAACCCACAAACATATTTGGATCCAGTGCATTTGCTTTCATTAATTTCCATCTCCATAACTGCATGTAAATTTGTATTTTATGTATGTGTACAAAAATAAATTGTTAAAATCATGTATTTTTAAACACTATCGTGGATTTAATTTTTTTTATTATGATTGGAGAAAATTAAAGCAGTTTGGTGGCCCCTAAAACTATTATGGGACCTAGACACTGTGTCTACTGTACTTAGCCCAGATAAGGGTCAGAATTAGATTTAAAGATGACGATAAGGTGAAAAAAGAACCATAAAGATATGAAAGACCTGAGCATCACTGAGGAGACAGAATGGTGGATTTAAGAGAGCTGCAAGTGAACCTTTATCAAGGTCCCCAAACATAGTCTTACTTTCTGAAAAGCTGCATTCAGGCTGATTACAGCTTAATGCAAAGCACCATGGGTGGCCACTTTCCAGGAGCAAATGTTTCTGTGATTACTTTGCAATTGTCTATCTACATCTGCTATTCCCTACCTTCTCACTGCAGCAATTTGAGCATCCCAAAGTAGTGAGTTTATTCGTTTACTTGTAAATGTCCATGTAATGTACATAGTTTCTTTAGCTCTTCTTTCCAGTAATCCTTATATGGCTACCAGAAGATAGTCTTCACCAGCTGGCTTGGCCAGGCTCCACCAAGAGCCTGGAGAATTATAGACAGCCTCAAACAGATTCATTAGAACATGCTCTGTAACCTGTGGCCACACCTGTTTCTGGCTCAAGTTCTCGCAACAAGTACTCTGGCACTCTCCCCTGCCAGGCAGTTACTAGGGCTTTCTTGGAACTGCATAGTAAGTCCAGACTGTGAGTCCTCATCCGCCCACACATGCTAAGGTAAGGGTATCTACGGTCTGAGATGTTCTTTGCCTTTGTGTCATAAAGGTAAAATATTTTTAGACAATTGGAGTGTTAATTAGAAACAGGCTTCCGTCCCCTTTCTATGAACCCAAATGGACAAGGTATCTGCTTCTAGGAAGGAAAACAGGGAGTCAGGAAAGGATACTTCTTCTAAACTCGTGGCTGTTCCATACAGAAACCGGCACTCCGCCCCTGTGTGTTTTACTTCCGCAGCACACCCACGCCGAACTGCCTTCCCTTTTGTGAGGGATACTCGTTCACTGATACTCTCTCTTTAAACTAGCTCCCACTCTTATCAGCTATTAGGGTGATTTCATCTAAGAGGGATAACTAATGCCAGCAGAGCACTTACTGGTATTCTGGCTCTTTCTCATCATTATCTTATTTAATCCTTACACGACTTAGAAGTGGAAGTAATAGTCCTTAGATGATAAGGAAACTAAGGCTCAGAGAAGAAAGAGGTTGAAAGGATTCCACCATAAAAACGAGAAAAAGAAAAAGAAAAAGGTACAGGACAAAAAAAACCACATCCTGAAAACTAAGCACAATGGTTCTCTTTGAGCTATTTTGGGGGGGGGGCTATTTCTTAATGAGGAACATCCAAAAAAGAAAACAGAAGGACAGCTGGAGTTTTACATAACACACAAGTAAACAGGGGAGCTACGTGAGTCCTAAGGAATAACGGATATGAGTGCTTGCACATTGGGATATGCAATGATACAAGGACAGGACAGGGTAGACCTTTGTCTTTGGGAGATCCTGGGTCACCAAATAGTACAGAGGACCTCTTAATAGTTGCAAATTCCAGGGGTACATGACTGAGCAAAAATTTAAAACTGTCGATTTTGTTTAAGACAAATCTCATTTATCACTGGATAGCTCTGGGGAGTTCACGACACTCCTGGGAAGGAAAGGAAGGCCATAACACACACTCTGCTACAAGCTCTTCTTGGTGACATTTATGTAAAACTGGCTGAAACTCCTGTTAAGAGTGATTAGCAAAGGCCAGTTGGCCTGGAGTTCAGACATCTTCAAAACAGCTGAATAAGACAGGCACTGATGTGAAAAATTATTTTGGAGCAAGAGCTGGGAGTTGGCAGTGCTCTTTGAGTTTCTTTTGAAGCTCTTCAGCTTGGGTGTTGACTTTGGGGGGAATGTTATCCACTGTCTTGGTTGCCTGAAGTGTGTATGATCTCAGTATCTTACTAGACTTCCTCAGGGTTTAGACACCACCCTCAGCGGCTTAGAGCAAGCTGCTCCATTTTAGATTGCAGAGCTTCTTCAGATTCCAGGGCAAAGGACCAGCTATGAGATAGCCTGGGGTTTGGACAGGGATCCTAACAGCCAGCTTTTAGCTCAAGTGAAAATCGGGTCTAACAACAACAAAAATTAGAGGAATAGCTAGGCAGCTTAGGGAGGCAGAGGCAGGTGGCTCTCTGTGAGTTCAAGGCCAGTCTGGTCTATAAAGCGAGTCCAGGACAGCCAAGGCTAAAGAAAAGAAAAAAAAATAGAGGAAAGAAGTAATATCCAAGATGGAAGATAATAGCCAGATACTAAAAGGTTGAAATTTTGGCATATACTGACAATTTGGTCAAAGTCCAGATTTAATCAGGGATTTGAGGGGAGTCATTAAAGCACCTATCAGACAAGACAAGTTTTCCTACATTTTATTCACCTATAATTTCAAATGTAGATAATCTGATGAAAATTTACACACAAGGAGAATAAATCAAAAGACTGGTGATACAGCTCAGTGGGTAAAAAGTTGCTGTGCAGGCATAAGTCCCTGAGCTTAGAACGCCAGTAATCCACGTGAAATGTTAGACATGGCAATGTGTGCCTATTACACTGGCACTAGGAAGAAGAAATATAGAATGCTGGAGGTTTGGTGGCCAGCCAGTCTAGAAATTGGTGAGAACCAGGTGCAGTGGGAAGCCATGTCCCAAAAAATAGGTAGAGATTGATAAAGAAGGATATTCAGCAATGACCTCTGACCTCTACATGGGCATACACTAATACCCCCATATACATACAATGAATACACAAACACACACAGACACACACACACACACACAAATAGTGTAACTATGACTGCAATTTTTTGGTTCAAATGAATGCAAACCCTCCAAAAAAATTAAACAAATTCCTATAAATGTAGCGATTAACCCTATTGTCAAAACATAATAGAGATTACATTAATTTTTAAAAATGGGGTAACCGATTTTTACCTAGAAAAAAATGTATCCATATTTAACATATCATAAGCCAGATATATAATATACCACAAGAATACCACACACACATTATTAAACACCAAAAACATACCAGAAATACTGAGTAAAAGGGTTCGGTAATCCAGAAACAGGTCCTAAATACTCATATGTTAAATAAAATTCCAAAATAACATTAAAAAATTCCATAGGCTGAAAAAAAATCTACTTGGAAAAAAATCACAAGTCTAGAGATGCTTGATTTAAACTATAGAAGCAAATCTCAGGGCTAGCGGGAAGGCTCAACTGTTAAGTACATGCGCTGTTCTTGCAGTGAATTTGGTTCCCAGCACCAGATAGTTAACAACTATAGTTAACTATAGTTAACATCAGATAGTTAACAACTAACTGCCTGTAAACTTCAGCTCCAGGGGATACAACACCCGCTTCTGGCTTGAGTAGACATGTATGTATTTATGTATACATACGCGTCATACAAATGTACATATACACAGGAGTCAGGGGAAAGGACACATGCACATATAAATAAAAATTAAAAGTACAGCAAATAGTATTTTTAAAATACATGCAATTGTTATGTACACTATTACTTGTTTTAACATACTTTGCATCTAAAGTTTAGATCCTATAACTGTCCCCCAGAAACTTATTGTTAAAGACTCGGTCTCCAGCCTTTCCCCTATAGGGAGCTGCAGAACATTTAGGGGAAGAACCTAGTGGGAGAATTAGGTCTTTGAAGGGCACAACCTTAAAGAGAAGTAACTTTCTTTTCTCTCCCGTTGCTTTCCGCCACCTCAGAGTACATGAGCTTCCTTGCCCTGTGTTCTTGCCATGTTAAAGTATGCAGTCATAGCCCCCAAAGCATGTGAACCCAATAAACATGAGCTGAAAGCTCAGACACTCTGAGCCAATTTAACCTTTCTTCCTTATAAGTTGTTAATCACTGGTGTTCTATCATAGGAGCAGGAAGTTGGCTAACATACTTAAAATCAAGCAAAACACTACCAAAACTCTAATAAAGAAAAGTGTGATATATAAATAGCAATGGCATTTACGAATTGTCAGCCATTCGTGTTGATAATGTCAGCCGTGCAAACCTGGTGTGGTGGTTTGAACAGGGATGTCCCCCATATACTCAGGTGTTTGAATGCCCACGATAGGGAGTGGCACTCTTAGGAGGTATAGCTTTGTTGGAGGAAGTGTGTCACCATGGGTGTGGGCTTTGATATATGTTCCATCTCAGTCAGTGTGGCACGCAGTCTCCTCCTTGCTACCCGCAGATCAAGATGTAGAATTCTCGGCTCCTTCTCCGGCACCACGTCTGCCTGGAAGCTGCCATGCTTCCCACCATGACAATAAGGAACCAAATCTCTGAAGCTGTAAGCAAGCCCCAGTTAACCATTTCCTTTATGAGTTGCCTTAGTCATGATGTCTCTCCACAGCAATGGAAACCCTAACTAGGACACCTGGTTTAAGAAGTTTCAGCCTCCATCTGTTTGAACAACTCTGCAATGCATCAAACCTAACACCTGTAATGACCTTATCTTTCTCTAAAAACTCTCTTTCATAGAGAGAAAGAAATAAATCGGTTGTGCTTTTCCAGGGCTGCCTAAAGAACCTCAAATGCAATTTTAGCTGCAAAACATAATCATTCAGGATTCGATTTTAGAAAGGCAAAAAATCAAAGGTTGTTAGGAGATTTGGACACCAAAGAGAAAAAAATTGAATTTGGGGGCGCCTGAGGGACAGCGTCTTACTATTAAAAAACAAGCGTAGAAGGCATTGTTATTGCATAGATTTCTACTTCTTTCCTAAGTCAGAAAACTTATTTGCTTAAGTCATCAGGAATATAATAAAACTGACATAACCCACTGGCTATTCTATTCAGACGTGAAATCTTTGCTACGTAAGCAGATTACATGAGGGTAAAAAATAAAAATCATTTTATAACCTTCTATCAAGAAAACACCAATAATCCAAGAAAATTTTGTCATTTTGGTAAAAGTGGAAACAAGGTTTTATCTGCATCTGATTAATGTTTGATATTGAAGCTCTTTCTGAAATTTTAAAAGTAAACCCATCAAGTCTGAGCTCTGTCAATAGTAACTAATACAATATTTATTTAAAGTATTCCCCAAATCTTCACAAATATTTCTATTCATTCAGTCTTGACCTTCCTCTGCTCCTCTCATTCTAGAGCAACCAGGCATTTTAGTTTAGGGTAAAACTGCTCTCTGTTTTCATTAAAGAAAACCCACTCTGCCTACTTTGCATAAAACATTTTCCCTCTGCCAATGTTGCTCCTACTGAAAGCTCATCCACATGTATCGATTGTAACTTTTAACCACAGTAATTTCTATTCCTCAGGGAAATCTGGGAACCAGATAACTGGGGTTGTCTATCACACCTCAGCATGTTGCAGATCAGCCAAGTTCCCAGCTTTCTACAACCATGCGCCTCCAAGAACACAGTGCTTCAAACTGGCCAAAAAAGAGAAAAAAATCTTTATTTTACTCAAAATATGCAGCCACTTTAAAGAATGGGTAAGTGGTAGGCAAACTTAAAACTATGATTAGTAATAAATGTTTCTGCACTCTATCTTCCATAGAAATATTGCAAGTATGTAACAGATATCTCTGAATTAGCTCAACTTAGAAGCAGTGTCAGGTTTTAAAGATCTTATTTAAAGGTCTTCACAATTACCTTCTCGCTCTCATAGTGTAAAACCTAGTGAGGAAATAAATTTTTCAGACTAATGATTCAATTTGCTTAAATACAAACTTATATTTTTGATGACCTTAAACATTAATTAAAAATAATGCAGGTTATCTAGACAGTAAACCTAGAGAAGCTTAAAGACCTGATACCAGTAGGATAAAAACGTACATTTCTATTATTCTCAATAACTTAAAATCTTACTAATCCAAAGTTAATTAAACTAGTCTTATTTGCCAAAGACTTACTTGAACTCTCAATACATTTCTGAATTGGCTAACACAGCAGTAATTTCCCGACATTGAAGCTACTTGAGGCTGAAGTCCTTAATTTCTAGAACTCTTTATTTATGTAGGCACTAATTTATTCAGGCTAGAGATCTATTAAGAAAATTTAAAATCTAATATGGCAATACCAACATAGAGTAGGAAAATATTACACACTAAATCAATAAGAGGTAAAGGTCTTCCTGAATTATAGACAGAAAACACACACACAAAACCTACGATTTAAAATTTTTATCTAGGAGTTAAGTGCAATATAAAATATTAAAACTATAAACTTTATGTGAAAGATCTGCTCTTTTCACAGTGGGCACAAATTCTTAAATTTTTTAAATTAATTACAGTTTATTCACTTTGTATCCTCCCTGTACCTCCCTCCTTCCTCCCCTCCCAATCCCACCCTCCCTTTTCCCACCCGTGTCCCTCTTCCAGTCCACTGAAAAGGGAAATCCTCCTCCCCTTCCCTCTGATCCTAGTCTATCAGTTCTCATCAGGAGTGGCTGCATTGTCTTCTTCTGTGGCCTGGTAAGGCTGCTCCCCCCTCACAGGGAGGTGATCAAAGAGCAAGCCAATCAGTTCATGTCAGAGACATCCCTGTCCCCATTACTATGGAGGCCACTTGGATACTGAACTGCCATAGGCTACCTCTGTGCAGGGGTTCCAGTCCATCTCCATGAGTAGTCCTTGGCTGGAGTATCAGTTTCAGAAAAGACCTCTGTGCCCAGAGTTTTAGGATCTGTTTCTGTCCTTGTGGAGCTCCTGTCCTCTCCTGGTCTTACTATCTCCTACTTCTTAAGATTCCCTGTACTCTGCCCAAAGTCTGGCTATGAGTCTCAACATCTGCCTCAATACCCTGCAGGGTAGAGCCTTTCAGAGGCTGTCTGTGATAGGCTCCTGACCTGTTCCCTATTTTCTCCCTCCTCCAATGTCTATCCTTTCTGAATGGGGATTGAGCATCTTAGCCAGAGTCCTCCTTCCTGATTAGCTTCCTTAGGTGTACATATTTTAGTATGTTTATCCTATATTATATGTCTAGTGTCCACTTATGAGTGAGTATATACCCTGTGTGTCTTTCTGCTTCTAGGATAGCTCACTCAGGATGATCTTTTTCAGTTCCCACCATTTACCTGCAAATTTCACGATTTCCTTGTTTTTTTTATTGCTGAGTAATATTCCATCATGTAGAGGTACCACAATTTCTGTATCCATTCCTCAACTGAGGGGCATCTGGGCTGTTTCCAACTTCTGGCCATTACAAACAAAGTTGCTACAAACATGGTTGAGCAGATGTCCTTGTTGTATACTTGAGCATCTTTTGGATATATGCCTAGCAGTGGTATAGCTGGATCTTGAGGAAGCGCCATTCAAAAACAAACAAACAAACAAACAAAAAACAACTAACTACTTTTAAGAAAACACAGGAAGTAATTAACCTCACTGCAGCAAAACATAAAGTAACGAAGCACACAAACTTACTACCACAGCCAACATCAAAATCAAAGGATCTAAGAGCCACTGGTCATTAATCTCTCTCAACATCAAAGGACTCAATTCGCCAATAAAAAGACACAGACTAACAGAATGGATGTGTAAATAGAACCCAACAATCTGTTGCATACAAGAAACACACCTAAGTCACAAAGATAGACATTACCTGAGGGTAAAGGGATGGAAGACAGTTTTCCAAGCAAATGGGCCCAAGAAGCAAGCAGGAGTAGCCATTCTTAACTGTTTTGACTTTAAACTGGACAGACAGACAAGCTGAAAAGACTAACAGACCAGCCTACTTGTCACCTTTCATCCATCAAGGAAAATATCTGTTCATAGTTCATCTAGTACATTTACATTAATCTGCTTGCTGAGGAAATTGATTTGTCAGGCCAAAAACCAGATGTCAAGCGCAGACTCAAAATGAAGTAAAGTCGCATGTTCAGTATGCCGCCCACAGACAGGAGCCCAGGCCAAGTACAAAACCAGGAACTGGACCACCATTGGTTCCATAAAACCCAGGTGAGGCAGGGACCATAGATCTCTCTGAGAAGCCATGGGGCCCACATGGAGCACATGAGGACTCAAAGGTTCTGGGCACCAGATGGGTTATCCTGTGCTAAGTGGTCAGTCCCAAAATCGTATACGAACGAGTAACACTAGACAGACTGAGCAGGTTGTGCTTTTATGTTTAGGCATAATAGATACGTAACAGTAATAACTAAAGAAGAGGAGCCATGACCTCAAGATGGAGCAAGGGGAAGTGCATGGGAGGAACTGGAGAGAGGAGAGGCGGGTGGGCAACAGCGAGAATGTTCATTTCTGTCAAGAAAGGGGGAAGAAGACTGAAAGTTCTATAGCAGCCTGTAAATGAATGATTCCGCAGGTCTCGTGGGATTGGTGAAAAAGGCTGGAAACAGGTTTTCTCCTGGAACACCGGTGAATGCAGTGGTGTTTCCTGATTGGCCAACCACAAAACACAGGGGAGCAGAAAGATGGCCGCACCATGTCATCAAAAGCTTTGTTCCTTTAAAGGTCAGTTCGTTTCCCTTGTGTCCCCCCCCCCCCCCCCCCCCACCCCTCCCTGGTCCCGGTTTTGCTTCTAGGCAGACAGAAACTGCTTAATAAGCACGTCTTGAGCTTTGCCCGGCAGCTGTGCTGACTGACGTTACCTGGCAGCGAGGAAGGCACGGGCTGGCTGTGCTCCCGTCGGTTTCTGAAAGAGAACCACGAATGAATCCATTACTGGAGTGGATACTTTTCCAAAGTTCACATTTAGCTGCGCCCCTGGGAAAGTTAAATAATTTTTCAGAGACTTGGTTATTTTCCTTCATTTCTAAAATTGAAATGTAACATTTCACGGACTTTTCCGGACCTTCGGAGACGTAATAACACTAAAGCCCCGAGTGCGTTATATACTCGCTTTCTTCCCTCTTCTCCACGCTCACCCTCACCCCGGATTCAAAATGTTGTCTTTATAAGTTGGCTGCAGGCCCATGTCTCTGTTCTGGGATATCCCTGTCATGCCGCTTCAAGCTCTGTCTGGCTAGGAGCGTGTGTAATTACTGCTAAATTATCTTTCTACAGTCTGTGCCCAGTGAATGAGAATGAGATGGTACAGCGGAGACTCTTCTGGAACCCAGATCCTGACCGTTTGTGACTTTGCCTTAGGGGGTCAGCAAATGACACAGCCTGCCTTTGTACAATCACAAGCCCAACCCTGCTTCCTTACGACATCACCCATGCCTGCTACTGTAGAGTGGCAGGGTTGAAAATGTTCCAAAGAAGTCATGAGTCCCACAGCATTAAGGGTTTGCTCTTTGTCTCTTGACACTTTGCTCCAACCGTTAGCGCTGTCCTCGTGTGCATGTTTGAAGCTGAGCTGCTGCAGTTCGTGTCCCAGCAGAGGACAAGAATACACATTTAGAACAGGCAGCTTTGTGGGTACTGCATGACTTTGTCTTCATCATTGGCCTGAAATTTGCCACATAACCACAGTTAACTGAAAGAAAAGTAAACAACCATGTGCTCAGTTTAAATTCAAAGAACCCAGTCATTAAAAAAAAAAAGGGGGGGGGGGGTTACTAGAAATCACACATCTGACAAAGGACCCAGACCTAGAATACACAAAGAACTCACAAAATTAAAAAAAAAAAACAAAAAAACAAAAAAACAAAAAAAACTTAACCTCTAGAGCAATGTATATAATTGGAAAATGTGTAAACATATTTACCACCACTGAACACTGCAACCAATCAAAATACAGAGTGGTGGAGGGACACATCTACAAAACACTCCTGTGACTAAGGCTCAGGGAACATTGCAGAAGACGGGTGGAAAGACCATTAAGAGCCAGAGGACTGGAGAATTTGCTGTTAGATTTGTGACTCCTAAAAACATCACAAGCTTCATCCGTAAAGTCTCATCAACCCTTCTGTCCAAATGTTAGCTGAACAAAGATGACACCGATGAGCATGCCAAACTGGATGGGGGAAAGTCCACAAGGATACAATCCTATACAAAAATATAGGCAACTAAGGAAAAGTGTGAGCCAGGGAGGGCGTCTTTCCCAAGCATGAGCACACCACTTGGTTTTCTAGTGCCAATTGTCAGCCCTGAAAACATACATGCATGTAGAACTATACAAATTCAAAAAGTTATATTTAAGAGTATATATATACACACACACACACACATATATATATACACACAAATACATATATGTATGTAATAACAATTAAAAAGAGACCACAAATTTGAAGGAGACTTGGGAGGGGTGTACGCAAGGGTTTGGAAAGGAGAAATGCTGCAATTAAATTATAATCTCAAATTTTAAATAAATACGTATGGCTAGGTATTTTACTGAAAAGCATACACAGATGTCAAATGCATTTATAAAAAGAAGTTTCATGTCATTAGTTATTGGAAAATAACAACTGAAATAACCGCAAAGTGGTTGTTGGATGACTTTAAAAAAAATAGTGACAGGGCTGGGGAGATGGATTCGTCAGTAAAGCACTCATGATGTAAGCATGAGGATGTGAGATTGATTCCTAGCACCCACATAACAGGGCATGCCCAGCAGCAGACTCTGTAAACCCAGCTCCGGGGAAGAAAGGACAGAAAGATCCCTGTAGTTTGGTGGCCAGAAATTCTAACTGCTTGGCGGGTTCCAGGTTCCGAGCAATGCTCTGTTTCAAAAAATAAGCCAAGAGCAACTGAGAAAGACTTTCAACATTGACCTCTGACCTTCACATGTATGTGTGTATGCACATGCCCTCTCGCTCTCTCTCCCTCTCTCCCACACATACACACATATGACTCCAGACACACATACACACAAAATAAGTGTCAGCAGAGTTATATGAGGATGTGAAAAAAGTGAACTCTTGGTGCATTGCTAATGAGAGTACAAAGTGGGAAAACTAGTCTGGAAAGTGATATGGTGAGCTCTTGGAGAACTAAAAACACGTCTATCGCTCAACCCAGAAGCAGGTCCATGTGCTCCTCCCAGATGAATATGTCCCTCAAGCACCTGCAGTCCATATTTGGAAACAGTCAGATGTTCCTCAGGCAGAACGTGGGTAAGAAAACGGGGGCCCACCCTTACTATGAAACCCTAGTCAAATTATTGGCCTATGCAACAACTCGGATGAATCCCACGGGAATATTTTAAAATACAATCCCAGAACACTCTATATTGTACGGTTCCCATCAGGTAATAGTCTTGAAATGTCCAAACTGCAGGAATGAGAGAGAGGGATGGGTGGTTTTCAGGGCTCTTAGGAACAGTGGGGAAGTGGGTGTGACAGAAGGGCATCTTGATGGATCCTTGATCTGGTGGGAGGGCTCTGAGCGTAAAAGGAAGCACGCACCTGAGAGCAAATGAAACAAGGGATACATAACAACAAAGAGATAAAGAAGCTAGGATGTCACAGTCCCCTGGGCACCCCGTTCTTGTGCGGGAATAAAAGGCGGCTGCCTCGGGCTGTCCTCATCTCTTCTAATTCTCCTAAAATCTGCTACACAACATTAGAAAATTAGCATATGACAGCAGGTATCTCCCTCTCTCACCCTCCTCCCAAAGGGAGGAGTAATGAAAAGAGCAGCTGCTTCTTCGCCAGTTAAATAAGGAATTTTTATTATCCCATAAGAATTCCCCAGGGAAAAAGATTAGAGAATTAGAGATAAATTCATTTTTTTTACCAAATAACAAAATAATAAGCTGAGCACTTGAGAGCTTGCACAGGGCAAACAACAATGAGGTTATTTTCTTCTTTAAACCCTGGGCGTTTATAGCAAGAGGGATTCTTGGAAACGGCAAACCTAAACTGTTGTAATTATCTGAGGTAACAAGAATAGTGCATGGCACAGAAGGGACTGAGGTCTGGTTGACCAGACTGAGAAAACGCCTCGTGCCCTCGGAATGTAGGCAGCTTCTACTGCGAACAAGGTCCTTAAGTCACCGTCTGTTGATGCATGCTCTACCACTGATTGGCTTCTCTTTAATGTCCACATTCCGTTAGGGGTACGAAGTTTCAGGCCTGGGCTTTCTTCAAGGGACAGTCAAAAGATCTTATGTGAGGCTAGCAGAAGCGCTATGTCCACCCAGCAGACGGAACACGGCTGTCGAGCTGAAGGCATCAGAGACAGAGGTGAGAGCTTGAATGGCACTTGGTTCTGCTCTGTGATTCCTTTTCTCATGACAAGGCACTGCTCACCTGCTCACTGTTGCTCCAGAATAAGTTTCCTGACTAGAGAAGAATTCTCCCTTCTCTTTAGTAAGGGCAGATTTATCCCTGCGCGTACCTGGGTGAAAGGGTTGCAAGGACCCAAAAAGGAAGAGTCTATGGTTCCCGATTATTGATACAATTATTTATTGAATAACAATTAGTGGCTGCTTCATCCCAGAGCGAGCCTGACACTATACCACAGTACCTGACCGTCAAGTCAGTGGGATCTGTGGCAGACTGAGGGTGGCTCATCACAGCATGGTAGACATTGTGAGCAGGCTTGAGCCTTATGTGTGGCCTTGCGTCCTTTGTCACCGAGTGCCGTATAAAAGATGGCTTCCCCCAGATTATTCCCCTATCCACTATTTTATAGCGAGTGGTTATTTGTCAGTGTCAGTGGTTTCAAAGTTACTGCACAACAGAATCACCTAGAAGGCTGTTTAAGACACGATTTCTGACTCAGGAGTTCTGGGATGAGGCCTAAGAATTCACATTTCTAAAAAGTTCCCAGATGCTGGATGTAGCTGCTGCTGCTGCTGCTGCTGTTGCTACTGCTGCTGTTGCTGTCTGGAGACACAGTTTGCAAACCACGTGCAACTATCTTCCTCAGAGTTTCTCCCCCTGCTCCCTATCTCTCTCTTAGCCATGCATGAATCAAATCAACTGCTTCATTACCAAATTACAGAAGCAATATCCTATCTTATTCAAGATTCTACCCCAAAAGAAAAGATAATAAAAGCATCAAGCTGAGATTGGAGGGTAGGGAGGGTAAATGGGGGCTATAAAGTTTGAGGACCAGCGGATCTCACCTACCATCCTACCCCACCATTCACTCTCACACTAAAAATTACTGAATCATATTGAATGGTGTGGCTGAGGTCAAACCGACAAGCAAGAGTGCCAGGGGACCTGTGAGGTACTCCCAAAAGGAGAGAAAGATGGGAATGGTGACCTGGGCTCCTATAAAAGTTTAAAGACTTCTGGGAAAACAGACATTTATGGCTCAGTAATTGGCTGAGCTGTAATATGATTTCACTGGGAAGAATGACCAAGTGAAATGTGAGAGCGAGACAAAAGAAGGGACCACAGTGTAAGTGGCAGAGGCCCGTGCACATCCTGAAGGTATCTGGAACCTTTTCCACCTAAGCCAGATAATGGCCTGGCTTCTTGTAGAGACTCAATCCAACAGCAGTTTCGGGAATTCATTGGAGAGTGGAAAAGTGGAGAACTGGGGAAGCTTAGTCACCACCCAACTAAGACGGTCTGAAACAGAACGAAGAAGTTGGGCCAGCCAGAGGCTATGAACATACCACCTGGGTTGGTGTCCCTAACATCAACAGCTTTCTCTGACTGATGGATGCCAGTGTCTCCACCATCATCAAGACCTCACCATTCCCACCCCCCACCTCCCACCCCCGCCACAGGACCCTATCAACAGCCTGCTGCATTCCTGTGAAATGAGAGTTGTGCTAATAAACAATTCAAACTTCTTGGTCTAACATACAAGGCTCTTTGTGGCCTGGCCTTGCTTGCCCTCAGCAACTTCAATTTTGCCTTTATCTGCCACAAATTTACTAAGTCTTACTAATCCTTTAACAGAAGAAGGCATTGACCATGTCCTCCCAGCATAAAAATTTACCAGAACAATCCCTCCTCATCCCTCAAGACCCCCAACTCGAGCACCTTTACCTTCATTGTATAACCCTCTATTCCCAAAGATTTCCTAAAAATGGGCAAGTGGAATGCTGAGTTCCCTTGATCGGGTTACAGGCCTATTTGGATCTAAGAAAGTGGTTATTTGTTATTTGAGGAAACTGAAGCTCATTTGTAGACAAAGGCAAAGCCAGGACTCATCTCTAACTCTTGCGGCATTAAGTACTTTTTTTTTTTTCACTTTGCCATAACTAATGAAAATCGTGTGTATGCCAACAGCTACGTTGCGGTTCCTTATTCTGAACTGTGTCGTTCTCAATCATTTTGTTGACACCGATAGTACCTAATAAGGCAAGCGTATCTTATTTTCCACTCTCTTTCCTTTCCCTAAGGAATAGAAGTCATGAGTCAAAAAGGAATTAGGTGAAAGTTCACTGTGTGACCAAGGCTGAGTCACCCCAGGAAACCTAGAAATTGTTAGGTCAAAACACCTTTGGCTTTGATTTAAAGAGCTTCACATTTTACACTAGTGCAAGTCGTATCAAGTCAGCCAGAAGCTGGGGCAGATGCACTGTGTGAGCAGGGATGGCTGGTGTGGTGGCATCCTTGGGAACACCAGGGGAACTTGATCTCATTTCTCCCATTTCCAAGCCAAGTGACCTTGGACAGGTCCCTTACCTGTCACGACCTACTCTCTTGTTTTTGAAGTCACTCATCTCAAGGATTGTGGTGAGGATTATATAAGTAATGGGTTCTTTCGGTTTCTGGCCTGACACGGAAGGGCTTGGAAACCACCACTCAGTATTAACAACAGGGGTAAAAAAAAAAAAAAAAAAAAAGTGAACAAGCTTTAAAAACTGATGATTCTGAGGTTCATCAGAGAAATGCACTCATGAGGCAAACGGCTGCCCTTATAACTGGAAAGAAGCAAATTCAGAAAAGTTGCAGTTGAGGACAGACACACACAAACAGGAGCCTCTCAAGGAGATCCAGGATTACAACTCAGTCTCCTGGGGACCAATATAGGAAAGTCTCAGAGATAAAACTCCAGGGATAAAGGGGTGCGTTCATAAAGGACCCTGCCCTTAGGGAACTTTTCTCTAAGAAGTTGGCCAGATTGACACACTGCAGATCAGAGGCAAATGAAATGTCCTCATACCAATGTCACAGAAAGTGAAAGAGATGTCAGTTTGAAAGGTTCCAGAACATTCTGTCTTAAAGGAGCCTGTTCTCAAAGGAAGCTCTTTCACCAGGACCTAACCTATTACGGTTTGAATAGAGCTCTCAGTCGGGGGAGATGGAAATACCCAGCTCTATCCCAGCCCAGCCCTCCTGAATTATTTAAGGAGAGGAAAAACATAATAAGCACCCCTGCGATTTATAGTCCAAGGGCACAGGCTCACTAAAAACCAAGGGAGACAATCATAGTCTGTAAAACTTGTGAGTGTGTGAGTGTCTGCATATGTGTTCAAGTGAACACATTCATGGTGTGCATATAGAGGTCAGAAAAAATCCCCAGATGCTGGTGTTCATCTTCCACCTTGCTTGAGACAGGGTTTCTGCCGTCCTAGTGGACCTCTGAGTCTCTAAGGATTCTTCAGTCTCCAAGTAGGAGCGTTGGGATTACAGACATGGGAGACCATGTCGGTTTACACGCTTTATGCAGCAATTGCTCTACCATTAAGCAATCTCTCCGGCACCAAAAGGCTTCCTAATCACAGTTTCCCTTACTAGATCATCAAATCCAGCCATCGTAGAAAACTATTGGGCATATCAAAATAGGTGGGACAAACCCACCCAAGGTAAAGAGGATTAACGTGTGTCAGAGCTAGAGCTGCATGTGGTAAGAATGTTGAAATGACCAGCAGTAATTATATCTTAAAAATTATGGTAGATAGTCTACAAGTTAAAATGTAACTAGTATAATGAATATGATAACAAATGGATAATGTAGGCAGAAAGGTGGAAATTCTAAGATGGTAAAAAAAATGTTAGAGATCAATGATTTTGTAAGTTAAAAGTGTGTTTGAAAGGCTTATTATAAAACTGGACATGACTGGAAAATGAATCTCAGCTTTCAAATATGCTAATAGGCATGCCTTCAACTGAAAAGTAAAAGGAGGAAAAAATTGCAAAATATGAAACAGAATATTCCAGAATGGCCAGATAACTATAGCATGAGTAATACCCACATAACAAGAAATGTCAGAAGAAAGAAGGAAGGAACAGATGCAAGATTTGAAGCAAAATGACCCAAAACTACCCCCCAAATTAAGATCAGGCACAAAATTACAGATCCAGGACGTTTGGAGAACACCCAGAAAGATAAATGCCCTGAATCTCCATCTCTCACTGCATTGCCAACAACCTGCAGAAGCTCTCACTGCATTGCCAACAACCTGCAGAAGGCCAAAGACAACAAAAGTATCGTGAAAAAAGCTACAGGAAAAAATACTTCTAGATATGAATTATACCTGGACAATAAGAAATGTTAAAAAGATACTTTCCAGAAAGAATAAAAATTAAATAAATTAAAATTTTGGATATATTTGAAGAAAGAAAAAAACACTGGGAAAGGAATAAAAAGAAAATGAAAATGTATTTTTCTTATTTTGACTACCCTAACATGATTTTGAAAAATAATAACAATGTTGTTAATAATTATGCACATATATATATAAAATAAATGATATCAATTGTTACTATAACAGCCTTGTCCAAACTGAAGTATGTTTTTATTTGGAAGTGGGATTAGTTATAAATGTTAGTTGCAAACTACAGGGCAGTAAAATAAATGTTAAAGAAAATAGGATCTATATACAAAAAAGGGAAGAAATAGAACCACATAAATGAATCAACTAAAACTACAAAAGACAGAAAAACTAAAACACATTTTTTTAAGTGGGAATAAAGAACAAGGGTGACAGCGAAGGTTATTAAAAGTTATGATACATATGACTCTATCAATGATAATTTTAAAAGGTTGTTTTGTTTTTATGTGAATGAGCGCTTTGCCTGCTTGTATGTACATGTGCCATTATGTGTGTGTTGGTGCCCACAGAGGCCAGAAGGGAGCATCAAGTCCCATGTGGGCACTGGGAACTGAATCAGCTCCTCTGAAAGAGCAGTAAGTGAGCTTCACTGCTGAGCCATCTCCCCAACCCCCATCAACAATCATTTAAACATCATTGTTCTAAATGTGACATTGATAAGACACAGAGCAAATTTTTTAAAAAAATGCCCAATAGTATGTTATATATGAAACACACTTTATGTTTTAAAGAAAAAAAATAATGTATTTGGGCTCCTAATTAAAACACAAAGCTGTGAAATCTTTAGAAGATATCTTCAGAAAAAATCAAGATAATCTTAGGCTTGGTAAAAAAAAAAAAAAAAAAAAAAAAAAAAAAAAAAAACTTTTAAATATACCACTCTAGACATGATCCATAAAAGAGATAGTTAATAACCTGGACTTCGTTAGAAGTTTAAGCTCCTTATCGGCAAAAGACGCTATTCAATAATGAAAAGACAAGCCACTTGTCTCAGATATATGTGATGTAGCACTCTGGCGAAGAGGTATTAACTGTGTATTAACATGTGGAGGCAGGAGGTACATAAGCTTTACATCTTCCACCCAGTTTTTATAGTGAACTTAAAACTGCAGTAAAAATTAGCTATTTAAAGTAATAATAACAGCAATACTCAACATTTATGAAGGTGTTTCCTCATGTAAGCACTTTTCTCAGGAACGTCATTAAAATCGTCATTTATTGAGTCATTACCAAATTACATATCATACTAAATACATATATACCAATTATTTCTTTCCAATTTTCTGGAGAGTGACTCTTCCTTGTGTGTGTGTATGTCTGAGGATTGAACCCAGGACCTTGAAGATGCGAGGCAAGTGCTCTACCACTGAGCTATAACCCCAGCCCTTTTCGTTGATGCTTCTATTCTGAGACAGGCTCTCTCACTAAATTGCCTGGGCTGAACTTGAACTCATTCCGTAGTCCAACCAAACCTTGAACTTGTGATCCCTCTGCTTCAATCTCCCCAACAGCAAGGTTTGTAGGTCTGTGACACCAAGCCCAACATTGGCTTTCCTTATTTTTCCAATTAAAAGCATAGATGTAGCCCATGGCAGTTCAGTAAGTATCCAAGTGGGTTCCATTGTAATAGGAACAGGGACTGTCTCTGACATGAACTGATTGGCCTGCCCTTTAATTACCTCCCCCTGAGGGGGAAGCAGCATTACCAGGCCACAGAGGAAGACAATGAAGAGCCACTCCTGATGAGCCCTAATTGACTAGGATCAGAAGGAAGGAAAAGAAGTCCTCCCCTATCAGTGGACTTAGGGAGGGGCATGCATGCAGAGGGTGGAGGAAGGGAGGGATTGGGACAGGAGGAGGGAGAGAACCACAGGGGGGATACAAAGTGAATAAAGTGTAATTAATAAAGAAAAAATAACACAAAAAATAAATAAATAATGTTAATGATAAAAAAAAAGCACAATTGAAGAGGTTAAGTGATTTGTCCAAGGTCACGATGCTAATAAGTGCCTGGGCTGAGATTCAAACCCATGCTTTTAACCTTGACCCGGAATACTTCCAGAAGCTCAACCCATGGCCAGAAGCCAGTACACAACAAATAAAACTTAGTTTTCTCCCTCTTTCCTTCCTTTTTTGCTCTCTTCTTTATTCAGCAAGTTGAAGCAGTTCTACTTCTTGGTCATTAGCTTTTAGAACAGCAAGTCAAGGTTGAGGGGCTTTGAGTCACCGAGATCTTAGGTAGTTCAAAAATGAAAAACTCTCAGTACAGGTCCAGAGCCCCTCAAAACCCACAAAGCAAAGACAGCCAGCGCAGCCCAGGTAGAGACATCACTTCTCTGCCATGAGAACAATTAAGCCTTCAAACAGGAGAGGGCTTCAGTGATAAAAGGCAGAGTATGAGAAATGCCTGATGGTGATAGTCAAGAGCGTTTCATTGCTAATATTAGCTGTCACATCAGACCACATCAACTTGATACCAACCTGGTCAAAGCTGCCGTGGCAGACCAGCAATCTGTCTCATTTATTCACAGAAGCGTCAGGTGCAGCTTTTCCCGAGAAATGCTCATCTCAGGATTCCTCTTTCTCTGGGACGCATTAAGTCAGTGGCTTAATCAATTATTGTAATAATCATTAAATTCTTGACATGAAACTGAGCACATAAAAATATCACACACAGACACACACACACACACACACACACACACACACACACACACAGGACTTCCAAAAACCAGGCTGTCCCCTGGAGTTGTGAAGGAGCAAGAGAAGTTATCCTCAAAATACCATAGCGACTACCATTGAGGGAGAGATGACTAACCCAACAGAAGTCTGTCTTGTATGGTATTAGGAAAGGAAAGGGCGTTATATAGTAGCTAGTAGCCAGGGAATGCCCACCCTGGGGGATTTCTGAAGATTCACTGGGCCTTTCCTTCAGCTAGGTCACCTAGGAAAAAAGAATCACAGATGTGCTGAGAATGTGTGCATGTCAATTATGGTGGTGAAGGTAATCTCAGTTCATTCTCTACAACCTTGTAAACTAAGTTTAATTTCACCATGCAGTAGACAACATGAGGCCAGAGGATTTAAGCAGCTACTCAAATTTATTGAGCCAGTAGGTTATAAAGCCTGGATCTGAAGCCAAGGCTATCTGCTATCCAAAGTTCTTTCTCATTTTACTGTGCACACAAGGCAATAAATTATCTCTTGGTCTCTGGGACTCAGCAGTTAGTGAACAGGAATGAGGATCAAATTCTATGACATGAAACACTGAATCAGGGAGAAGTAAGACTACGAAGCAGTCAAGTACAGTAACAACGACCAACAGTGCAGAACCTGGCCCCTCCAAACGTGGAATCTCCTGTTGGCACATACCTGTGTGCCATCCAAAATGTTTTGGAACTGTGCCATCAAAAATAAAATTTTTGCATTATTGGTAGCCAAATGATGCCACATAATTTCATACCGATGAGGTATAAGCAGAAATACATACCTACAGGAAGCTTTCAGAAACCTTACAAAAAGACACCTGACATGTACCTTTTCCCTCTCCCTCATCTCTTCAAAGCTCTTTCTTGAAGAATGTTTAAAGGATACATTAGTTACTTGCCTCATTGCTGCAACAAAATACCTGAGGAAGGGTTTATTTCCGCACATGGTTTCAAGGGTACAGTCCATCATGGCAGATGCTTTCAGCTCGCTTTCTCCTTTCACACAGTCCATGGCTCTAGAATGGAATGGTACTGCCTATATTTACTGTGGGTCTTTGTACCTCAGTTAAACTAATCTAAATGATCCCTCTTAGCCGTACAATCCAGTCAAGTTTACATCGAGGTTAAACATCATAACTCTACCTCCTGGCACCCAAACTCATCATTTTTGAAACCATAACTTTCCTATCATTGTCCTCGTGGTCCTCTCGATATGCCAGATGCAGTTCAAAGATCCCCACAGTCTTTAACAGTTGCAACACTTTAATAGCCCCCAGAGTCCAAATTTCTTCTGAGACTCAGGGCGAGCTCTTAACCAAAGCTCCTATAGAATCAAATACTTGTTACATGCCTGTCACAGAACATTCCCATTCCAAAATCAGTTAGTGGGTGAATAGGGGAATCACTAAACCCTTCATGTTCCTCAA
Organism: Psammomys obesus; assembly: GCF_907164565.1. Taxonomy (NCBI): domain Eukaryota; kingdom Metazoa; phylum Chordata; class Mammalia; order Rodentia; family Muridae; genus Psammomys; species Psammomys obesus. The sequence goes on along the minus strand of NW_026596057.1, from coordinate 3,813,762 downwards.
TGAAGGAAATGACACTTTCTCTTCTTTACCTGCCATCCCCTCTCCCTCTTTACTTCTTCATCATTATCAGCAGCACAATAACATACCATCCATTCACCTGTGTTCACATTTCCTTCCAGGTATTTCCTCTCATCTTGCTCCTTTTCAAAACTCCTGAATGTTCTATCCTACTGCTGTCTTCAGGTCTGCTCTTCCTGTTTTCTGTGGTTCCAATGACATATAAACTAAAGACCTTGAATTGCTGAATGTGGGGCTCGATTACGCATTCTCACCTTAATTGATCCATCAGTGATATTTGGCACTGTTAAACAAATCCATTACTCAGAAATACTGTCGTACACACCTGAACTTTTCTCCTGATTGTCCTCAGTGCACCTGGTGGTCACCTTTCCTTTTTCTGGCTGGTGCTGTCTCCTTCCCTTGGCCTCCAACTGAGGAGTTGCTTAAGATTCACTCCTAAATTCTTTTCTGTTTTAGGGGTAAGGAATCTCACAACGCTGTCCAAGCTGGTCCCAAACTAACTATATCCCACACCCAACTTGAAATCTGCCTTCCTCAGCCTCCTCAGAGCTGCAAATTACAAGCAGGTGCCACCACATACGGTTTCTCAGCAATTTCTCTTCTACACCTCAATGTGTTCCCACTGGAAATTCATCAGAAACTGACTCTGCATGGACAACTTCCGTAGTTGCAAATAACTTCTGCATTGGCTCTCTTTCGAGGTCTGACATGTCACCTTCCCTGTGAGGCTTTAACGAACCACTATATTTATTATGTAATGTAGGAAGAATAAAGTTGCTCGGTAGGTAAAATCCTTAAGAAGTTGAGTCAAATACCCAAGACCAACACTGTAGGAGAGAACTCTCTCTCACAAGTTATCTTCTGACCTCTCACACATGGGCACATGTGTGCGCACACACATACACACTAAATGTAAGGAAAAAGAAAGATGCAATCAACTTCCACTCCATCAGAACATCCCCGTCTTTTTCTTTTACTTTATTCTCCTTCACAATACTTTCTATTTGCTATTATATGATATATGATTATATTATATTATATTATATTATATTATATTATATTATATTATATTATATTATATTATATTATATTATGTGTTTATTTTGTGTTGCCATGTCCTGGACTGTGGCTTTGTGGGGATGTGGATTTTTGTCCACTCTATACACTTACACTCTTAGAATCTGGAATAATTTCACACATAGGAAGCACTTTATAAATACTGTGGGAAGAATAAATGGGTAGGTGCTCTTATAAGTGCTACCATAATATTAACAAAATGATAGTTGGAAGCGTCCATTCTCACACCAAATTGGTGGATCTAGCTACAACAATTGTGTTTTTACCTCTAAAATGTTTCTTCCCTTGAACCTCCCATCTGTATTATAGTTTCAGTTTTTGGGGTGCCCACATGCATAGTCCCTTCAGAATCCTGAAAGATGCGGTATAAGAGACTGAATGTCCACTTCCAAAGAGTTCGACCTCCTAACCACCAGAACCTGTGAATGTCTATCATACAGCAAAGGGAACTTTGCAAACTTCCTGTTATAGACCATAGAGCAAGGGAAGCGGGCAGCTGCATTATCCTTGTGGACCCAATCTGACTGTGTGAACCCTCCAGCTTGAAGATTAATTAAGTGTTAGAAAGATCAATGAGACTGCAATGTGGGGACACTCAACTTTCCAGTGCTGGCTTTGAGAAGGACGAAATCAAAAGACAAGCAGCAAAGACAACTCATGGTTAGGAATGCAACTGTCAACTTCCAGGAAATAAATTCTGCCAACCTGAGCAAGCCTAGGAATGAGCTCTTCCCCAGAACACCCAAATAAAAGTCTGCCTGGTCATTTAGCATTTTATATATCTAAACAGAGAATTAATCTAAGTCGACCTGGACTTGTGCCTAACTATAAGGGGGGGGGGGGAAGCGTGTGTCTTAAGTTGCTAATGTTTTGATAACTGCTACAGTGACAAGGGGATCCTAATCCACCAAATGACTGTCACTAACTGGGGATTCTGAAATATTTGTAACCTGGGAATAATCTCTACTTGCCAAACAGTCAGGCCTACTCTGCCAGAGCTGGCTTCCTTCGGATTCCTAGAATGTCACACTGACACATTAACCTATTATTAAATGCCACTTTCTTTTGATTTCCTTGGTGTCAGAACTTTAAAGAAACTAAAATATCGGAGGTCATTCTATATCTGCTCCCAGGCTGGAGGGAAAATACTCTCAAGCCTTTAGCTCCTGCATCTGCTGAGCTAGGCTTAACTAATGGTCTGACTGCCTATTAAGCTTCAAGGAAGTAGGAAATGGCTGCTTTCATAGAATTAGTAAAGGCCACCAAAACTAAAGGTCAGACCGAGTTGACATTAAATACAGTATTTCCAGTGGGGCGATGCAGCTGCTTTAAAGAGCAGTGCCCACATGTCCCAGCATGCCCCAGCAATGCCTATTCATTCAACGAGCACAATGTTTTGAGTGCTGATGGAATCCAGGCAAACTCTGTCAGCCCCTGGCCTTTGCCACCTGTGACCCACATTAGCCACGATAGGCCTAATTTTTATCAACAAAGCCCCCTAAGTGACCTAGAACCTTGTGCCTGCGTCCATATTTAAGATCTTACATCCGCTCCTGTAGGTGTCTCAGCGCCACCGGAAGCTGGATGCTTGTTTATCCTCTCCTGTGGCTGCGAAGGACAGAGAAAGAAAAGAGGCTGAGTACAGGGAAGAGCCTAGCTGAGCTGAGTCTATGCAGGAAATTCAAATTCTAGTAGAAGGCTCAGTAACCTGGGAGCTTCCGGAAGGAGAGTGGAGCAGGCGGGACCGTGAAGCAGACACAAACGTTAGCCAGGCGATTGTAGAAGCGGATGGATCTCGGTTCCACCACTTTCACAAAGCCTGAATCCAAAGCCAGGCGTGATAGAGCACGCCTTTAATCCCAACACTTGGGAGGTAGAGGCGGATCTCTGAGGTTGAGGCCTGATCTACAGAGCAAGTTCCAGAGTTCCGTTACACAGAGAAACCCTGTCTCAAAAAACAAACAAAAAAACTAAACATACAAAAAAAATCTGTATCCTTTCAACCTCTCTGAGCCTTGATGCTCATTCATTCATTGAGGATAATATTAAAATACATGAATTAATACGCACTACTGTTTCAATATAGTCTATCAATTTTCTCTGCTTTATTTTTACTCCGTGGCACGTATTAACGTCTGACATCTGCAGCTGCATTCTGTATTTACTGATGAATGTCTGTCTCCATCTTGTCTATCCTACACACGTTGATAGAAGGCTCACGACAGTAGGAACATGCCCCTGATCTCCGCCTCCTCCACTATCGTGGATTGCACCCAGACTGTAAGCTAAAATAAAACCTTGTTGTCTTCAATTGCGTTTGTTATATCAGTTTTTTTAAAAGGGTAGTTGATACACAAAGTTGGTTCTGAGAAGTGGGGTTGTTGCCGGGACAAATCTGAGCGTGTGGTTATAGGCCTTCAGAGCTGTTTTGCAAGAGGAAAGTGGAAGAGCTTGAAGCTGCAGGGAGAGAAGTCCCAGAACAGTGTTAACCGTGCTTAGCCACCCATTCTAATGGGTGTGCATGATCAGAATGATGAGAGAGATGAAGGCAGTGAAGTCCTACTGGGGTTTCAGAGGTGAATAAGGACTCTTTTAGAAATTTGGGAACAGGGCACTCATAATGTTCTGACAAAAAATAAAAATACAATCTGGCCCCTTTCTACCTGTCTCCTGAAACCTTGATGAAGCTTGATTCAAAAGTAATGGAATATTTTTTTCTACTCCCCCCCACCTTTTTTTTCCCAGACAGGGTTTTGTTTTGTTTTGTTTTGTTTTGTTTGTTTTGTTTTGTTTCTGTGTAATAGCCCTGGGTATCCTGGAACTTGCTTTGTTGTCCAGGGTGGCCTTGAACTCACAGAGATCTGCCTCTGCCTCCACCTCTGCCTCTGCCTCTGCCTCTGCCTCCTGAGAGCTGGGATTAAAGGTGTGCACCACTGCCCTCTCCCACTTTTAACAGAAGAAAAGTTTAAGACAATGTAACATACTCCCAGACCTTAGCACAACTTATGTCATGAGAGGAACACCGTTCAGGCCATGGAACCCAGGACATGGGCAACACTACCTGTCAAAATGAAAGCACAGACCTAATCCGTCATAGTCCATAATTCTGGGGAAGTCCCTAGATGTACTGACCTTGCTTTTTGACTTCTGTAGTTCCACTTCTGGCTAACGGTTCCTGCTAACTGAGGTGTGCTGACCCAGGCTATGTTTTTGTGATTAAAGCTCACCCTGAGAAAGGCTCGGGGCCACACTGGGATCATGGACACCCAGAGTAGTGGTGGCCAGCTAATGAAGACTTCTATTGGCTCGAACCCGGGATTGAGCAGGCTTCTCTCATGCCTACTTCACAACAACAGCAGCATTCAGCCGGTGTCATGGCTATTAATACTGGTTTTATTGAATTTTTCAATGAGATAAAAAACAGGAAAAAATGAGAAAATGTTCAATTTAGTAAGTAAAGTTACAGAAAAGGCACAGGCAGGAGGAGGAGGAAAGGGCATAATTGCTAAAGACACAGCATCACCAAATAGAAACCTCACAGGAGACAACAGAAATGGTGCCCTGACATCAAGATCCTACTCATCAAAAGCCCCATCTTATAGGAACACAAATTATTTGAAAGCAGAGCACCTGAATTGAGAGTGTCACCAATGGGGTTCTCTACCCCACCTAGAAAAGTGTCTTACTGGGTTCAGCTGCTGAGGCACATCAAGGCCACTGTAACTGTGGTGCGGTGACAGATTACATCTAGAGATAGCAGTAGAACTGGCCAACATCACCCCCATGGTGCTGGGTGTAAATGTAAAAAGCCAGAGTGAGAGAAAGGGTCAGAGAGGCTTGCACCAAGACCCTAGAAAGTCACAGAAACCGGTGAGTTGTAGGAGGATCAGGTTCCATCCAGAGAAGCTCTAAGAAACCACTGAGTGAAGCTGTGAAGGTGGAGCATAAATTGGAGGCCACAGAATGCTGGAAATGGCTGCTCCATGAAGAAAGCTGCAGATTTGGAGTAGAGGAGTAGATGCAGTTCATAAGTGCTGTAGGCAGCAAAGCTGGAAAAACAGGGTCATCCGGGTACATGGGAGCCAAAAGGATTCTACCATCAGCAACCCTCGATGTCAGATACAAAGCTTCAAGATTTGGTGTTTGTCAAACGCCAGTCTTAGATTCCAGTCTTGTTTGGTTCAATATTTTCTTACTATGTCCTTGTTCTTCCCTTTTGGAATGGGAGTGTTTAATCAGTATGGTTATATATTGGAATAACATAACATTTTAACAAGAGCTCACGGATGGGTTATGTGAATTGTAGAGTGTCTGCATTTAGACGTTTGAAACTATTAAAAACTACAAAAATCTTTTGAAGTTGGAACGACTACGTTTTTCACCATGAGGTGGCCATGGACCTTTGAGGGTCCTGGGCAGAATGTTGTGATTTAAGAGTGGTGTTCTGGGTCTGGAGCTGGCAGAGGGCAGACTTGTAATGGACATACCTTTGAGGATGCTCCCAGAGACGTTTGATCAAGTTGAGAAGCCTGAATGCCAGCAGGGCCTCCACAGACTAGAACCCCGCGCTGAATAAAAAGAAAACAGTGAGTGGAACAGTGAGACTCACCTCTTTCATCTGCTTCCTGACAATGGAAGTGCCAGGGGTTCCTGCCACAACGGTCAGAGTCATGCTTCTTGCCACATCTCCTCTGCCGTGGTAGGCTCCATCCTGAAACTGTGAACCAAACTAAACCCTTCCTTCAGTAAGTAGCTCTGGTCAGATAGCGTGTCGTAACGGCAGGGAAAGCAGTACACTCGCCCCTCTCATTTGGAAGTTGAGAATAATAACAGAACATCCCTGAGACATAAGTCAAGGGTTAAGCAACTAAACGTATAAAGTACCTCCCAGAAGGTCAAACACACTACGAGTTCACACTATCAATGTCAGGTAATATTAGCAGCCTCTGGACTACTGATAACGAGGCAATGTCGGTTGTCTGCATGCAGCATGAATTTATGAATGTCTTTATTCTGTGTCTAGGGAATGTCTTTATTCTTTGTCTAGGACGTAGTAGTTCTCCAATAAATAGTTACACAGTGGTGAACTGGACATATTCAGGGCCAGGATTTGGGTAGAGGGGCAGAGTAACATTCCATTACAAAGTGTGTCTACTACACAGACTGGTAGGGTTTCTTGACTCCTAGAGTTTCATGAGACTGAAGACCATGCTTCATGAACAATCGTATTGGAAGGTATGGTGAAAACCTTTGTGTAAAAAGGCCTCATGGAGGGTCCTTGAGAATCCTGCAGTGAGAAGGTAGTGGCCTGCTCTACTTTGAATCCCCAAAAGACATGAATTGTACAAGAAACAAACTTGGTCCCATCCTTCTCCCTCTGATCCTGATTCAGCATGAATTGCTTGTTCTCACACAACATTCCATTATTGCTATCCACAGTGGGCAGGCCTTCCTCCCTCATTTAACCTGTGTAGACAGTCCCTCACAGCCGGGCCTTCCCAGAGGCTTGTTTCCTAGGTGATTTCAGATCCCAGCAAGTTGACGATCAAGATTATTCATCATAAAGCATTTGTTAGATAATTAATTACAGTGATGAACAGCTGACGCAGAAACAATTTGAGATCACAGGTAGCAGCAAAATAATGATAGTGATAAGTGAAATATGAAGTGATAAGTCTTGTTTATTACCTTTTAAATATAATTACAAGTTTATATATTACATATTTTAATAATTGCTTAGCCTGATTTTTAATAACAAACTCTCAATTTTTCCTGGAAATTTAACCACCGACTCCTGTGAGCCAGGACGACCTATCTTTAACACATCACTGTTTGTATATGATATGGATCCTACTACTCACAAATGTCTTTTACTTGCTCCAGACAAATAAATAAAAGCCCAAGTGTTAGTGCATGAAAACTAATTCAGGCTGCTTTCCCAGGCAATACACAGGAACCAGACCCTAGAGGGGAGCTGCTGTAATGCTCTATCAAACGCTCAGATGAGTATGGTGAAGTGGGGCAAGCCCTAAGCGGCTCGCTTCCAAAGGCTGGCCTAGAATATCTGAATGCGCTGGCTTCTTACTGGGTCAAGGACTGCTGGAAATATCTAGGCAATTCACTTAGACATAATCACTCTGAATACATGGTTATTTAAGATGCTGAAATGTAGAAATTTTGTCTAGACTCTACAAGAATGAACACCAAAGGGCCATACAGCGCAAGGGTTACAGCTGTGGAGAAATTGTCCCAGCTGTGATATGCACAGGCTCACACTGGTCAGCTTTTGTACTCTCGACCCCACATTCAGAAAAAAAAAAGAAAAGACATGGTACCCAGAGAAACTTCGGCCCAAACTACTGATATTCCTTTTGTCTAGTGACTACAATAAACTGAGTTCCTCTGCTCCTTGGGCCATTTCTTAGAGCCAGTGCACTGTGAGCACGTGAGCCTCTCTCAGGAGGCTGACCAAGCAGCCTAGTTTTCTTGAGAGTGTTCTGGATTTAGCACAGAAAATTCAGAGTTTCAGAAAATTCTTCAAGTAAACCACATAGTTATTCATCATATCATTGGCTCCCGAGGCCAGTAATCTATAGCTTTTGTCTTCCGGGAGACGCTCAGAAAATAATTGTATGGTGTTCTTCAGATGATGAGTATGAAGAGGACATACAAAAAGACCCAAGTTGAAGAGGATTTGAAGGGAGAGGTCACCACAAATTCTATTTCAAAAGGATGTCCTAATGTGGTCCATAAAAGCTGGCAGACAGCTAGCAGCAGAAAAGGCACTTCTCTCTCTCTTTTCTCTCTCTCTTTTTTTCTCTCTCTGTCTCTCCATTTCTCTCTCGTGTGTGTGTGTGTGTGTGTGTGTGTGTGTGTGTGTGTGTGTGTGTGTTAGAGTATAACTTGGGAATTGGATTGCTTCTTTCACCTTGTGGGCCCGCCCACAGGATCAGATTTAGGTCCCAGGCTAAAATGACAACAAATGCCTTCTCCTGCTTAGCCGTTTCGACAATCCTGAAAAAGAACATTTCAAAGAGCCCCAAAGGGCATCCCACCCTCTCTTTCCCACTTGCACCTTTTCTTTTCTTCTTGTCAGCCCTGCTTGAAAATATGGCAGCCCTCACCACTCTGGGCAGATAGAAATATCTTTGTGTTGTCCTCGGAGTCCTCTCTGGACTCTCCCACCCAGACTGTCAGGAGTGCGGAGGGCCACTCACTGAAGTCAGCAGCACTGCGGGTGACTCTCTGCTGCCCGCCTACAGGAAAAACGAGCCTATCCCTCCACACGGGCCAAATCAACACTGACGTTCCCAGGAACCTGCTTTCTGGAAAGATCCGAACATTCACTCTCTGCTCGACATGGGCCCCACTATTCTTCTCCAAGGCTCATCACAACAGCCATCAAACTCCTTCCCTTTGTCCCTCACTGTCACAGACATCTGTTTATTCTACCAACAAACACCTCAGAGGCAAATGCCTCCTCCCAAAACTCAGTTTGACAATTTGTCACCGTTTTTTTTTTTTTTTTTTCTTTTCTAAAAACTCAGTCTGGTTCTCTTTAAAGCTCATCTCTTCCTTGTCACTCTGACCCACTTTTGTCTTGTGCTCCCTAGCCTTTGATCAGCAGTATTTATAGTATATATTCAGAGTGTGGCAAGGATTATGGCTACCTGCCAAGCAATTGATTATTGGCTAACACAATCTGCCTTCAAGGAGCACAGAAGCTGCAGTGGACAGCGAAACAGTCCTGAAACTTAAAGGAAGTGAAAACGTGTTTCTCTTCGGGCAACATTCAGAGGTAGATGGTGAAGACTGGTGGGTGGTTTGAATTTATGCCGTTGTTGAAAGATATTGTTCTTGTGTGCATGTTGGAAGTTAAATTGCTACCACAACTGGAGTGCAGCTGACTTGGAAAAGAATGTGTTCTTAGATGAGAAACTCCACTGCACCCAGCATCGTGCAGGAAGTGTCAGCTCATTCCTCAGGGAGAACTAGGTCGTGTGATCTGACCTAAGGGTAACAGAGACTGGGAAAGGTGCGATAGTCCGACAGCCATCTGTCCAGGTGTCAGTCCATCTGTATGGAGGAGGGGAGAACAATAAAGGAGGCCCCTTTAAGAGTAGTTAAGGGGCAAATTATGCAATGAGCCAGCCGCTCAAATCCAGCTTCATCATCTTCTGACGGTGATTGTATTTGTCAAGATCCACCTTAGTTTTATTGCCTGTAAAGTGTAATCAAAACTCTAAATAAGAATCATGCTTGGATATTTAGCCAGAATCCTCCCTAGCCTTTATTCTGTAGAATGACACTGACAGGTAGAAGCAAAAGTTGCTTCAAACAGTAAGAATCCCGGGGTTGTGGCAAAGGCTGCAAAGTCACAGACTCTGTCTCTCAGAGGCTCTGGCATCTGACTGCTTGGTCCTCAGTTGGGGACACAGTTCGGGGAGGCATGGGGGTGTAGCCTTGCTGGAGGGAGCCCATCACTGAGAGTGGACTCTGAAGTCAAAGCCAGGCATCATTCTTAGATGGCTATCTCTACACTGTGCTTGAGGTCCAGAACGTGAGAGCTGTTGCTGTCATCACCAGGCCTTCACTCCACCATCACAGATTCTTATTTCTCCAGAACTGCAAGGACAAACAAATCCTTTCTTTGGTAAGTTGCCTTTGTCTTGGTTGTCTTAGTATTTTACCACAGCACCAGAAAATGAACTAACACATAAAAGCAAGGTCTGCAAAGTGCTCTTCTAAAACAGTGTGTGGCGTACAGTAAACACGATCACTGAACTTTTACAGATATGTAGCTCATGGTCCTTTTCTGGGTGTTTGGCTTTGAACAATTCATGCAATAATCACTTTGTTGTTTCCTTCCTTGAACACCTTTCCCTTGTGGAATTTTTCCTAGGCTAAATTATGATTTTTTTTTTATATTAAGCTTTTCAAGAGCAGGAGTTCCCATGGATTCATCCCTAGCGAAATTCCATAGCAGCCTTTGCCACAACCCCAGGATTTTTAATGGTTGAAGCAATTTTTGCTTCTACCTGTCAAAGTGTCATTCTGCAGAATAAAGGCGAGGTGGGATTCTGACTGAATATCCAAGCATGATTCGTATTTAGAGTTTTGATTTTTTTTTTTCCCCTGAGGTGACATTATTTCTATGCAAGGTCTTACACAGATGGCAAACTCCCCAGACCAGTGACCTATTTCTGGTCTTCTCTCCAAGGAAAAACCAACCCTTTGGCTTAGTACAGGTGGTCTTCCTTTTAACTCCCTGACTTTCAAAGACTTGAGGTCTCAGCTCCCAGTTCCTTGGTGGGCATAAAGCACCCCACTTCCAAAGCCATTTACCTGCACTCACTTACATAGCCTCAGATCAGCTCTTGTCTGTCAATAAAACTTTTGTCTCCTCCTTTCTAGTACCCTCTCTTCTACTGCTTCCAGTGTCTATCCTGTTCTCCTTTTTGAATGAGAGTGAAGCATCTTCCCTAGGCTCCTCCTTGCTGTTTAGCTTCTTTAGGTCAGTAGATTTTAGTATGTTTATCCTATATTATATGGCTAATATCTACTTATAAGTGGGTATATACCATGTGTGTCTTTCTGTTTCTGGATTACCTCACTCAAGTCTTTTTCTAGTTCCATCCACTTGCCTACAAATTTCATGATTTCCTTCTTTCTAATAGCTGAGTAGTCCATTGTATAAATGTACCACAATTTCTGTCTCCATTCTTTGGTTGAGGGGCATCTAGGTTGTTTCCAGATTCTGACTATTACGAAAGCTACTATGGTCATAGTTAAGCAAATATCCTTCTTGAGTGGTTGAACATCTTTCGGATATATCCCCAGGAGTGATATAGCTGGATCTTGAGGTAGCACTATTCCTAATTTTCTGAGAAAGCACCCAGATTGATTTCCAAAGTGGTTGTGTGAGTTTACATTCCCACCAGCAAAAGGAGAGGGTTCCCCTTTCTAGTTTTCCTCACTGTCTTCCCATCTCGTCTGTGGATCTAACTTAAAAATTTTTAATGCTTTTTTTTTTTGACTGACATTCTTTTGTACTGAATGTTGGGGGGGTTCCACACCTGTTCCATCTGCCAAGTCTTTTGCAAGTTTGTTCGAAGCCTAATAAGATGCGGATAGGATTCCTTTGGGGGAAAGGACAAGGAATTCTGTATTTATTTGAAAGGAATGTGTTCAAAAGGCACGTAGGGTGACATGCAAGGAAGATGGAGATGCACTGATGGGCCAGCATTGGAGTATCGTGTGCTCTATGGTCTTGGACAACTGAGTCACACAGCAATAAGTAGATGTGCCACTAAGAAATTACACCACACACAGATCTAGTTTCCTGGGGGAGGAGACAGTGAAAGGCCACCTTGGAGTGGGGACATGAGGGGGAAGATAAAGACAGTCAGACAGACAGAACGAACAAGATAGGGATTGAGGCCTTTTGTGTGTCGTAGCACCTGGTGCACCTGGCACAGCCGGTGATGACATAAGCTGTCACTAGGTCCCTGAGGGCAGGCCAGTGGAAATGCCTGATTGCTAACACCTGCCCCTCGCACGGTAGAGCTGGCCTTGTTTGTGAGGGTTGGGGATGAGAGAGGAAGATAGGCCCTGTCCCATGGAAGACTGCTCCCCCAACCTGGGCAGTATCTCCATGACATGGGGCAACCGCAGAATATCCAAAAGGAGTCCCAGTGTGGATCCAGTATCCATGGGACAGCAGGAACCAGAGGCCTCAGACCAGACCAATGACTCACTGCAATGAACATTCGCAAGTAAAGACGCGTGGACAAAAGGGTGCACTGTGTGACACACCAGGGCACGCCACAGTTTTCCACAAAGGGGTGTTTTGTTGTTGTTTTGTTTTGTCTTGTTTATTTCTATTTGTGTTTTTCTTTTTCTTTTGGGGGGAGGTTGTAGGGGAGGAGATCAGATATGGAGGGACTGGGAAATGAGTGGGGTTGGAGTGCATGATATGAAATTCGCAAATAACCAATAAAAGGTTTTTAATTTTTTTTGTTTCTTGATTGTGTGTGTGTGTGTGTGTGTGTGTGTGTGTGTGTGTGTGTGTGTGCGTTGAGACAGGGTTTCTTTTTATAACCTTGGCTGTTCTGGACTTACTTTGTATACCAGGCTGGCCTCAAACTCACAGCGATCCACCTGCCTCTGCCTTCCTGAGTCCTGGGATTAGAGGTATGCACCACCATGCCCAGCTTAAACAGTTGTTTTGGGGTTTTTTTTTTGTTGTTGTTGTTTGTTTGTTTTCAAGTGCGTACTATATATTTTTACAAAGTTGTCTCTTTTCTTTGTAGTTATTATTACAATGTCACATGATCAAAAATATTAAACCTCAAGCTAATTTTTTTTTCATTTGGATGCACAAATGTCAGAATAAATCTTTGCAAAAATAATAGTTAAATAGCTTATATCCACCTAAGTTAAAGAGAATTCATAACAGTTTTTTTTCTTCCAGGAATGAGAATGCCCAAAGGCACTGACAGTTCTGACTGATGCCTCTGAAGCCATGGCTCTGACTTTGTATCTCTGAATTCACAGCTCCGGTTTATGGCCATGAGCACCCATATTCTGGCAGGTTGTTTGACCTATAGGTCTTGATCAAACCAAAGTAACCTGGGAAACACTATGGAATCTAGGAAAGATGGATCCTTAGCTCATCTCCCAGTCCTCCAAGGAAATAACCAGTCAGCTGTCCAATATTTATTGAGCCCTGCATCTGGTCCAGCCCTGTGCTAGACTCTGGGGCACCATGGTTCCACGAGTGATGAAATAAAAGGGTGAAAGAAATAAGCAAGAGACTGCACCTTTGAGTTTGTTCCTTATTTTTTAAAAGCTTTCTATTCAGTTGATGAGAGACACCACTACACAGAAGCTTAACAAAGCATGATAGAGATGAAAAGTCCGAAAGAATGTACAAGGGGAATAGCAGTTGTTGAGGCAATGAACATGGAGTGGGAAAGATGCCAGAAAGGCTGCTTCTGGGAGCAACAATCTGCTGTAATTTCGCTCTGGTGAACAAGGCCAGCAATAAGCCAATTCAAAGAGTCCCTCTCGGTGAGCAAATTATACATGAAAATATAATGTTCTGATAACCATTGCCAGGCTAGACACAAAACAAATCTTGGGTGGAAGGCCCAGGCTCTTGACTGACAGTCAGCTGTCTGGCAGTTGATCTCTTCCCCAGAGGCAGTCTTAATTCTATTGGTTTCCGGAAACTAAGGTTAAACATTTTATTAAGGATGCTAACTTCTACCAGAACTAGATTCTGAGCTTCAACTTAGAAAATAATTCTATCCCAGAAAATATTTAGGACGTTTTTGCTTTTACAGCAGAGGCAGCCATGCCTTCTGTGGGTTTGCCTGCCCCTACAAGGCAATACAGGCTACGAAACTCATATTACCTTGTATAAACTTTTTGCCAAAGGCCATGTCTGAACTCCTATATTCTCTCTCGAAGAAGGACAGCCTGGTCGCCTTATTCCTGCGTAACAGACATACTAGGATCAGGGTCAGACATGGGTACCAGTAAGTCTACAGCTTGTACAATTAGAGAGTACTGTTTGCAGATAAAACATAAAATCTGGGGGCTGGGGAGACGGCTCAATGGTCAAGGGCACTGGCAGCTCTTCCAGGACCCGGATTCAGTTCCCAGAATGCACATAGTGGTTCATAGCCCACTAGCTAGCTCCAGTTCTAGCGGACCCTATGCCCTCTTCTGACCTTCGCTAGCACCAAGCATGCACATAAGTACACAGACACACATGCAGGCAGATCACTCATACAAGTAAAACAGTAAAATAATATTTTTAAAACAATAAACTTTAATAAAAGGTAGGCATAACATGACTATTTCTGTAAGATGGAGGAAAAATATCAAGAGGAAATCCTTGAGTCCTGGGTGTCAAGTAAGTATTTCCTCCTAATTGAAATATTCCCTCCAGGAAGGAGGGGAAAGGCTCCCAAGACCCATTAATCTAAGAAAACTTTAAAACTCAGAAGGTTGCAAGTTTTGCAAGCCGCCTCCCTAAGGTTATGAAAGCAATAAACACTGTCTGGAGAGAAGACCCTCTTTGGCCAGCTAAACCGCCAAGACATTGCCCAGGGAGCTTCAGGGATGCAGCCTTCATAAATTGTCACCCAGACTGGGTAGCACTTTCTGGTGATGTAGCTGGCCCTGAGTCACCCACACTCCTGTGAGTAATCCTTTGCCCATGCTTCTGGAAGTAGTCCCTGTAAACTCATTAGTTCACTAAAGGTAGACTCGGATGGGACTTTTTCTTCTGTCTGTTTCCAGGGCCCTGCGTGGCTGAATAAACATTTGCTCATGTCTTTCTAGGAAAAGCCACATAAGGCCAGGAGATATAGGGTTGTTCTTCAGGAGCCTCTCACCTATAAACGGGTTTGCAGCAAAGCTCCCCAACTGCATCTTGGCCTGTCCTACCCACCAAGGAGACAGTATCCCCCTCAGACTCTAAATTCTAAACTCTTGTCTACTCCCCAGTAGTTCAGCCTCTGACTAGTGGGCTCCTCCTATAGGCAGGCTCAGTTATGGCCCCCTAGTACCACTGCTACTCTGGGTAAGTCAGTACCCATCAACCTACCCTGGTTTCACCCAACAAGCAAAAATGGCAATTTGCTTCTCTGTGGATAGATTCAACAAACATCTGTTGACCAATAGGAGCCAAGCACCGTGCTGAGGTGGAGATGAACTTTCTAGTAAATGAAGATAATATCTACATATATTGAAGAAGTGGGCTCTCTTTCCTTCATTTATTTCCACGATATTTACTGTGAAAATCGCCTCTGTGCCAGGATCTGAGCCACAGAAGCCTGTCAAGGAAACAAAACTGACACTCCCACTTAATAGATGAAGGCTCTCAGCTCCCAAACCTGCCAAGTATCTGCTGATAGCAGAGTCAGGGTCAGAGAGGTGAGTCGAAAGCTTTACAGCCAGAGGTTTAACCTACTCCACATTAACCATCCAGCCAGAGCCTTCTAGTTATGATGCAGACCCATATATACACATTCACACAGATAATAGATGCTTATGTGTTGCAATTTACAGAGCATTTCTTAGAAATTGCATCATCCATCTTCTAACAACCTTGTGAAGCACCAGGGAGAAGTGGGAGGAAAAGGCCAGACCTTCCTGCTGTCCTGTCGGCTAGCTGAGAGCCTGGAGGAAACCCCTTTCCGGCAGAACCAGGAGGGTGCTGATTAAATCATTTCTAAGGCTCCACAATGCTGCTGTCCTTTGATCATCCCTCTGCTAACTTCAACCATATATCCCTTCCCACGGGCCCCTTTGTCATGTGAGTGGCATCAGAGGAGGCAAGTAAGTAGGAAGAAAAGGAGGGGAGAGATTGATGGCAGGGTTTGAAGCTATTCAGAAGCAGAAGCAAATGTGCAGCCACCAGAAAACTTAAAGCTATTTTGGCCAAAAGCCCTGACGCTGAGGAGTTCGCTAGATGTCGGGATTCGTTCCTGCTCAGCCAGCTGCCAGGGAGCAGGCTTTCTGAGGTCTGTCGGCATCGACCAGGGTCTGTGAAATTACCACACACTCCCCCACCTCCAGAATGTTCTTGCCCTTTCCAGGTACTAAACACACATTGTGGATGGTACCAAGCACCCCCGGAAGTGCCAGATTCCAGACATTGTTCCTCAAGAGACGAGGGATGCAGATGGGGGAAGGACCTGCTTGCAAAGGCCAGGCTGCCCAGATGACTCAGCAGACAGAGAGAAGCACTGCATTTTAAAGAATAGGTAGAGGGAGTCCTAAAATATTCCGTGATTCTCTTTAGAGAGTTGCCACTTCTCCATTTGATTTTTGTTGTTGTGGAGTAAGGTCACACCTTGTTTCTCTTTGAGGAAATGATTTCTGCTCCATCTCTATTTGTCAATCCTTCAGGATTGTAATCTGGGCCAATAATGAACTCTGGGAAATGTGCAGACACCTAAAATTAAAAGCAGATTGTCAAAGGGAATTGTGGTTCCCCAGAAGAATATGGAATGCCAGCCCTTGGCCCCCGTGTTCTTGAGTTAAAAGCAGAGAGCTTCGAAAGACCAGGTTGTGTGATGTGGGTAAGTGGCAGGTTTGTGTGCACACATCGAAAGGTTTCCTTCAGAGATCATAAGTAACCACTTCAATTAAAAGCTGTCCTCTTACAAAAATGGGCTTGTACCACTGTGGGATCAAGGGAGGCGGTATTTGTTTAAAGCCCTTAAAATTAATTAGATTGGGAAAAGGAATGTAAGTAAATTAATTAGCAGCAAATTTCCTATGCACAAAACCCCAAACAAAAATTGTCTGTGGCCAATTCAGACACTGCCCATAACTGGAAGCCATATAGCTCCATCCACACTGCACAGTCACACCACAGGCTCTGTGACATTTGGTCAGCACAGCCTTCATTCAGTCAACCCTGGGGGAAGGGGTGCAGGGTCGGGGGGAGAAGCCTGTGATCCTGAGTATCTCTGTCATCTCTGTGCCCTGGAGTTTGCAACATTCTCCTAGCTGGTTTCCAGCGGTCTCACCATGCGATCCACTGGCACATGAGTGCCCAGAACACCCCCTGAAACAATGTACCACCTAATGCTGGAGAGTTGACCTGACCTACTCATGTTTACCCAAGCCCAACACCCGCATCAGCATGTATACCTTTCAGCCCCCTCCCTTCCTGGAATGCCTGGTCATTTTCTTGAACTCAGCCCCCCTGGGCTTTCCAAGGTCTAACCACCTCTCCTCCATGGGGCTCTTCAGGACCGTCTAATTTTCCAACTCTCCTCTCTGCAGCTTCCTAATTATACTCCACTATTCCTCCTCTTCTCTTCCTGTATCTTGTTCTAACTTCATCTGACTTCTAATCATGCCCCTCCCCCCTCTCTCCCATCTAGTTTTTTGAGGACACCACTTTATGTGCAGTCACGTTGAGATCCCTACTGGGTGGGCACAAAGCTTTCTTTGAACATGGTAAAAGTTCTGTTTAGAAGGTGGCACAGGCCCTGTCCGATCCGCCTGGATGAACATCTTGCCCAGTGTCTACAAGCCTGTGCCCTTGAGCCATTTCTAAAATTCCCAGTTCTTCCCCTGTAAACGGAGACAGTTGCACTACCTTAAAGGGACGTTGGAAGGTTTGGGGTGAGGCACATTTGGTATTCAGGAAGGTTTGGTGTGTGCTACTCAACACTGGTGAGACATGATTATCAGCACCGGCTGTTCCTGGAATCTAAAACATGAGAGCTCAGCTGGTAAAGGCACTTGCCATGGAAGCTTAGTGACCTGAGTTTAATCCTCAGAACACACACAAATGTGGAAGAAGAGACCAACCCACAAAATTGTCCTCTGATCTCCACAGAAGTGCTCATGCACACACACACACACACACACACACACACACACACACGTACATACACACTTGGCATCATCATCATCATCATAAAGCTTTTTAAAATGACAGATAAAATAAGCCTGAGAACAGAGCCAAGCCTTAAATAAGGACGAGCCTTTGAGTGAAGACAGACAAATCCGTGAGACAGACCTCGATAACAAGCCTACAGGAGAATTTTAGGTAAAACGAAGCTGGGTAGACAGAGACTAGAAGAAAGTCACCTCACAGCAGTGAAGGCCAAACAGCCAATTCTCACCCAAGTAGATGCGGACTTCTCCTGCCAGGGCTCTCCCTGTCTCAAGATACCTTCCCACTGAGTGGTCTTTACATCCCTCCCAACTGCCAGAGAATCATGGCTCATTCTCCACACAACCCACACTGCCAGGTCACCTTGGCTGGAAGTACCATCCCAGACCTTAAGTGGAAAACAACTCTGCAGGAAAGGAAACTGCCTTCTCACTCTGTGTTACACTGTGTCCAGTGCTGCTCCGGCGGGGCCAGTTCACCCGTGATGCCTCATAGCCTACGCTCAGCATCTTCCTAATCCCACAGACTGCTCTTAGCTTTGCCTGTGGCTGCCTACTGCGGAGGTAGCGTGTTACCAATACAATTGTTTACACTGTTGGTGATTAAGTTCCCCCGTGGAATCTGTCTGTGTTCTGACCCTGCTGCTCTCACTGAACAATTTCACTTCTGTTCTCACCTTTGAACATGTTGCCGATGCTCCTTTTTCTGTACCAGGAAAGAGGCCATACCGAGATGGACGCTGTTTGTTAAGAAATAAGTAATGCAAAGAGAATTATCCTCCATAGGTTGACAGTGCTTCTGCCAGAAGATTCGAGTTATTAAATAAAAAAAAAAAAAAAATCACAGTGCGAGTAATGGGATACATTCCTATGAGTGTAGGGTCAAAGAGGCCCTAGAAATCTCAAGAACAACATAGGCTACTGCATTTTGCCCTTGATTACACACCATAACTGCATGGCAAGTCCTTATTGTTGAAGGCATCACACATTTTAGCTGCAGGACACAGAGAAATCAATTTTAAACTAACCAGAAAACGTCTCCTCTTCTGGCTAGCTTCCATAGTCCCAGAAGGTGCTATGTGGGCTTCTGGTCATAGCCAATGCTGGACCCTTCATACTACAATAGTAAAATGTCCAGCACGATGTGCCTACTAGTACCGGAGTAGCATGACTGTTACGGAGTAACTAATTGTTTTGAGGTGTACGCTACGGGAGGGAGTTTCACACCTCCTGCTGTAATTTGGGTCAAAAGCCATGGCTGGTCATGTGTTAATGAGTCCAATTCCGATAGTATCAATTCTACATGTTGACATATTATGCTCTTTAAAGATGCTTGATTCTCCATACAACATCTGTGGACTCAAATGGGCTTTGGAGTTCAGATCGTACAAAGAAAACAGACATTTGAGGTTGGTGACCACAGCCTAATACGAAATGCTTGTCCAGGGAAACTGAAGAGTTTCCACACTAAGTGGGGTTCACGAAGAGTATGATCAGTTCAGACTAGGTTTCACAACAAGCCAATGAGGGGATCAGAAAAGTGTGTGTGGCCAGTCAGCATCCATCCCTACTGAGCCACCCTCTGCTCTTACGTGCATTATCTTTTTTTAGCCACACAACAGTGCTACACAAGGGAGACATTGTTCATGACACGCTATAAATGAGGAAAGTAAGGCTCAAAGAGGCTAAGTATGTTGCCAATGTCAAATGAAAAAAAAAAAGGAAAAGAAGAGAAAATGAGGCACCAATGTTCACATGCTTTGTTCCCATGTTACGTGGACAGTGTCCCAGGTGCAGGATGCTTGCCAGTTATGAGAAACAAACAGAAGAAAATTTCAGCTTTTAACTGTAGTTTTCAGTTTTCATGCTCGTCTTCTTCAAGAAGGTGTTTCAGCCGGAAGCAGGGGTGGCTACTGAAAGGTAAGTGCCAGGCTTCTGGCAACCAGGCCATGAGCGCCATAGAATTCACCAATAAAGATGTCAGGTGACAGGCCCAAGTCTGGTAGCGCATGGGTGACAGGGATGGTCACATTTTCTCTTGGGATCTCACAGAATCTATGGTCAACATTAAAAGCTCAGATTTCATTTGAACTAATTAATTTCTCTAAATGATTTTTTTTTTAATTTAGAGAGTCTCCCAATGTAGTCAGGCTCGCCTAAAACTCACTATGGAGCCCAGGATGACCTGGATCTTATTACATATCCCAGACGGAGCAAATTTTTAGCCACAGTGTCACTCTTCTCCTGGCCCCCCAAGTACTTGGATTAATTGTGTGCACTACCACATCTAGCTTTTAAAAATATTTATAATTGTTTTATTGTTGCTGTTGTTGTTCATTTCTCATCCCTGTGACGTATATCTGGCATAAACCCCAGGAGGAAGATTGATTCGGGATCACAGCCTTGGCGCTTCCAAATCACCACAGTAGTTGTGCATGGTACTCAGCATCCCTGCAGCCAAGGAAGAGAAAGGAAGATGTTGGGTCTACACTGTGGCCTTCCCCCATCTTTCAAAGGGGCTGTCCATAGTCACAGATGTTTACCGCTTAGTCCCTCCCCTCTGGAAATGCCCACTGAGCCCTTCCAGTGCTTCTTGGTCCACTTGAGTTGACAGTAATGATTACCCGTTTCACAGTAGTTTACCTATGAACAACCGGACGTCTCCACAATCCAATGTCTTCATTCCTTCACGGGGCTAATGGGATCCTGCCGGAAGGTTGGTGTTCTCTGGTCAGCCTTGGTAGACTGAGAGCCTGATCTGGACTCTAGGAAGGATAGAAGAAGAGGCTTAATGAATGGAGGAGGCCAAGGGACTGAAGCCACAAAAAGAGTGATGTTTGTTGGGGAGGGTTGAGAACAGGCTGGGTAGGACATCCAAAACACACAAAGAAAATTCACAGGCAAGAAAGACTGCAGCACTGGCAAAGAGAAGATAAACTCACTTCCCACGATGATTTCTTGTTCAGGAAAATGGTGGAAGTGCCAGATAACTAAAGGGGAAAAAAAATACAACTAAGTGGGCATTTTAAGTATTTTTGAATGATTCCCAAAAGGACAGAAATATAATAGCTAAATTTTAACAAGTATTGATAAAGCAGAGGAAGATCATTCCAACAGCAAAATAGAAAACAGAGAGCGGGAGAGAGAGAGAGAGAGAGAAGGAATAAACCATATATACTAAACAAAGAAAAAAACACTTCCAGAGTTTTCCTGGTTTCCAAGGTGATCGCCCCAAATTCAAGTTTATCAAGTTAGTGGTCTTTCTCCAGGTCAGTAAAATCCCCTTCTAGGAGAAGAACTAACTGAGTGTGCAACACAGTCAGTTGTACAGTTTCTTTGTGGAGAAAGGCAAGCATCCCTTTTTCTCCCACACTGGGAAGCCAGGCATCTGCCGGTTATCATTTGAGATTGAACGGGAAGCATCTGCTTCTTGGGCTATTGTTTCCAAGACACGAGACCCTCACCCGGGGCTGCTTCTCACTCATAGAACTCTCAGGGAGACTCTCACTGTCACGTCTGGACAAATGAGCATGCCAAGGCTTGTCGAGGCAATCGTGGGTATAAAGGACCCTGAGCAGATCCGCTCTGCAAAACTCTTTCTCTTGGAACCAGCTGACTTCCTGTCAAGATCATCCACGACTCTGAATCTGGAGTCCTCGCCAGTGTGCACACTCATCAATGTCATGAAGTGAATAGCAGCGAGATTTTGTTAGTCTTTTTAGTCTTTTAACAGTTTCCAAAATTTCCAGATCAGCTCGGTTTTCTGGGAGAGAATGCTCACTGGGCTGCGAGTCCTGGTGTCCTGAGGGAAGAGGCTCTTGCCAAGTCTGCTCTCTGGAAGCCAGAAATGTAAAGCAGATAAGGTAAATTGCATTGTTGTTTTGGTCCGGGCCTGAGAGGCAAACATCCAATTTCAGATCAAATAAATGGATTCTGGGCCTGAGTAAGCTGATTAAACAG
This sequence comes from Psammomys obesus, assembly GCF_907164565.1. Taxonomy (NCBI): domain Eukaryota; kingdom Metazoa; phylum Chordata; class Mammalia; order Rodentia; family Muridae; genus Psammomys; species Psammomys obesus. The sequence goes on along the minus strand of NW_026596057.1, from coordinate 3,792,273 downwards.
GACTCACTCTCTGAGGCCGCCTGAAAATTAGAAAGAAGAACCAGAGAAATTCTGCCTGTACATCCTGAGCTAAAACCAAGACACCGCCCATGGAGAACCAGCTCTGCCAGACTCTGTCCCTTACACTTAGAAAGCACCTGATACAGGCTTAGAGAATACACGACTCTAGCTTAAATGAAGATAAACAGAACTTAAATTCACAGCACCCGCGGTTCCCAAATCCCAGAAACTGGCATTTGTTGAGGGCTTACTGTGTACTTAATGCTGATTCAAATACTTAATAATCAAACAGTGCTTCCTAAAGGGGGGGGGGGGGAAGAGTACCACTATAATTTCTTTCTTACAGATAAGAAACAGAAGACCAGATGATAGTATGAGCTGTCGCCGAGACTCAAATCTACAACTGTCTAAAGCTCACTTGCTTTAACTATCATCCTGACTGAAAAATAAATGGGTTTTATTTTGAGTGCACACCACCCAATATTTTTTGGAGAGCACATTGCTCCAAGATGCTACTCTGTCATGTGGCAGACACTGTGTTTCCCCTCCTGGTTTTTCCTTTACAAAACTTCACATTGTTGAAGAACTATCATCGATCTCCAAGAAAAGGGGTCCTCCTTCAGACCTGTGAGGTGAACTGGAATGAGTCTGAGCCATGAAGGTAATTCCATTTGTCTTTGCTGGGGATTAATGGATACCTGACACAAACATATATGTAGTTAGTAAGAATTGGGAAATCGCAGTCTGAGAGGAACTTGCCCCGTTGTAACTGAAGACACATTGAGGTTGTCTATCGCATTTTTTCTTTTCTTTTGAATATCAGCATTAAATCAAGCACAATGTGTGCAAACTGTAAAGCTTGAAATTGAGTGCTTTGAGCACCCCAGCCTATAGACAAATGTGCAGCTGTGTGTAGTGGTTCATACTAAGGATCAACCTGACAAGATCTAGAACCATGTGAGATGAAACCCTGGGAGCAGCCAGTGTTTGCTACTTTGTGGGTTCCTTTTTCTCTTCCACCTTTCTCCATCCATTTCAACTCCCCACCCCCAACAGTAGGTAGGAGAGAAAAAAAAAAGGGGGGGGATGATGGGGAAAGAGAGCTCATTATTATTATACTACTTCCTGCTGATTATGGGTGTGGAGACCCTGGGGCAAGTTTGAGCTTCTCTTTCAGAACATTTAATTTCTCCATCTTGTTTCTTTGCAAATGATTATGGGATTAGACCACAACCAACAACATCCAACCAACAACAAGCCACACACCTATGCGGCTCTAACATTTATACATCCTCTGAAAAGTCCCCAGAATTCCGAATGTCACATACTCAAATAAACCATCTGCAGCTGGCAAAACCACACCCCTGCCAGAGGATAAGGCAAGTCATAGTCAGCTGCTGAGAAGCAGCACCCCATGCCCACACCTGGGATTAAAATGAAAACATTCTTTTTTTTTTTTTTTTTTTTTTTAAAGAAACCAAAATCACAAAACTCTCACCAGCTCTGGACATACCTGCTAAGGAATTGTGTTAATTCCTAGGTGGAAAGACCCACCTCGATTTGGGTGGCATTGTTCCACACACTGGCCCCCGTCTGAATGAAAAGGAGAGTGCCAGCTTAGTGCCAGCTTAGTGCAAGCACCTGCCACTCTCGGCTGACGGAGGACACAGCTGCCGTCCTACCTCGTGCCCCCCACCCGAGTGTTGCCCACCATGAAGACTGTTCCCTCAAACTATGAGTTGAAATAAATCCTTTCAGTATGTTGCTTTTATTAATTATTTTATCAGAATATAGTAACTAAGTTCATAATAATCTAGCTGGATTATAAGAAAGACTTTTTTTTTAAAGTCTCCGGTGAGGGGCTGCAGAGATGGTCCAGTGGTTAAGAGCACTGACTGCTCTTCCTAGAGCTCCTGAGTTCAATTCCTAGCAACCGCATGGTGGCTCGTGACCATCTGTAATGTGATCTGATTCCCCCTCTGGTGGGCACGAAAAAAGAACACTGACATACATCAGAGTAAATAAATAAATATTTTTTAAAAATCTCTAATGAAAGACAGAACCACATCATCTACTTCCATAATCCTCAATCTTCACATCTTGCTTTAGAGAAGTGGTTCTCAACCTGTGGGTCAACATCCCTTTGGCAAGCCTCCAAAAAAAAAAAAAATCACTTACAACTCATAACAGTAGCAAAATTACAATTATGAAGTAGCAACAAAAACAGTTTAATGGTCGGGGGTCATCACAACATGAGGAACTGAATTAAAGGGTCGCCACATTAGGAAGGTTGAGAGACACTGGCATAGATGATGATTACGTGTCTGTTGCTTCTTTTTTGAACACTGTGATATTCTGTCTCCAATTGCATTCTACCCATATCGTCTGTCTACACATGACAGATGTCTGCTCACTACTCACCTTCCTAGATTCCAATTAACTTGTGGCTATTTGTTCACATAAAACCAATTAATCAAGAAAGAAGAGGACATATATTTAGGCAACAATTGATCAATACTGTTCTGGAAAAGGAAAAGGATATTTAAGGCTGATGTCCTGTTATTTTCCAATTCCCTATCCCAAACACTGCAGTTGTCTGTAAGCTATGAGTCAGCAGTAAGTAAAATGAAATACACCTCCAGGTACCTCATTAGTGAATTCAGCAATTTGAGCCAGATGATGCTTACATAAACTTCAGCACTAACAACTCAGGCTTGATCTACTAAAAAGTTTATGATGTAATAATTCTTAGCAGTACCCTATAAATAATGAATACTTAGTAAAGTAGTAAGAATTTATCAACAGTCCTAAGTTATTCCCCTCTGCAGACCTCAGTGCCTTATCAGTAAAATGTGAAAAATTAAATCAATGCCCCTTTGAAGACCTTTTCCAGCTTGGACACTCTTGAATCTGGCCAGATTCTTAAATACATGGCTCTGATCTTCATATACTTCTATGGGAAATTTATATGGTACCTGACAACTTCCAAGTTATGTATGTGGTTGTGTACATTAGACTTGTTTGTTTGGTTTTGAGATAGAGTTTTATGTCTCCCGGGCTAAACTCCAACGTGCCATGTAGCCATGGATGGCCAGGGGCTTCTGATCCTCCTTCCTCTACCTCCTGAATTCTAGGATCACAAGTGTAAGCCAAACGAGACCTTTTGTGCTGGGCTGTTGTGGGCTTTGTACTCACCTTCTGTGTTCTCCAATAGAACCAGCTCAAGTATTACCTTTCCTCATGGCAGGTGGGAGTGATGGCACACACCTTTCATCTTAGCATTCAGGAGTCAGAGGCAGGTGGAATTCTGTGAGTTCAAGACCAACCTGGTCTACATAGTGAGTTCCAAGAGACATTGCCTTGCCTCAACAAACAAACAAACAAAAAAATCCTACACTTCCTAGCCTGACTTGCTGCTAAGTACAGTAAGATCTGTGATGTTGACCAAAGAAGATACTAATGGAAGGGTTAAATGAGATTCCAAGCAGGCATGGTGATGCATGCCTGTAATCCCAGCATTATAAAGGCTAGGGCAAGAGGGTCTGTAGTTCAAGACCAGTTGGGGATACCTAACAACTTTGTCTCCAAAACAGGTAAGTAGAATTCCAAGAAAGTCTTCAAAACTGGGAGTCGTGTGTTTTCTGTTTTCCTTCTCTCCCTCTCTGCTGTCTACCTGCTTTGGCGGCCATCCTGAACAATTATATTACCTTGAAGGTGGAGTTTATGTTCTACAAGGGGTTGGGCAGAAAGATTAGTCTGCCTCTAAAACCTTTGTGACTCTTCCTTCCTATTCTGAACTGTCCGCCCCTGGACTTCTTTGAAGTAAGAGAGTAAGCTCTGTACGCTTGGTGCTGTTTGGGATTTTCTATAACATGCAAGATCAAATAGGTTTATAACATGAGCAATGATTAGGCCTGGTATTTACTGAAGGCTGTCTGCTAAGATCTGTACCTAAATTATTCATTCAGTGACCAAGTCAACAACAGGAGATAAATGATGATACGATGGATAGTTTTCAGATGAGGCAAATGAGGCAAAGAAGAGCTAATGACTCTTAGTGGCTATTTAGTTAGTTGCAGAAGATAGCGAGGATGTTGCCTTTCCTCTAGAACAGTCTTACCAGAGCAGGACCAAAAGACCAAGGGGGTCAATCAGAGGGATTTTTTAATTACTGCTTAGTGAAGACGATTTAAGCAAAGGGTAGCTTCTCCAAAGGATGTCTCAGTTATCTCTTTGATGAGCTAAACTTGAGGCAAAAGAAAGCCCTGGAAGTGACTAACTCGAGAACAGAATCTTATTCTCCTACCTAGCCCTGTGACTTTGGGTAGATTCTCTAATTGCTCTGGTCCCTGGGCTGCCTTGCACAGTGCAGTGTGGGTTTATAAAATAATGCAAATGGAGTTGAGCATACAACACCTTTTTGGGGAATAAGCTAGTATCGATCCTATAACACAGGGCAGAGTGAAATTAGAGCAGCAGTTCTCAACTTTCTAAAGCTGCCACCCTTTTATGCAGTTCCTCATGTAGTGCTGACTTCCCCCACCAACCATAAAATTGTTTTTGTTGTTACTTCATAACTGTAATTTTTCTGCTGCCATGACTCATAATGTAAATATCAGATATGCAGGATATCTGATATGTGACCTCTGTGAAAGGGTCATTCCACAACCTCCACTCCCAACCCCTCTAAGGGGGTCACAACCCATAGATTGAGAACCCCTGGTTCTAGAATCCTCTAATTGAGAATTAGAGGCCTGGGTAAGGAGCAGTCCTCTTTTAAGAGAATTTGAAAAAGGCTTTTGTGAGATGTGGTGCCAAAGACCAAGGAGTTACTGGCGTGTGCATGCGTGCCAATTTGTGGATCTGAGCAAGATGCCTTTTTAGTCTCCGTTTTACCGTCTGAAAAGTGGAAGTGAAGTGTCGTATCTGAAGAAGGGGATTACCCACAGAGCGTGACGCATGGTTTTTGTCTGTTATTTACTAATTATGTTTATTTCAGCTCACCTCCACTCACCCTTTTCACTTAATTTTTCCGAATGAAATGTCTGTTGTACACTTTCGTTCTTCTTTGTGTTTCCATGGGCACATGAGTACTTGTGTGTGCAGGTTTTTGTGTGTGTGCAAGGCGTGCTCCACGTGGCCTATGCACATGGAAGCCAGGGATCAAACTCAGGTGTCATTCTTTAGAAGTCTCCCAGGGTCACTGGCTAGGACCGGAGCTTAGGCTCACTGCCTGCCAACAAGCCCCAGGGAGATGCTAGGATCACAAGAATGTGCCCCCACACAGCTCTTTACCTGAAGGCTGGGAACTGAACTCAGGCTTCATGCTTTTGAAACAAGCACTTTACAAACTGGATTATTTCCCTTGCTTCCACTTGCTTTTCTTCCTTCTCCTCTTCCTCCCTCCTCCATTTTCTTCTTCTTTTTTTAATCTTGAATTATAGCCAGGGTCTCATTCAAATTTTGAAAATCAAGTGCAACAATGATGTTTTTAAAATGCTTTAAAAGTGAAAACTCAGATTTTTATGATAAAGAAGAAAACAGGGAACACATAATAATCATGGCTTTTTTAAAAGGAAGTAATTTTTCAAATCATAAGGACTGCTGAGAAGTTCTGCACATCAACAGACACCATTAACAGATGAAAAGGTAACCTATGAAGTACATAAAAGTATTTCAAACCATGTCTTCAAGAGTGGATACCCAGAATGTATTGAGAAATCTTAAACAACTCAATTTACAAATGGGCAAATGACTTGAACAGACTTTCCCCCAAAGATAAACAGATCATCTACAAGCACCATAGAGACCACTGGCATTGCCAATCATCAGGAAAACGCAAGTCAAAACCACCAGGAGACATCACCACAAATGTACTAGGATGGCTACCATCCAAAACACAAAGTAAGAAGTTTTGGAGAGGATGTAGGGAAACCAAAACCTTTGTGCAATGTCACTGGGAGACTAAATGGTGCCGCTGCTGTGGAAAACAAAAACAAAAACAAAACAAAAGCATGGTAATTCCTCAAAAAGTTGAAAATTCAGTTATCATATGATCAATATTCCAATCCTGTGTAAACGTTAAAAAAGGAGGAGAATAGATATTTATATACCCATATTCATAGCAGCATTATTCACAACACTTAAAACACACATTCCCCATCCACGGATAACTAAATAAAACCCGATGTGTCCTACACATGCAGCAGAATATCAACCTGTCTTTAACACAGAAAGGAAATCATGACACCGACTACAAATATGGGCGCGCTTGGTGAAACAAACAAGGTCCGAAAAGACAAATGGTGTAAGGTTCTGGATAGATCAAGTTCCCAGAAGAGTGGCATTTATAGGGACAGACAGCAGAAGGGTTGCTGTAGGCTCAGAGAAAAGAAAGGAATGGAGAGTTGTGTGAAGAGGGTGTGGTTTGGGTTCTGAAAGGTGAAAACGTCCTTCAGATTGGCTCTATGATGACATGAACAGTGCAGCCCACTGAACTGTCCTTTCGAATGTAGTTAAGACGGTAACTTTTACACTGCACGCATTTAATTGCAGTAAAAGTATACATTTAAAATCTGCTGGGAAAATGGCAATAGGAAGCAGGTGAAGAGGCAATACGGAAGAGTAAGCAAGGACTAGGGGGATAGTGACATGACTCGGGTGTCAGTGAGGCATATGATGACAACTTCTATAAACTCTGTGCCCCGAATTAAATTGGCTGGTGTTTGGACACTGTCATCTGAATGGAATGCTGCATGGCAGAAAGACTGTATAATCAGGAGTAAATGCGACTACGCTGCTTGGAAGCAAAAGGTCCTCTGGGGCACATCCCGGGCTGGTACTGGAACTGTCCTTGTTTAACAAACTCATTAATGACCTAGAAGAAGGCGGAAACAGCCACTGCTAATGAAATTTGCAAAGATATGTTGGCAATGCCCTGGACTTGACCATAGCAGCATAAGCATCGCTAGGATGGAGAGAGATTTTCCACTAGGCATTTAATTAGATTAAAGCAATGACTTCCTGGGATGAGGACATTTGCTCATTCCCAACTCTTCTCTTCGACCAGAATGCAAATTCTGGAATGTGGTGCATGCAGCTCATAAGGTCACCCTTGTCAGAGGCCAGCAAGAGAAGATTTTCCCATGGCATAGTTCTGCTTTTGATGTTTACCTGGGTTTAAAAAAAAATGTACAGTTTTTTTAAACATGAGAAAGAACAGGAAGTAAAAATGTAACAGCTCTTCCATGGAGGAGTCTGGGGGGAAAAATTAATGTACAAAACCTCTAAAGTTTGGACTAGAGTTTGTCACATCTTCCATTGCTGAAAATCTGTCTGGTTTCTTGGGGCTCTTAGAATCTCAAATTCTTAACAAGTTCCAGAATGGCTTAGCCCTATCTAACCATCTAGCCAACACTACCAAAATTCTCCTTGGCAGATTCTCTTCCTTCCTGCTTGGAGTCATCCATCATTCCATCCCTAGCCACTGTGCTTGACAGACAGGGAATTCAAGTCATTCAAGTCTGTATCCCAGGACTTTTAAAGCAACAATCACTGGGGAGGTTCTCCTTTTGAGAAGGCTGTCTTCAGCAGGCTGAGCTTCTCAGATAAGGATGCTGGTAGTCCTCTAGCCGGGACAGCGCTGTTGTCATTGTCGTTATTGTTGTTGAGAAACATCCCACACAAGCGTTACAAGCATTTGACATCTCAACCTCTCGGCACTACATTCCAGGTGTGATTCTGGATCTCTGCAACAACAGCAACAATAAAAGGTCCAAATCCCTGACAAGTGGCCAAGAGAAACAAATCTGAGAAGGAGGCACTTTGCCAGGACAAACCTACCATCTCTCAGCCTCCATGTCACTCCCTGAAGGAGCTTCTTCACATCTTCCCTGCCTCAATTTTGCTCCTGTTCTAACATCCTCTAGTTCCCTAGGCTTTGGTCTACACTGTATTACAGACACATGTTTAGTTGTGTGGTTGTTTATTTAATGCACGTTTTCTCCCACCAGGCTATGAGTACCATGAAGAAAAGGGCCACCATCTAGTTCTATTTCCAATGACCAGTGCTTAATAAACGTTTGCAAATGAGGAAAAAGCGCTGTGATCTAAATGTTCAGGTTCCCATTTCAAATGAGGATGCTGAGAAACATTCTGCCATAACTGTGTTAGGAGAAAGGATCTTTGGAAAGTGTTTTGTGTCATTTGTGAACGAAATTAGACTCCTTATAAAAGGAGCCTCTGAAAGATCTCTCACCCTTTCCACGATGACATACATGAGGAAATGCCCCCCCCATCAGACACCAAATTATCTAAATGTTGACCTTGGATTTCCCCAGACTCCAGAACTGCATGATCTAGATTTAAGTTTGCATAGAAAAGTAAATCTATGCTGCTCTGCTGTAGCAGCCCCAAAGGACCAAGACATAAGGTAACTTAAAAACTTAACTCTGTGGCTAGAATCTCCACCCATACCACAAAGTCCTGTTCAGTTTAGGAACCTAAACATACTCTCCATACTGTTCGTATGAGAGGGGAAGGGCTGAAGTTGGTTTCATGACTGCATGGCCTCCTTTTGCCTCTTTCTAAAGCCAGTTTTAGGAGTTCTCACGGCTCCCACCGAAGATGGGTCCCAACGAAGAGCAGAAGGTACTCTAGGAGGGTAAGATTGGCAGGCTGAGTCCTTCTAGCCCCAGAGGCTGAAGAGCTGGGAGATGCAGGCTGAGTGTGGAAAGTAGAAACGGTTGTGCTAACTACTTTCCCACTACTTCTCTCCGTCTCAGAAGTAGGATCAGGAGCTCCAACAGTAAGGGGCAGAGATGGAGGGCGAGGAAGGAATTGCTTGTATCTTGCTGGAAATTAGAGACCTGCAAACTTGCTTAGTGGTTACGCTGTACTAATAATCACTTCCCGGCAAACTTACATCCTAGGAGAGAAATTCATCCCTCTGCCAGGCGTACCCACTAGGGAAACCTAGTGCTTGCCTCTACCTTGGAAACCAAAGCTTTGAGGATTCTCCATCATTGCCGCTATACAGGGACACAACTGATATGCCAGGATTCCGAATCTTAAATAAATAATATAGAGATTTTTAAAAATTAATAGCATCCCGCTAGGGATATGACCCTAACCAGAAGGTCTCTACTGCACAGCCAGTCCTGACTGCTAGTCCCTGGGCCTCTAGACATGCTTGATCCTGCATATTTCCCAACCTAGTTCTCCATGCTTTTCTCTGTTCCTGGGCTCTCTTGAATTATCTCAATAAAACACCCTTTTGCAGCATCACCAGGGTGATGCTTTGTTTCCTGAGCCCCGATCGAGTCACTCACTGCAGTTTTGCATTTGCAGTCATTCATTCCAAATACTGTTATGAACCGCCATTGTGCCTCATGCAGTGTGCCAAGAGCTGTATACATAAACCCAAAGATGACTCAAACACAGGCCAAGGGGACTCTGCTTGGGGTGGCAGAGAGAAAGGAGGCCGATTACAGCACATCAAATTAAACCGAGAGTGGTGTGATCCCTGGCAGGGAGGTTTGTGAAGGTGGCAGTTCTGAAGTCACAATTTTTCATTTCTGCCTCCCCTGAGCCTACTGGCCCCTGAGGCCTGGGCACAGGCCACTCCAGTGAAGATCCAAGCCTGGCAGAATGTTCAGATTGTCTCTGCAATGGGCTGAGTGGGCAGATGAGCCACAGTGAGAGATCTGCCGGATGGGGTCACAAAGCAGGCCATCACAGGAGCTGGGGTCTCCACTGAAGTGGGCCTGAAGCCCCAAGGCAGGGACAACTGAGGGCCTGAGGAGGCAACAGGGCCTCTTCCAGAGCCTTGAAAATATGCCAGCTCCCTTGTTCTCTCTCTCTCCTCTCTCTCTCTCTCTCCCTCCCTCCCTCTTTCCTTCCCTCCCTCCCTCTTTCCTTCCCTCCCTCCCTTTCACTATAAAGAGGAAGCTGTGACCACAGTAAGGCAGATTTACGCTTACTACAAACATCTTTCATCTGGCTTCCAGAGCAAGAAATGTTTATAAGAAGAAACCAAAATTTTTCGCTGTGAAGCAGGCCTGCTGGTGAGGAACTGCCATGTCTCACCAGGTGTGAAGAGCTGCACCTGTGTGAGGCTGAGAGTCCGTAGGATCTCTTAAAGTCCCAAGTTCAGTGCCAGTGATAGAGAAATCAGATGAGAGAGGAGAGAGAACATTCTGAATCCAAAAATAATGAGTACTTGAAATTCAGCTACAACATACGACAATAACCAGAACAAAATAGTCTCCCGGGACCTTAAAAAAACGAGAACATCCCTGAGACTCGGGATGTGGCTAATTGGTGGAGCAAATGCTTTGCATTTGTGATGGCTCAGGGCTGAGACTCCACAGACAGGGAGGAAGGGAAGGAGGGGAAACTGGAAGAAATCAAAGCAGAGAGTGGTTATTATTAAAGCCCAAGTTAGAGACCTGGATGCTCCAACATGAAATGAATTTTAAATACAAAGAAAAAATGTAAATCCTGATAAGGGGCTTGGGGAATATATAAGCCACATGTGTGAATTGCAGGCATTCCAGAGGGAAAAATTATAGCTTAGACTTCTTTTTGTTCTCACAAGACTTTAGAGTAAAGGGCCACACTGAGGAATATGCTAGTAACATTCCCAACTGGGCTAAAGAAAGACTTGGCAAGCATTGAGACAAAGGGGGCTTAAGATGTAGAATAAAAAATAACCAAGCTGTCCATATTTCCTCAGTGTAGCTTTAAAAGATGAAGAGAGTGTGTTGGGCATATATACTCTGTGAAGACCACAGCTGAGGTCCTGCACTCAGGCAACAGCATTTACCCTGAATGAAGGGAAAATGAACAAGGCGTGCACGGAAATCTGACTTTATCCTTTCCGCAGCCCATTTTAAGGGGGGAAACTAATATCAATAAAAAAGTTGGATCTCTACAGAACAGCATGCAAAAAGTTAACTCAAAGCTGCGCATAAACCTAAAGGTGAAAGTCAAAATTTAAAACTCCTAGACAAAAGCAAGCAAACCTGTAAAATGGTCTCTTTGCTAATATCAAAGTCACAAGCGACAAGCAAAAACTTGAAAACATTCATACTTCAAAGGACAGCATCAAGAAAATATTTTTAAAAGTTGCTGGTGAGAGGGCTCCATGGGCAGAGGTGGCTTTCTGTCAGCTTGGCTACCCAGTTCCAATCCTTGGGGCCCAGCTGGAGGGAGAAAACCAACTCCTGAAAGTTGTGCTCTGATCTACACACATGCACAGGCGTCCACGTGCGTGCGCGCGCGCACACACGCACGCATGCATACAGTCAATTAATTGAGAGAATAAAAAGATTATACACAGAATAAAAGAACTTGGAAGTATGCTTGATAAGAGACATGAAGCCAAACTATTTTTTAAATATCTGTCAAGTCCGTTTTTAGATGATAGCCTAATCCAAAAATGTGAAAAGGATTAAATAAACATTTCTCCAAAAGTAAATATGCGTGCAAATGGCCAGTAAACACATGGATAGGAGCTCACTGATATTAAAGCGGTATAAGTCATTAAAGACGTGCAAATGAAAGCCACACTGAAACCCCCTTCTCAGACACTAAGACGATGACAACGAAAAGGCAGGCAACAACAAATAGGAGGATGGAAAGAAGCTATGTCTTCACACATAAAAAAAAAAAAAAAAAAAGCACAAAATGTGTGAGTGCCCAGAAAACAGCTTAAAGGCAGTAATTCTCTATGTAGAGATATAACAAGGAAAAATAAAAACATTGATCAATCAAAAATTTGCACGTACGCATCATAGCAGCCAAAACCAGGAACAATTCAAACGTGACAATAGTATGATGGACATATCCTACATAGAACATCGATGTTCTTCAAAAGTAAAAGAAGACAATGACAAATGGTCACGTGCCACTTCGTTACGTCATATAAATCGTCCAGACCAGGGTGGTAGTGTCCTGGGGCTGGCAAAGATGGGCGGGATGGGAAAGGGAAGTTACAGCTAATGGGAAGCTGCTTCTTCTGAGGTGTGCCAAAAGTTTTCTATAGTTTTACAGTATCAATTGTGGTATAATCGAATATACTAAATCTCACGCAATGGTATGCTTTAAATGCGTTATAGCTTAACAAAGATGTTTAAAAATAAATAAATCAGCTGAGGGTGATGGTGTATGTTTGTGGTGGCTTGTATGAGAAATGACCCTGTCCTGTTTGTTGTTGTGGGGTTTGTTTTTGTTTGTTTGTTTGTTTTTGTCAGCTTAGCACAGCTATCGTCAAATGGGAAGAGAAACCTCAATTGAGAAAATCATCAGATTGCCCGCAGACAAGTCTGTAGAGAATTATCTTGATTGCCAACTGATATAAGAGGATCCAGCCCATGAGGAACCCTGGGTGAGTAGAATGGTGTTGTGTAAGGAAGCAGACTAAGCAAGCCATGGAGAGGAACCCAGTAAGAAGTGTTCCTCCATGGCTTCTGCTTCCGTTCCTGCTTCCTGCTTCCTGCTTCCAGCTTCCAGTCCTGAGTTCCCTCATGATGGAGCGTGACCTGAGAGTTGTAAGATGAAATAACCCCTTTCCTCCTCCAAGGTGCTTTTGGTCATGTCATTGAACTCTTGGTCCCGAGTTGGCACTGTTTAAAGAGGATGTGCAACTTTTAGGAAGCGGAGTCGTGCTGGAGGAAGTAGGATACTGGAGGTGGGGTTTGAGATTTTATAGCCTTGACTCACTTCCTGCGCACTTGCTCTCCCTCTCACTCTGCTTCCCGTGTGGATCGAGATGTGGTTTACCACTTTCCTGCTCCTGTTGTTTTGCCTTCCCCATCTTGATGAACTCTGTCCCTTTAGCACCATAAGCCAAAATAAACCTATTCTTCCTTAAGTCGCTCTTCATGGGGTGATTTTCGACATAGCAACAGAAAAGTAACTAATACAGGCTTACAATCTCATCACTCAGGACAATGAGGCAGAAGTATTATAAGTCCAAGGCCAACCTGGGCTAGGAAGAGTCTGTCTCAATTTTTCAAAGCCAAAATTAATTTTTAATAATGGTACGTTCAGGGCTGAGGATTTAGCACAGTGACAGAGCAATTGCTGTATGTGTGTCTGTATGTTTATGTGTGCATGTGTGTGACTTTTGTGTGTGTGACTCTGTGTGAGTGTGTGTACGTGTGTGAAGAAGAGTGTGGGTAGGTATGTATGCATTGCACATGCCTAGGAGTAGACAGATATGGATAACACCCAGGGCTTTGTGTATTCTGGATAAGTGCTTCATGCCTAAGCTACACTCTCAACATACATAATAAGGAACTTCCTAACAATATGAGATATACTATCAGAAATGTCCTTTATAATAGAAGGTATGCACGACAAGGAGATGCTTGTGTAGACCAGAAGCACCTGAAAACCTAGAATTAGCAAAACAACAGGGAGGTAGAAAGGGGGAAGGTAAAACTCTAGAATTCTCATCTTATAAATGGGGCATGAAGCAAGAGATAAAACGTCTCCAGGGGCAAACGCGCATCTTGGTGGAGGAAACAGATGACACGTCACTGTCAAACACCAGGAAAAGCACAAGTCTGCTCACTCACGGGCAGAAGTGAACGATGCTAATACAAAAGAAGGTAAAGCAGAGCTTTGGATGAGCAAAACCAGTGGGGCGAACGGAGCGAAGAGCAGCTGGAGCGAGCCTGAAAGAAGGGCAGCATCTACCACCAGCCTGTGCTTCCTTTTCTAATCTCTTTTCACTGGTGTACAGCAATATTTACAGCTGCTGTGGACAATCTGAGGCCCCGTATCCCACACCTGGGATCAAAACAAAAACATATTCCCAACATAACTGGGTTTAAAAAAAAAAAAATCTCATTACCCATCCCCAAGCCCTGAATGAAAATATGAAAAATGTTACTGTTTTTCATGCTTTTGAATGAATATCCTAGTAAATATTGATATATACCAATGAAATGATCTCCTTGCCACATTCTGTCACTAATGATATTAACCTTCCTCACTTGGCATTTTTCAGACTTCTCTACTAGAAAAAGTTACTATTAGCTGGGCATGGTGATACAGGCCTGTAATCCCAGCACTCGGGAAGGCAGAGGCAGGCAGATCTCTGAGTTTGAGGCCAAGCAAGTCCAGGACAGCCAAGGTTACACAGAGAAACCCTGTCTTGGGAAAAAAAAGAGTTATTATTATTCCCTTCTCCTCTTTCTATTTTTGAGAAGCCAGGGACTAAATCTAGCTAACTCTTAAGTAGGAAATGAGGCAAGAATTAAACTCAATGTCCTGAATGAAGAGAAGGTATCTATCCAATGCATTTGGAATTACTCATGATTTCTCTTCTGCCATGTATAAATGTTTTGAAAACATAAACAATAAAGAATATAATCACATATATAGGTCATCCCAATAAATGGAGAGTTCTTACATTAAAAAGAAGAGAGAGAAAGAAAGACAAAGAAAAGAAATCAGAGATCAGTGGCTGGAGAGATGGTTCAGTAGTTACAGAGATGTTGCTGTGTTTCCAGAGGACCTGGGTTCAATTTCCATCTCCCACATGGACACTCACAACCATCACTAACTACAGTTACAGGGGACCCAGGCCACGTTCTGACTTCCACAGGCACCAGACACACAGAGTGCACAGACACACATGCAGTCATAACACCTATACACCAAAAATAAAAATACATTTTAAATTTTAAAAATCAGGGCCTATCTAAGAGAAACAGCCAAATAACCATATGCCACTAACTGTAAACAGGTTTAAAACAAGAAAATTATCTCAGTTATCAATTACTCAGAGGAATGAGCACCAAGCAACTACTTGTTCAAGTCAGGACTTAATATCAGATAAGGTAAACTTTAATTAAATGTATTAAACAGGAAATGTAATAATTTAAAGCATTTCACAGGACACAGCTCAGACATATTATAATTCATAAACCTGAATGCTTGATGCAGTTATAGCTACTAAATATTAAAATAAAGCTCTATTGGAAGCCTGGACTAGTGGCACATGCCTTTAATCCCAGTACTAGGGAGATAGAGGCAGGCAGATGGCCCTCTATGAGTTCAAGTCTAAGCCTGGTCTACAGAGTGAGTTCCAGAGCAGCTAGGGCTACCCAGGGAGACCCTGTCTCGGAAAGCAAAAACAAAACAAACAAACAAAAAAACAGTCAATAAAAAAATTCAAATGTGGTGAAACTTTATCATATCTTTTATAGATCTAGCAAACAAAGAAGGACATTGAGGAAAATGGGTGATAAAAGATTTTTTAAATGGTGTTATATATATATATATATATATATATTTTATATTTGAAACTCATCAAACAAAAACTATTAACTTTTCTTTACGTGTCTGTGGTATTTATTACATATCGATCATACACTTGGCCACTAAAAATAGCTTATTTTAAAATTTTTACACAGGTTTGACAACATTCAGACATCTGTATTTTTTTTTTTAGTCAAATGCAACAAAAGAAGTTACTCATGAAAAATATAGCCAAGAGGAGAACAATAAAATGTAGAAATTATAAAATTTCCAAAGCTTGCCATTAGATAAAATAGAGGTTATAAAAAGAGCTATAAAGGAGCCACTAGGCACCACAAAGCTTAGGGCTGGTGCTAAAGCTCATCTCCCTTGCCTGCAGCCCTAGGTTCATCACTAGTACTTTAGTCAAAAAAAAAAAAAAAAAAAGGGGGATGTGGGGGAGATGAAAAAGAAAGATACAATAAGACTTTATACATTTTACACAAAACTACTGATGGGGGAGAGATAAAGCTAATCTTAGGAATGAAAATTTTAAGATAAAAGTAAAAAAAAAAAAAAAAAACCAAAACAACACTTAACTAAACATATTTTAAATTGAACAATGACATAGACATAGTAGGCCGAAAAGGGATAAAGATAGTATGCATATATACACACAAGCATTGCATGTAAACACACATACAAACATGGTTGAAAGCTAGAACACAGAATGGTAGAATAAGGTAACTAAACCTAAGAGGTTGGCTTATTTTGAAGGGAAAGATAAAATTGGTGAATCTGAGGTCTGCAAGATTGTTTTGGTAGGTAAAGCTCATGCCTCATGCACTTCAGGACTGGAGTTCTGACCCTGAGAAATAGTGTAAATGAGAAGCAGCTAGCTGTGCATCTCCATAGCAGCAGCATTCCTAGGGTGAGATGGAGGCAGAGAAGGAGGCTCCCCAGAAATCTACCTTGACCTATTACCTATTCTTGGATGACTGTTTTTTGTTTTGTTTTGTCCTATTGAATACAAAAGTTCTTTTTTAATCTTTATGGGGTGTGTGTGTGTGTGTGTGTGTGTGTGTGTGTGTGCGCACGTATGTGCTTTGTGGGTGAATGTGCATATGTGCATGTGTGAGTATGTGTGAGTGTGTGTTCACAGGTATGTGCATGCCATGGCATTCATGTGGAGAAGAGAGGACAACTCTTAGGAGTTGGTTCTCTCCTGGCATCTTTTGGGATATGGGGATCCAATTCAGATCATCACACCTGTGTGCAACACCTCTACCCACTGAGCCATGGTGAAGACCCAGGAACCAGAGATCCTTGTGTTAAATAAAACAAGTCCGGCACACACAGACAAATGCTTCATAATCTCACTACTCTGCAGAAGTTGGGGCTACGAGGGTCATTACCAGAAGTTTGACCAAACAGTAAAGAGGGAGGGATGCGGTGAGGTCAATGAATACCCAGTTACAATTAGGGGTTCAAACTCACATGTTCTAGTGTATGGTGGGTGGCCGTCGGTATCAGTGATGTATTTCATCAGGAAGGAAGGAAGGAAGGAAGGAAGGGAGGGAGGGAGGGAGGGAGGGAGGGAGGGAGGGAAGGAGGGAAGGAGGAAGGAAGGAGAAAGAGAGAGAGAGAAAGAAAGAAAGAAAGAAAGAAAGAAAGAAAGAAAGAAAGAAAGAAAGAAAGAAGGATTGATTTTAAAGGTGCTGTCTAGGAAGAATGTGCTCTAGCAAACACTGAATCTGCTGGCATCCTGACCTTGAACTGTTTAGCTTCCAGAACTAACTATGAGCAATAAATTTCCATTGTTTATGAAGTATGCAGTCTTGATATTTTTGCTATAGCAGGCAAAATAGACTATGATAATGCTGAATGTAAAAGCTAAGACTATAAAATTTCTAAGAAGACAGCGGAATCCCCACCTAGGATTAGGCAATTCCCTCTTCAATATGTCACCAAGTTAACACATGACAATGATAACCGAATTACACTAAAATTTTATTAAGATTAAAGCTTACACTTCAAAGGACCACCATCAAAAACTTGAGAAGGAAGCTTACAGAATGGGAGAACCTATGTGCAAACTATGTACCCAACAAGAGACATGTGCTCATAAAGAATCCTAACACATCAATAATAAAAGGGCAAATGGACCCTAATTTCTAAGAAGCAAACGGTTTGCGTAGGTACCACTAAAGAAGGTGTACAAATGGCAATGAGTACGTAACACAATGTTCAGGGACATGATCAGCCACCAGACAAGTGCAGATAAAACCACAGTGAGATTGTGCTTTATGCCCACGAGGAAGATTAGACCCAAAAAGAGGCTAAGCCAAAGCTTTAGACACTGATGGTAGAAGAGTAATGTGTTACAAATGGGCGGGAGTGGGGGCAAGTCTGGTGTTTTCTAAAACAATTAAATGCAAAGTCTTCACAAGACCCATCAATTCACTTCCTAGGTTTAGACTCAGAAGAATTGAAAACACACATGCAAACCATGGTGGGATGCCAGGTTCACAGTAGCTGTAAACATGATAGCTGAAGGGAAGAAGTTGACAAATGTCCACCAATGGACGAATACACAAAAACTGTCATAGCCATACAATATATTGGCATTTTAATGTCATTTAGCTGTAGAATGGAATAAAGTACCAATGCATGCTGAAACATGCATTGTGGTGGTTTGAATGAAAACGGCCCCCAAAGGCTCCTAAATTTGAATGCTTCACCACCAGGGAGTGACACTGTTTGAAGGAATTAACAGGTGTGGCCTGGTTAGAGAAAGCATGTCCCTGGAGGTGAGCTTTGAGGTTCTCAGAAGCCCAAGCCAGGCCCAATGGCTCTCTCTTCCTGCTGCCTGCGGATCTAGATGTAGAGCGCTCAGCTGCTTCTCCACCACCATGTCTGCCTGCAGGCCACCAAGCTCCCACCGTGATAATAATAAATGCTCTCTTCTGTAAGAGTTGTCCTGGTCGAGGTGTCTCTGCACAGCACTAGAAACACTGACTAAGATATGCATGAACACAGAAGTAATGCTAAGGGAAATAAACCAGCCACAAAAGACTCCCCCCCCCCCCCAGTTTGGCTCTATTCACACAAACTGCCCAGAGCAGATACATTTGCAAAGACAGAATAAACTCCCTTTTTGCCTAAAAGTAGACAACTGGATAAATGTGGGAAGTTGCTTCCACCAGGTAAAGAATTTTGTTTTTTAACCTAACATTTCTTAGTATATAGTAATGGTACTTCTGTGTGTCGCTTTCATGCATGATGTACATGATATACTCTGATCACACTGACCTCCCTCTTACCTTCTCTTATTCCTCTCCTGCCTTCCCCAACTTTCTTTGTCTTCCCTAATAGTTTCCCTTCTGCTTTCATATCTCTTCAATACCACACTTTCTTCATCCATCCAGCAAGCCCCATCTTGCTTTTTGAGACAAGGTCTCTCAGTGAACCACTCACTGCTTGGTTTCTCACCCTTGAGCCCCAGGGATCTGCCAGTGTCCACCCACCCTCCTACTGATTACAAGCACATGCCACCAAGCCAGGCTTTTTACATGTGCGCTAAGGATCCAAACCCAGACTGTCATTGCAAGCACTCATGGCTTTTTGTTTTCTTGACAACTGCCATTCTGACTGGGGTGGGATGGAATCTCAGTGATGTTTGAATTTGTGCTTTGGGTAGGGGCCTTCTCAATGGGTATCATAAGTGGCCTCAAACCATCTTGGCTGTATGACTCTGAATACCTGAAAACCACTGAACTGTTTTCTCCAGAAATAGAATTCTGGCTTATAAAAGACTATATACTCAAGAATGTTTATTGAATCATTGTTCAGAGTAACATAATAATTATGATAATTAGAGCTACGGTTAACATTATGGAAATAAAGTGATTACTTATAAGCTTGTTTCTATTACTACAATACCTTCATACAGAAAAGTAATATACAGCCACTAAAAAGAATGAATTGTTGCCCTAACCATTGTCTTAAAGGGATGGCAATGAACCAGTATGAATAAGCAAATGATTATATATTTATGAATATATGTGTATATACGTGAATCACTATATTTATAATGTGATTCTATCTAATACATATGATAAAATGTGTTTCCTAGGCACGTCTTTGTAAATACGTACACGTACATATGTACACACAAATGTTGTGCGTGACAGCTGTGCATATGGAGGTATGTGGAAAGATGCCCCAGAAATGGTTGGGTCACAGGAGTTGTGAAAGAAAATTATACTGGATGGGTTTTCTAAACACACACTCAAGTTAGCCAAACGTCCATGTCTAAGCTTAAGTGGAAAGCTTTTAAGCAATTAAAATGTGAGAAGTATATGGTTTACATGTAAGCTCAGTAGGATCCAGTCCCTGGCACTTACAAAATGCGTTGCACTGAGCACGTTAACTACTCTACTCTTCGCTTTGGTTTCCTCATCCAAGAGTAAGTTCATAATAATACTTACCCCAAGGAGTGAGTTAAGGCTTGAAAGACTTAACACACATAAAACCCTCAGAATTTTGCTGTTTGTTTGGCTGCTTCTTTGCTGAAAATTGTGTTTGAATCCATCACATGGACCTGGTAAATGAAGAGATAATTGTTTACTTGTTAGGTTTTTCTCATTAGCTTTCTCCACACCCTCTTCTCTCCCATCTTTTTCTCTTAACTGGAAGGAAGCGTACTTCTTGCTTGTCCTCAGAAGTTGTGGCACTAGTGAACGAGAAGTAGACCAGCTGTCCAGGTCACGTGATAACACTGAAGGGCTGAGCAGCCTAGAGGCACAGTCAGCACACAATGAAGGGAGATTTATCTCGGGAGGAAAATGAAATTGGTTTATTTAGGAAGGTGTAATTCAATATCTGCTCGGCCTGGACAGAGAGGGAAGCGCACTTCAGGAAAGTAGACCCTGGAGTACAGGGTGGGGAAAGAGTGTGAGTACAAATTTGGCCAGTGCCTTTCTCCACACATGATCGCAGGAGAGGAAGCTGGCGCTGGGTGAAGTACCCAGTGATAAGCTCCTCCTCCTCCTCCTCCGCCTCCTCCTCCTCCTCCTCCTCCTGTGGACTCTTCATGTTTGCTTGGTTTTGATTTCCAACTCTAACAGAGGCCAGTAGTTGTTGCAATTCCGTACCAGAAGAATATTTTTTGCCAGTTATGTTAATCATTACTTGGTCAGTTTCAACAACCAAATTGGAACAACTACAGGAAGACTGAACTTCTCCTGGATTCTGAACCCTAATGATAGACACAAACACTACATCTACTGAAAGGAAAGATCTCCGCCATATTATATGGATACCACCTTTCTTCCCAAAGCCACTGCCCAAAACCATGCTGTAGCTCAGAGAGGGACACTTGGCTGTGTCTGTGTGTCTAAGCAGCCTGCAGCATAATGTTCTCCTTTTCTGGTGAGTCAGATCACCTCAGGAGACGTTTGTGTTCCTAGACAGGAGTGACTTGCTCCTCACAGCTAAGAATTAAGGCTTCAGTACACAGCTGATCAATAAGGAGGCAATCCTACTTGAAAGGACTCACCATCTTAATTGGCTTAACACTAATATCAATGGAGAAAACAAAGAGAGCCATTGCATAATTAGCTAATGAAATGGGGCCCTCAGGACCAGGAACAGAAGATCCAGAAGAGGCTGTCTAAATCTGAGCATCATCTCCTTCCCCCCCTCCCCCATCACATGGTACTCTACTTATACCGAATTCCTTGGGCATGCAGGACCTTCTAATGAGGATTTTCAGCGTGCAAATCTAGTGACAACTAGGAGCCTCTGAAAGAGACCCACAGGGACTTGGGGCACAACCTCCTGCTCCTTGGCATCGCCCAAAAAACATCCTGAAGATCTCTTTTTTTTCTCCACAGCAGAGCATGAAGCTCTCTCCAGTCCCTCAGAAGTCTCCCTTGGACCTGGATAGGTCTCTAACCCGGCTTCTCTGCCTCCCCCTACCCTTCCATGTTTCATCACATCACTTATATTTGCCCTGGGATTGGCGCTTTAAAGAATGAACTTTATGTGCCCAAGTGATCTATTTAAAGCATAAATCTAACAGTGTTAGCTTCCGGTCCTCTAATTAAAAACCCTCAGTCTGTGGCTTCCACAAAGCTCTGAAGTATACAGAGCTGCCTCGGGTTCAGTGTGAGACACAGAGAACATGACAGTGGAAAAAGCAGAGAAGCTCTGCCCTCAGAAAGCCTGGTGAGAACGGGCAGCTGAACAATTCCACGAGCATCCATGACTCAGCACTGGGGAGAAAGGGACCATGAGAACCTCTCTCAGGAGCCCAGGAGGTCAAGAAGGTGCTTGTCTGCAGAAGGAACACATGAGTTGAGATGTCACCCATGCCCTGGGAACCAGAGACTGGTGTTTCTTGAAGCCCTAGTATCATTAGGTCAAGGAAAATATCCACGAGTGTTGCAACAACTGTCTTTTGAGGCTCAGGGATCATGGTGGAAGAGAGGATGGAAAGATTCTAGGAGCCGGGGGGGGGGGGGTGTCTATAGCAAAACAGTATTTGACAGTACAATTGCCCACGTGAGTTCACACAGGTTAGGACCGCATGCACACAATCAAGTCAAATACAATCCCAGCACTGAGAGGGGAGGGGCTCATGAAGTCCCAGCCCTATCCGAAGAGCTATGATAAACTCTAATAAAGAGGAAGAGTTAAGAGAGGAGTGGAGTGGAGGGGAAGAGAGGAGATAAGGGGAGGGGAGAGGAGGGGAAAGGAGGAGATGAGGGGAGGGGAAGAGAAGGGTTGAGGGGAGGGGAGGGGAAGGGAGGAGATGAGGGGAGGGGAGGGGAAGGGAGGAGAGGAGGGGAGGAGAGAGGAGGGGAAGGGAGGGGAGGAGACAAAAGTGCATTGCAGGTTAGTGGGAACTGTTTGTACAGTGAGGCAGTACTTACTATTTTCCTCTCCTTGTGGTGGGAAAGAAGTAGAGGAGAAGCTTGGAAGAGACTATTAAGCCGTTCCATAATGGGAAAAGCTTCTTCTAAGGCTCAGTGGTGTGAGAGGGAGCCTGGGGTGTTTACTTTCAGAGAGAGATCAGTATACATTTAACAACTACATTCTTTGTTCTCTGACTAAAGCAGACGAGAGGCCAGAAAGTTCCGTGCCTGGTCTCCTGTACTGATAAGCTTACATATGTGTCATTAGGAGAAAACAACCACCGTGAAACCAAAAAATCAGAGCATGCTTGGAAATTTTTGAAAATCATGTTTGACTTCAAATGTGATCTCAAGGAAATTGCTTCAATCAGAGACCATCTCAGAGAGCTTCACAAGGGAGGGGGCTTCCCCTTGAGCCCTAGCCAATGGGAAGGAATTTAGCATGTATGAATGCCGCAGAGTGGGAAGCATTAGACAGGGCTCCAAACACTCTGCTTGAGGAACTAGACTTGGAGTCAAGGCATGGTAAAGGAGAGTATGCGTTTGGAGTATGGCAAATTGGCCTGAAAAAAAAAAAATCAGAGAAAGTCAGGGAGGTGAGACTTGGGGTGGGTGGCACTCAGACCAAGCAAGACGTTGACTTCTTGGATAATAAT
Source organism: Psammomys obesus (assembly GCF_907164565.1). Classification (NCBI taxonomy): domain Eukaryota; kingdom Metazoa; phylum Chordata; class Mammalia; order Rodentia; family Muridae; genus Psammomys; species Psammomys obesus. The sequence continues at coordinate 3,769,445 of NW_026596057.1, read as the reverse complement.
GGTTTTAAAATAAGCCTTTCTTTGCAGGCAAAAGCACACAGGAAAATGTATTAGCAGGGACAAAACATGCACAGTGCTGTGTAGTAATTAACAATGGACACAGAAAAGACTGGTGAAAGTGAGGTGAAAGCAACTAAAAGGTGACAGCAAGGTCTCTGTGTCACAGGTCTTAGGCCTCAACAGGCTGATGGAGTCAACAGCTCCCCCCAACGTCCAGCTAACATCAGACCCTGTGTTTTTCTCTAACTTGGCAAGGTGCATAGGTCCTACAGCCTTCTCCATTTTAATGTTTTCTTCTATGAGACATGGACGCCGCAGAGACTATATTCAACCATATAGATAGATGTTTACCACTCAGTGGGGAAAGGGGCTCCGAATCCAGTCTCAGCAGCCCCTGCCACAGAAGAAAAGCCAATTATTTTAGAGTACAAGGATTAATGGTTGGTGTTTCTTAGTTCTTAATATCTCACTTTCCTATAACTCAGTGGTTTTTCAACCTTCCTGATGCTTCTACCCCTTAATACAGTTTCTCATGTTGTGGTGACCTCCCCCCAACCGTAACATGATTTCATTGCTACATCATAACTGCAGTTTTGCTACTGTTATGGATCGTAATGGATCTGATATACGGGATATCTGATATTTGACCCCCAGTGGGGTCGTGGCCCACAGGTTGAGAACTGCTCCTTCGGAAGGCTGAAAGTTTAAAGAGCCAAGAGAGTAAAAAACAGACCAGAATCTGTTACAGAACAGAATGCTTCTGTGACTAATCGAGATCACTCAGAAATCAGAGGATCTAGCTGGGCGTGGTGGTACATGCCTGGGTGCCTGGCTGTGAATATAGCTCAATTGGTAAAGTACTTGGCCTACCATGGGCAAAGCTGCCACCCTGAGTTTTCTTCGCAGAATTTAATTAGAGTCCAGTGGGACGTGCCTGTAATTTCAGCACTCATGATGTGAAGATGGGAGGATCTGAAATTAAGTTCAAGGCCTGGCTGAGCTATGTGAGACACCATCTCAAAAGCAATAGGAGGTGGAAGGAAGGAAGGAAGGAAGGAAGGAAGGAAGGAAGGAAGGAAGGAAGGAGAATCAATCAGCCAACCATAGGGCCTGTCCCCACATGGTATTGCACATCCGAACAGAGCAGTGACAGAATCTGCTCGTTTCCTGTCTGTCTGGGTCCCTAGTCTTGAATCACTGTTAAATCATCATCGCCATGAACGGACATTCTCATCTGACATTTCCTGAACACCTAACGCAAGCCGGCTGTGGTGGAGTGGGTGGATGACTCTCAGGGTCTCCCAGTGAGCACACAGTGTGTTCTCTACCACCCAGATGCTGTGGGGATTTTTTCAGTCACATCTCTGCAACAAAGTAAGAAAAGAGGTCAAATTGACCCAGGCAAATCCTCTCCCCACCCCTCTCTCTCCCTTTCTTTCCCTCTCTCTTTGTCTCCCCCCCCCATGTGTGTGAACTCCCTGTTCTATACTCTGACTTCCTTCCTAAGGCTCTTGGCACGCACTGGGAGGTGCTGGGTTAAAGTGTCACTCCTGACTGTAAGTTGACAGATTCCCGTTCAGACTGTCTCATGAAATACAGGAGAGCGTTTATGAACTTGTCTTCTATCACTGCTGAGTCCACACATGCAAACCATGATGACAAGAGCCTGTCTCTCCACCTCTAGCCTCTAATGTCCCCAGCGGCGGCTTCACCCTCAACTGGGCTCTCTCAGTGGCAGCAGAGACACTGGGAGTCCAACACCTAAAGGCTTAAAATCGTAGAGAAGAGGGGGTTGTCTTTTTCAAATAGTTCTTGCCAAAGTCCTAGGTGTCTGTCCATTGGCTAAGCTCGGGTCACATGCCCATCTGGGAACCAATCCCTGGGATTCCATTTGTCCAAGTCCAGCCAGCCCTCGAGCTAGAGAAATGGAATTGAACCACAGGGAATAATAAGAGAGAAAGCCTGAGAGGTAAATGCAATCCCAGAAGAAGATCAGGTACCACTACCAGAGAGGGTAACAGATGCTCGGGAGAGGCTAGCAGGCAGATGTTACCATCTCCAGCTATCTAAATTGAGTGAGTAAAGCCTCATCTGATAGACTGTCAGGAAGCAATTAAGCCTTTTGTCACTGTTGATGCGGCGCATGCATTTAACGATAACAGATGTGCTGTGGCACCAGTGAGCAGCTAGCTGCAGAAAGGGAGCCAGCCGGGCTGAAAGGAAAAGCCAAGCAATCCATCTTACAGCCCAAGAGTTCCATCGCATCAACTGTACTACTCAAGATGCCTAACCTGACTCAGGTACCTTTCAGGTTGCAAAACTCTGCTCTGGGATTCAATACGAAATTGCTTTATGGCCAGCAGTCAAACCAAGGTAAATTAAGGGAGAGAAACCAAGGATATGGTTTCATGCATAAAACTCAGCCATATAATTAACGAAGCCCACATCAATCACACATCAGTTAGGCCTCAGTGGTTTCATAGATATTCGACGGAGGAAATAAACCAATCCTGATAGGCAAAGAGGATTGAAGCCAGTAGAACTGAAATACTTGAATGTGACGCTCCTGTCATTAATTAGCCAAGTTCCCACTCTCTTTGCGGTATTTGTGGGATATTTAGTAATTAGAGTTTTTTGTTTTTTTTGTTTTTTTTTTTTTTTTTATGTTTCTCCCTCCTCTAGCTTTAGTTTTTGTCATTCCCAACATTTCTTTATCTAGGCATTCCATGCAAATGAGGTGCATTTTTAATAATAATAAACCCTTGTGTTACAGATCATTTTGTTCTTTATAAAATCACTCACTAGAGTTGCTCAGCAACCTTGGAGACAAGCAGGACAAATATTATTCTCCCAAGTAACTACTGAAGTATCTGGCATGGCATTGCCAATGGAATCTGATTTTCTTGCAACTGGAGTAAAGCATCTTTACACTGTAATGGTGGAGCCTCAGAGCTATGGTGCTGGAGTTCTTATAGATGGGCAAAGCTATCTAGTCAGAGCAGAAGCACAGCACCCTCAGCAGTTCTGTTTCCTGGGGTTATAAGTCTGTTCTATGTTCTAAGCATCAATGATAGCCTGAGCTTAACAAGTTACCCAAGCCTACCAGTCATAATCCTATTGAAAGGGGGGGAAATGATAACCACGAAAAACCCAAACAGAGGTACTTTTTTAAAACAAATAACACTAAGGTTGTTTGATAAAGCCTCAAAGAAAGTTATTATTTTCTATTTACCTAAAATTATACAATATATATTTATTTAATATATATACATATAGGTATGTATAACCTTAAAAGGTACTTTGCCACCTGAAGCCGACTCTGTTCCCCATAAGAACCACAGACTAACAAAACCCCAAGTACCCAACACAATAGCACAAGAAGCCTCCTTGTGATTGGATGGCTATTGTAGTCCAAATGGCTCTCATCACAAGGTAGACTATGGACGTAGCCCTCAGTGTCCACCCAGAAGTCGAAGGTAAATCCCTATTGGTGAAGGCAGCACACACTTAGGACAAGGGACTAACCGCAAACCATCCTGCCTGTGGTCTTGCAAGCTTCAAAGGGAGGGAAGTAATTAATCAATCATCCTGCTCAGCTGTGACACCTGTGAACCACAACAATGACCAGCATGGCAAGATGTCTGTAAAGATGCAAGAAGTGGCTTTCACGTGTTGGTGGTGACCAATAGTTGTCTAGTTGGATTTAAGGCCCACTCAACAGGAGGGAAATCGTGCCTGGTGCTAGAAACCAAGCCAACATCCTGGGACTAGTAAGGTCATGGATCTTAGGAAAGAATCTACTGCTGCCGCTTTGCTAAACCAGCATAATTCCCAGTTTCATTCCAAATCCTGCCCTTATACCCATAGATAAATGTAGCTCTTAACCCTCATCAAGGCAATGTCTCTTTACAGGAAAAGGAGATCATTTACACAAAAAAGTACAACTAGGCACAATGTGGACATCGACCAATGATGAGGAGCCCAGCTACTATGGATACATCTGTGTCACAGTTCCTGCAATAATAGGTCAGGAAACATCACAGAAAAGGGGACTGAAAGATTAAAAGAGCCAGAACACCAGGATGTCTGCTATGAAATAGACTGTCATAGAAACGGCTGTACAAACAGGACCTGGACAATGACAGTTATCAATTGACATGCTAATGAGGAAGGGAGGAAAATCTCATGAGGTTACAATCCTGGGTAAGGAACTATAGGCAATTAGTGAGTGATGAGAGAAGGAGAATGAGCCTCTCCCAAGAATGAAGCCCTTAATTGGCTACCCGAAACAAAATTGTCACCCCTGAAACCATATATACACACAAAAAACTAAAAATGGACTCTGTAGTTTGTATTTATACATTTGAACATATGTATGTATACATGTGCATTTTGGGAGGGAAGAAACAGAAGGGGGAAGTGATATGACGACTTTTTAATTAAAAATGTATTAAAGGTAAAATAAAACTACCCATAGTTTTATAGAGAAAAATAAATAAGTAAAAAATACACTAACCATTTGTATCATGGTTCACAATTCTTGCCTTCTCATCTCTTTCAAGTGTGTTTTCCCCTTTAGTGCCAAATCTTTAAAGACTAGAAATACCAAAGTCCTGGGACTTTGAGAGATACCATAGAAAAGGAACCACACTTTCAGCGATTACTCAGAACTGAAAATCAGTATGTATGTATGTGTTCAGGAATTTTTTTCTTTTAATTAGAAAAATATTAGCTCACTGAATCAATGCTGGTTGGGTTTTTTCATGGCTCTAAGGTCCAATTTCAGAACTAGAATCCTTGATGATTGTTGTTCTAAAAAACAAAGGCAGCTGAAATCACCCTCAATCACTTACTCCCTCACTCATCTAGTCTTCAAACATTTTCTCAGATAGGACACCAAGTTCTGCAGCAGGACAAATGATGGGAAGATGGAAAGCTTCAATCCCTAACCTCAGTGGCTAGACATGAGAGCCAACCATTAAAGTAGCAGTTGCAATAACAAATGATACCAGACCTTTCTGAGCTCTTACATAGGTGAGGTACTGTGCCACAGGCTTTTCTTATATTATTTGTTGTGTTTTTATTATGAAATGTGCTCTATAGGCGAATGCACTTAACACTTGATCCCTTGCTTGTAATGGAAGGTTTGGTGTCTTTAAAAACTCAATTATGTGATGTAAATATGCTTTTATTCTAATCCCAAGTGTGAGGTGTGGGAATGCTTTTAGTTTATCCACAGCTGATAACAGCCTCCTGAGAGGGCAAGTGATCTTTGTCAGCTAGAAACCGTCTTGTGCAGGGGCATGGTTTTTGCCAGCTGGAAAACATCCTTGTGCAGACTCTGGGAGAGTATAAATAGAATCCCAGAGATGGAGCAAGACAGACAGAGAGAGAGAGAGAGAGAGAGAGAGAGAGAGAGAATACTTTGAGATGTTCCTAGAGAGAAATGCTTTGAGGAGACTGCTGCTGATTCATTCTGCTGCTGCCTGTTTGCTATTTGACTGGACTGCTGGAATCCTGACAATATAGAATGGAAACGCCCCAATGAACTAAGTCTAAAGACATCTCCTGTCCCTCCTAATCTTCTTTTTCTCCTACCTAGAGTCAATGTTGAAGGGAAGTAGAGGTGTTTAGGAGCCCCAAATAAAGTAGGTTTAAAAAAATCAAAGCCTCCACCTGCTAGTGGCACTGTTTGGGAAGGTTGTGAAACTATGGAAGGCAGAGCCTTCCTGGGTGAAGTGAGTCGCTGCAGGCAAGTAGGCTGGGTTACTTTGTTTGTTTATCTGTTTTTGTCAATTTGATACAAACTAGTTTCATCTAGGAAGAGGGCTCTGTTGAGAAAATACCTCCATTAGCCTGGCCTATAGGCAAATCTGTAGGGCATTTTCTTGAATAATGACTGATGTGGGAGAGCCCAACCCATTGTGGATGTGCCATGTCTGGATAGGTGGTCTTGGGGTATGTAAGAAATCAGGTTGAGCAAGCCAGTGAGCAGCACCCCTCCATGGTTTTTGCTTCAGTTCCTGCCTCCAAATTCTTGTCTTTGAGTTCTTGCTCAGACTTCCTTCAGTGATGGACCAATAGCTAAAAACCTAATAAGCCCTTTTCTCCCCAGGTTGCTTTTGGTCATGGTCCTCATCACAGCATAGAAAGCAGATAAATACACTAAGCCTTGGGGCTTTGTACCCAGATCCATTTCCTGTTCACTATCTGCTTTCTGAGTATGGATACCGTTGGATCAGCCAGCCTTCTGTGCCCGCCTCTGTGCCCGCCACCATGCCCTCCCTGCATGCTCCTCCACCAGGAAGGATTGTATCTGTCAAGAAACAAACCCTTTCTTCAGTTGCAGTTTTCAAGATATTTTATCACAGAAATAAGAAAGCAGCTAAGGGATTGTTTCTTTTAATTCTTCTTGTAACAACTAGATAGGTCTTTATTATTGCCTTTTTATAGATGAATAAACCATAAACCGACAGAGTGGAGAAGTGACTTGCCCAAGTTCACGTGGTCATTTAGAGATAAATGTGGGAGCCAAGCTAGAGTTCATTCATACCATGAGTTGGAGGGGGGAGGTCAAATTCAATAGCAACATAAGGAAAGAAGCATCAAATGTCTGCAAAGGAATTAGCTCTACATTACAGAAACCGGAACAGTTTAGTTGCAACCTATTGCAAATGAACTATTTTTCCAAGGTAGGGTATCTCTGCATGTCTGATGAATAAAGATAGGAGGAATCTCAGTGTAGCCTCCAGCATTTACCAGATCAGAGTGGCATCAAGTGGAAATGGTGGGGGAATAGGAGACAAGGCTAGCGGGAGAAGCAGCTCGTGAACACAAGCCTTACTTTCTACGAGATATTGATGTGGTTACCTGCAGATATGAAACATCTGTAATTCAATCCTGTCCTGTTGTCTCATAATTAATAGCTTTCAGTGCCTGAGTCATTCTGGTTTGAACTTGACTTGTTCTTCTTGGGCCTGGTTTTCTTGATGGATGGGCTTATGTCACAGCTGCTTGTGTTTGTGAAATCTCTGGCATAAAGACTTCAGTGCCAGGTTTGTTTGGGTCCTGATTTTCAATCCTGAGGGAGATTTAAAATGATACAAATTATCTTCAGAACCTAAGCTAATTAGTTTAGACTGGTGAATCTGGATTCATCAAAATGTGTCACTTTGCCGCATCATCACAGCTGTGTGTGAATACAATCAGTTTAAAAGACTGGGTGAAAACACGTCAATATTTTAAGAATGGCATTTACTTTTTACTTGTTTGTTTATTTACTTATTTACTGTGTGAGGGGTCAGATCCAGGGCCTTATAAATTCTAGGCAAGAGCTCTATCTCTACCACAAGGCCCACGAGTTATCTTGAAATACTAGAAAATGCTCTAATTAACGACAACAGCAACAAAATCCATAATGAGCCTTTGCTGTTTAGAATCAAGAAACAAAAAAAAAAAAAAAAAGGTTCTAGATTGCAGAGCAGACACCACATCAAGTCAAAGTGATGAATGTACACAGCTCAACACCTTTGCCAAGGGAATAATTAAATAATCGTTTGCCTTTCCCTTCCATCTTCAGACTTCTCCTCTAAAGTCAACCCACCAAATTTCAGTATGCTCCTTACACAACTATATCCCTCGGTAGTTTGAGAGTCTACATGAGTTTGTGGTAGATTATTCAGCTCCTGTTCATTAGCCCCCCTACTCCTACCCTCCTCTATGTCCTGATATATCCATGACCTTCTGCTTGGTTCATCCACGTCTGCTATTTATTGCTCAGTGGTTAGAGGCAATTCTTGAGCAAAGGGTGTAGCTCAATGGTTTGTTTGTCTTTGAGGTTTTTTTTTTTTATTTTTTTAAGCAGTGCACACTTATTTCACTTATTATAGACAATCTCTTCTAACATTCCTTTGGTCACAAAGAGCACACAAGTGCTTCTGACTGGTCCCTAACTCTGGTCTTACTGCGAGGCATGCTTTCTCTATAAGTTCACTCTGAAATCTTGAAGTATAGCATTTTCATCACTATTTAAATGATTATGAATACATGATCCACCACATGTGCTTTTTCGGCTCCTGATTATAACCCACCTTCTAAATTTTCTGTCATGTCTGGTACCCTCCCAAGTCCTCCTTTTCCCCCAGGCCTGTCTCGTAGAGCCCCTGTCTTCCTGCTTCCATCTAGACTGGCCCTTCTGCAGGCATAGTGGAGAGTCTGGCTCGCTACCGGATCCCTTCTGTAGCAGATGAACAGAATGATGCAAGATCTAAATCCTCACTGAAGAATCTCTACCCCTCGTGAAGTATTGCCTATCCCCTCCATTGATTCAGCTAACTAGCACACATCACCCTTCACATACAGACACTTTTACCTACATACCTGGTTTATTATCTAATCTGAACCTGTGTGCGCACACATCTTCCTGTGTGTCCACTCAGACTTACTTTTTATTTGGTTTGGGTCATTTGTTGTTTGTTTGTTTGTTTGTTTGAGACTGGGTCTCATATTCCTGGTGACTGAACTTTCTAAATAGACAAAACTGTCCTTAAACTTGTGACCTCCATCTCAGACATGCTGTGACTATGGGCATGCACCACAAACCTGTCAAGATAGACAGATTTGTATTTTTTTTTTATCTTCTGCCTGGGATGGTGCCTGGGATACTGCCTCTCTCTTCCTAGAGGCTCTTCCAGGAGTGGGTAGCCCAAGGCCAAATGAGGCAATGAGATGGGAGGAGAGTCTACACAGAAGGAAATCCAGTCAGTCAGTCTTTCCAGAAATGTAGGAAAAGAAGTGCCTGTCAGTCAGCATCTGAGCATGAAAAGGGGTAACCTTAAGACAAACTCGATGCCAGGACAACAGGCCAGGAATCGGAAGACTGGACCCTTGCTAATCTTTGAACCATGTAGTCGTGGAGAAAGCACTACATTCAGGTTGTATTTAGGCCAATTTGAATTAATTATTTTATTTGCAATTGCAGAATCTAACCTGCTACCTCAGCTCTGCTCAGCATGAGCCATTTCCTGTCATTTGTTTGTTTGTTTTGTTTGTTTCTGTTTGCTTAGATTGATATGGTTTTCTTAAGATATGGTCTTGCCCCGTATCCCAGGCTAGCCCCTAACTTGTAGTAAGCAGCCCTCCTGCTTCAGCTTCTGGAGTGCTGGGGGTTGTAAGCATGCACCAGTCCAACCAGTTTACACCTGTTGCTTATGGAATGATTTCTCTGCTTTTCTGAACCCAAATTGCCTTTTCATGGCTGCATGTCTTCTTTTAAGTCACTTGGTGCTTTAACTGAAACACAGTCTAAGAAATCTATAAAGGAAATATTTTCTGGGCACTTGAATGTCTTAAAATGTTTTCATCTCACCCCTTGAACTTCTCTGATGAATCGAGTAGATATGGGACTTCGGGTGTGAAACCACAGCATCTTAAGACTTTGAAAGCATCCTGAAATTGCCTTTTACCATCCCCTCACTGATGGTATGTTTGGGTGATCTAACTCTATTTTGAGAAATAGGATAGCTACATTTAGCAAATGAAAATACAGGACAACCGATTAATTTTGCATTTCAGACACCCTGTGAAATATCTGGGGCATACTCAAAAACTTATCCAGTGTCTTTCCGACTGTTAAGTGTAACCAACGCCCTATCACCCCAAGATGCAACCACTGCTATATTCTTCATTTACATGATGTATTTTTAGTATGACCAGTCCTGGCTTTTCTTGTTTTCCTAAACAACTCGTGGTCTGGGTGCCCAACCGAACACCAAGAAAAAGAGTGCTATCCTTGCTGACATGTTGAACTGGCAGACTACCTTTGCCTGGCAGAGGCTCCAGCCCCCTGTCAGGTTGAGTTTCAGTGACTACAGCAAGAAAAGAAAATATTATAATAATGTATTAAGCTTGGTATCAGGATACCTCTAGAGAAATTAACGATTAGAGCAGAGGCGTGGGGAGACCAGCCTGCTCAGCATAGCGCCCTACAGCCTAGCTAAATTATCTGATCTCAAACCTGACTACCCAGCTGACGTTCCACACAAGCATAGGTAAACAAGCTCTGAAGGGGGCCAAGGGTTCAAAACTGAAGAAAGCTTGGCTCTGTAACAGTGAATATTCTGGACACATCTTGAACTTGCCACATAATTGCTCTGCTGTGACCTAGCAGGAAGATGTGCTATCTTTAACCGAGAAGATGATTTGCTTTTGAGATACATATTTCTTGAAGTTATCTCATAGTGAAGCGGCCAGAAAGTAAGCGAAGAGCTACGGAGATAAGAAGCAAAAGTAGTGGGAAAGCTGGGCAAGATAAAAAATAAGTCAAAGAAGTTCAAAGAGCTGTAGCCAGGGGAAGGACATTTTCTTTTAAAGATGGTTTTAGAATCACTGCGCTACAGAGGACCTCAGATATCATCCAGTCTAGGCCTGGGAAGGGGGCAGCTCAGTGTGGACAATTACTTGCATAACAGGTAATAGAGCCTAGGTTTGATCCATAGCATCAGCAGGAAAGTGTGAAGGAAGAGAGGGAGAGAGGAAGAAAGGCTGAGAAGGAGGGAGGACCCTAATCTACTCCCTCATTTTACCCGCTGACAATAGCAAGGAAGACATTTGCTCCAAGTCACAAAACCCAGGGGTAACGAGCTTCCTGATTCCCAGACAAGTGTTCCCACTGCACCACATCACAAGGTAGTACCTCCCCAGTGGGGGTAGGCATCTAAAGGAGAATGTTCTTCTGACAAAAAGAAAAAGGATTCTGTACCACGAACATGTCTGCTGGGGCGTGAATGACTACCTGCAGCATTTTCCTTGGGTCTTTGTAGAAAGCTGCTAAACAAAGGCGGGGGGGGGGGTACGTGACACAGGGCACTCGAGTTTTGATTGGGCAAGGGTGGAAGGATGAGGCAATGGTCTGAATTGTATCAGGACCCATCAGGCACAGGTGCAGCAGGTGTATACCTCCCCACCCCTTCCAGTGAGAACAAAGCGACGGATTGCTCTCTGCACTCAGCGTCTTCCCGTCATCAGACATCACTGCTTGGTGCCTGGTGTCACAGCAGGAAATGTTAGTAGACCTCGTTTCCTTGATTACTTGAATAATTCACATTTTTGTATCTGAATATAGGATGTTTTCGGCAGAACAAAACTTCTTCATGATTTTGATTTTAGAGTCAAGAATTACTGTGTCTGGACTCAGAGTTGAAAGAACTGATCATCCTCCATGAAGGTCATTTGCCTTCTTTTCTCGGTGGCCAAACGTTAAGGTCTCCATGTGTTAATGAATGGGTGACTTGCGCTTAATTTTAAGCGGGAGGCATAATAGAGGGTAGAGATCTCAGAGCTGTTTCTGTGTTTTATCAAGAAATAAACATATGTGGGAATGTATTAAAAATTAATGTAAACCACCTTTTTGAGAGGTGATCTCACTCTGTAGCCCTGGCTATCTGGAGTAGTGTGTGTGGACTAGGGTGGCCTCAGATTCAGAGATCTGTCTCTGACAGCCAAATACTGGAATTAAAAGCATATACCTTTACACCTAGCTGTGTGAACAACCCTTGAGAAATTGGACTATGACCCAAAACAGAAAAACTTTATTGAAATGTTTGGCTGGATAACTCATTGGATATCCATTGGTTATCATTGGTAACTCATTGGTTAAAGTTAGGGGAGACTCGAGAGTTTCGGTTAGCTTAGGGGTATGGACGGGGACTTCCACCTTTTCATCTGCTTAGTTGCATCAATAGTACAACTGTCAACAAAGAGTTCATCCAAAGTCATCTATTAGTCAAGGGGCCAAAGTATCAGACATTAAATTCAGGAGAGAACCCACTCCAGTGAGCTAACTTCTGACCACCACATATACATGCTTTGGTGTTGCTGTACACATGGATGCATGCACACACACACACACACACACACACACACACACACACACAAATATTTTTAAAAAATCCAGGTTCTATCCAGTGGTGGTGGTGCCCACTTTGATCCTAGCACTCAGGAGACATACAAATGGATCTCTGAGTTCGAAAACAGCCAGGTACAAAGAGAAAGTTCCAGGACAGCCAGGGATACACACAAAAACCCTGTCTGAAAAACAAAAATAAATAAATAAATAAAAATCCCGAGCCTTCAGTTCTTTGTATACTGAGTCCATGCTATCCCTCCATTTGCTAAATATAGTTTCAATGGGTCATAAGTGGGCACAGGTGTCATGACTGTGCAAACAAGGTCGAAAAAACTGCAACACTAACATGTCCACGGCAAAATCAGTGAAGCAGTCTCTCCCTCTGGCACATACTTTCTGTGTGCTAGACGCTGGGGAAACACATTACTGACAGTAAGTCATTTGCCCCTTCAGAAATTGTGTGAAATAGGTAATGTTAATATATCTCTTTCATAAGTAAAGAAACTTAGAGTCAAAGAGATTAACTAACTTGTTCAAGACCAAAGAATTAATAAGGAACCGATCTGAACCTTAGCCGCTAGAGTCTACTATCTCAGAGGAATGCAGAGTAAGACTGGTTTAATATCAGTAACTAATAAGGTATGAAAGTATCATGACTTGGGTGGGCAAGATGGCTCCATGGATAAAACACAAGCCTGGAAACTTGAGTTTGATACTTGGCTTCCATGATGAGAGGAAAGCACTGACTCCTGGGAGTTGCCCCTCTCCTCTCTCTCTCTCTCTCTCTCTCTCTCTCTCTCTCTCTCTCTCTCTCTCACACACACACACACACACACACACACACACACAGTTATAGAGGGAGAGCCAAAACCAAGTTTGATCATGTTTTCTGCAGAGCTACCAGGGGCTTTCAAGAGAGATTCAATCCTCTGCTGTTTTTAGCAAGTGGCACCTGGTGCCCAGGGAGAAGAAAATAAAGCCATTCCATCAAAATGCCAGAACATGGGCCCTGGAGCTGCTTTATCAGTGATTCCAGTGACAGGATTCATAAGTAATAACCAAGAAAACTGTTTCCAACTAGAACAAATTCTTAACAATATAAAGCAGCTTGTGGCCGCTGCTAAACTTTCCTCTTCAAAGTGACCTACAGTGAGGCTCTTCACATCTGTTAAATAAAAATTTCAGGCCATTGTTTTTGGCCAGACTGGAAAGAAAGATGGAGTCACTGACATTAAAGTTTTGAGACACCAGGCTGAAACAGATTAGAGATATAATAGTCAACCTCCCCAAACCCAGCAATTTTAGTTGATACGATAATGAAATCCCATGTTCCTTAATGTTTATGCCCTGTTGTTGAAAATAAATGGTGTTGGACTAAATAATTCTTATTATTTGCCCTATAATTATTATGGTGGTATTATTTAACTCGTTATCATAATCAATAAGACATAGACACCTGTTAGATTTTATAATTGCCTTATTTACCTTGGGCTGGGAAGATATTTCACCTATGCTGTGTCACATCTTCTAACCCCATCTCATACCATGTGCCTTAGCCATTCCTATCTGGGCTACTTCCATCCATAATTCTAAGAGAATTGCTTTTTTTAATTTTAATATGGTCCTCTCCACACTATCATTGGAGTCCTTCCTCTCTTCCCACATGGTTCCTCCTCCATGCTAATCCATCATAGCATTCTTCTGACATCTCTCTTCCCATCTACCTGTCTCCTTCCCATGATTCTCCTGTCCTCAAAGCCCGAAAACCTTAGCCACACCTACCTCCTTCTGCCCTGCCTAGGTACAGGTCTTTCTTATTAACCAATCAGAAATAATGTCTTAGGCAGGTTTACACAACAAGGATAGAGCAGTAATCAGATCTTGAACACCAGTAATTAGTACAAGCATCAAACCAAACCCCAACAATGACCTCCAAAAGGTGGCTTAAAACAACCCAGCACAAACTACCATTACTTCCCTATTTTTCCATCATCTCCATCCTCTCTTTACGTGAAACATGGCTTTGAAATAGCCAGCCTGCTTTTGCTTTTGTTTCTACTCTCTTTAAACCCTGTTCTGTCCCATCTGAACACTCATTTCATTTTATATGTTAAATGGTTCCCTGATTCCAGAATAACAATATAGGCAACACACATCTTTAACTTGTCACAGTAGTGATTGCCAACTTCATAGTCTCTGCGTACTTGGGAAAGATTGTCTTAATTGGAATAATTGATGTAGAAGACCTACCCTAAAAGTGGGCAGGGCGATCCCCATGGGTGAGATCCTGGTCTCTACCAGAAGAAGAATGTGAAATGAGTACAAGCATTTGCTGTTCTCTTCTTCCTTTTACCTGGGGATGTAATGCAACCAGCTGCTTCAAGGTTTGGCTGCCTTGACTCTCTCATAGTGATGGACAACACCATGAACTGTGAACCAAAGTAAAAACTTTCTTCCTTGTGTAGGTTTTGTCAGGGTAGGCTATCACCACAACAGAAAAGTAACTAAGACACTAACGGCTTTGTCCTTTGACAAATTATAGAAGGACTCTACAGTGAGATAGTAATTTGCAAATAGAACACACACACACACACACACACACACACACACACACTCCTAAAACATTAACAGATGATTTTAGAAATGTTTATCAATTATTGAAGAAAAACAAAAACCCTGGCTTGAAGCAGAACAATGAAAAGAGCTTCGTCTCTTAGTATTCCTTTTTCCCAGCACAGTATCTGGCACATGGTAAATGCCAGTAAATTTGGTTTAATGTTGGTGAACACTATCCAGTAGAGAATGACGGTGTGTTCATCACATGTGTTCCAGCCTTCAAAACGCCCAGATATGCTTACAAAATCCACTTAATTGGATAGCACCGATCTATACTCCTCAGGGCATTGCTTCAGTTTTTACCTTTTCAGATGCTTCACTTTAACACATTTTGGAGCCTTCTGACTTTAGAAAGTAATTCTGTTAGCATAGATAAGTTTCTACCCCAAGCGCTCAAATCCTTTTATCTGGTATTGAAGAACGATAGTAGCCAGTACCATTTATGTGATCATTATTCTAGGTTGTCAATTTGAGTATATCTGGAATTAACTAAAACCCAAGTGACTGGGTACACCTGTGAGGGAGTTTTCTTAATTAAATCATTTGGAAATCTGTCTTCAGTCTGGGACACACCTTCTGGGAGCCTATGTGAAGGACATTGAAGAAGGAAGCTTGCTCTCTTTGCCTGCCTGCCCTTGATCTCACTGACACATCTATTCCTTTACTGGCACCAAAGCCTATTTCTTCAGGACATAGTGTACTCTATGTCAGAGTACATACATAGTGTACTCTGACATATACTAAAGACCAGCTGAGATATCTTGCCTCAGAGATGGAGCAACTACTGGATTCTTGAACTTTCTGTTGGTAGACAGCCATTGTTGGACTGGAGCACAGCCTGTAAGCCGCTCTAATAAATCCCATGTATAGTCATTCTCTCAGCTCTGTTTCTCTAGAAAACCCTGACAAACACAATTTAGAACCATCTCCTCATTTTAGTCATGTCTAACTGGAAACTTTTATTTGGAATTCCAGTCTCAGACAGCACCAAAAGGAAATTTCCTTCTAGAATTCATCTTTGAATACAAGAACTTCTTAGCCCTATTTTCACACCGTCCCCGCTTATCCTTCTCTGCATGCAAATGCTACCCACATCTCCTCTGGTTTCCTGAATCTCAGTAAATGGTACCACCTGCCCAGACCAGTTATTCTAGCCTGATATTTTGCAATCATAATCACCTTGAACACTTACATTCACTCCTCCAATATCTATATTCTGACTACTACTGCAAAACATCCCTGAATTCCAGGAAAAAAGAAAAAACTACAAATGCACTTTTCTCCTTCTATACATAGCAAACTTTCCAAGACGTTGTAATCTGTTGTGCCCTAGTGAACACAACACAGAGGTAGCTGATGAAGCTCTGGGAGCAAGTAAGATCTCCAAGAAGGGAAGTTTTCGGCACCTTGGAGAGAGCAAGCAGCACCCCAGGTTTAGAGGCGCTAAGCTCAGGCAAGCGCGTCCCTCCGTCCTTACTAGAGTTGTAAACACTGTGGAATGCTGGAAACAGGGCGGGGCTACACATTCCACTCAGACCGGTTTGCTCTCTGACCCAGCTACAGGTCACATCCTTTCCTGTCTCAAAGCTGTGGCCCCAGGGTTCCCCTGATTAGAGCCCTCTGCCCACATTTTTCGGATCGCTGTCCACCTCTGGCCGGCAGGGCCCCACCCGGTGACTTTGTAGAAAAGCCTTCCCTCAGTCGTTATTTCTGTATTCTACTTTGCTCATTATGTTGTAGACATTCGAAACCACGAAGCTTACTCATCCCCAACAGAAAGTGGGCCCTGTGGAAGAAGACATCATCGTGCCTTCTGTGTTTCAAGCCTCCCTGACACCTGGAAAGTACTCTGCGGATACTTGACCGTGAAGGAAATGAAGTAAGTTGAGCAATAGGACCATGAAATTAGACCTGAAGTGTCGGAGACCACTGAAAACCTTGAGCTGCACAATTTGAGCATACACCAGACTCTTCTTATTGGGTTCTAAAAATATGGCTATGGTTCAAGAGACCATGTTTCTGTCATTAGCGTGGCCCATGCAAGAACAAGTATCTGGCACACTCAATAGACGGCAAAGCCAATACTAAACTGTAATTTCTAGAATAATTAATATTTTTTTGTTGGTGGTGGGATCTTCTGTGTTATTTTTATTCATTTTGTTTTTGATACAGTGTCCCCCCTGTGCAGCCCAGATGGGTTTCAAAGTCTAGATCCTCCTTCCTATCCTTTCTCAGCCTCATGGAGGCTGGATTTATATGCATGTGGCAGCATGTGAGACAAGCAATACATTTGTTGAGTGTTTTTTTTAAATAGTGTGTATATATACACATGCATATACACACCTGCATGGGCTAGAACAGGGCATCACACATCCCCTAGAACTGGAGACACAGCTAGTTGTAAGCTACCATGTCAATGCTGGGAATTAAACCTGGGTCCTCTCAAAGCAGACAGTGCTCCCAACCATTAATCCATATCCCTAGCCCTAACTAATACACTTTTTAAATAATGCAAACTAAGCAAAGGCAATCCCTTTGTGGATCTCCTCAGAGGCAGCTGCTGTTGCCTCACGGATTATAATGAGGAACTTAGATTTTCTCAAAGACATTAGGTAAAGACTGATGAACTAGATAATTAAGTGTTGTCTGAACCATGGTCCCTAAAGGAGAAACGTCCCATAGAAAAACGAGAGCATCTCGTGGATGTTTGGAACCCGTGTCTCTGAACGTGGGGAAGGGATATATGCCAAGTAGTAGACAGACTTCTTGCCCAGAAATGAATCTAGTAAATGTCTTTAGTGTGGCCCATGTCATCATTTTAAGGCTTCTAAATCATCACCAACATTTTGAAAAAAATAAAATAAAATAGAGATTGGAGGGACTCTGGCCAGCTCAAGTGTGGTGAGTGTGGCTCTGGCAGGCCTTGCCCTTCCCTCATTCCCTCTGCCTTACTAAAAACCATTAGATAACATTCCTAAAGCTAGCCACCAAGGTCCATCCCCTTATCTGACCACTTCCTCCTGCTGAGTCTGAACGACCAAGTTTCAGCTATCAAAGTATTGAAGTCCAGCAATCAAAAGCAGCCTTTGGCTCACTTAATTAACATGCCCAATTAAAATTAAACACCTCACCCTAACATGGAGTTTCTACCTTGTGCCCGCCCTTTTCCTACATGCCATGTCTGTCTCCTCTCTACCCAGAGGCTGTCCTTTGTCTCCCAGGATAAATACCTCTTCTCCCTCTTCCTTATTCCCTTCCATTTTGCCCTCATCCTATCTGCTGTCTTTGCCTTTTACCCCTTGCCTTCTGTCTGTCTGGGGCAAATACATCTCCTTTGTGCTGAGAACTTGGTCTTAGGGTTCCTGAGCCAATACTTTTCCTTACAGAGATATCTAGCATTTCTAAAAGGTTCAGAAGTTCTGAAATATTGGCCTTGGGATTTCCACATAGCAATACTCACCTGACATGGGTTAGCAACTGCTCCCTTAAAGGCTATGTGTGGTCTATAGGCAGTCGTGGAGTCCGGTGCTTCATCTGTGTAACACACAGCCTAATTTATTTACCTGTATTAACAACATGGTCCCCAATTGCAATCCAGGCTGAGAACATCTACTGTGGTATATGTGCTGATAAGTCTAAGAAATTGTGACTACAAGGCCAATTGTGAGGACAAGATCCTATTTAAAAATGGCAACACCATTTTCTCTCCAAAGCAGTCAGTCTATAGTATGTGGCAACAAGTATGAAGCTCGTAATTGGATGTATAATAAAGGACATAACATAGCTTTAGAGGAAAATGTATGTTGTATGTGAATGTTTATGCATATGCATGTATACAGTTGGCTTTCAGAAATATTTATTGCATAAATTAATAAGAACCTTGAGAGCAATTGACCAAAATTCTAAGCCCTAGACTTACTTATTATGACTTACTTCTATGCATCTTACCGTTTCTGAATCCACTAGATTTTGCCTTTTTTTTTTTTTTCATATTTTCCTCCAGTTTTTATCTCAAGATTAAGAACAGACCAGGTGCTTAATCAAAGATTAAGCAACTAATTAATCCACCTATTACTCTATAGTTGGTCAGTTGTGTTCACGTGTTGCAGTTTCATAGCACAACCATTGAAGAAGTGAAGTCAAGACTTCTTGATTTGGAGATGTGGGTCTGGCCCTGGTTGTGACTCTCTGATCAAGTCTCTGGTTTTCTAGTCCAAAGTTTGCCCTCTGTCAAGCTGTGAGCATCCCTGGGCGACTTCCTGCTTTATAGCTTCTGTAAAACAAGACACATGGGAAGTGAAAGATTGGAGACTCAGAGCTAGCAGAGCTAGCTAGCAAGGAATGACACCTTTCCCCAATAATTAAGGCAAAGAGACTTCTAAATGTCTAGGCAGCAATCCATGGAGGACCAACAATGGAACATGAACTCATTAGCAGAATGTTGAGTAAAACTCAGAGAGGAAGAGAGGGCTGATGAGGAGGGAGCCCAAGTGGAGACAGGGGATTATAAAGAAGGAATGGGGAATGTATTGCTAATTGGGTCATTTAGAAACTGAACAACTGAATGCAATTCCTCCTGAAGCAACGTGAAAACAGCCAGGGGAGGTATAACAGTACAAGAATATATGCTAATAGGCAAAAACAGGATCCCCAAGTCACCCAGGACAATAATGCCTATGCAAGCTAATAGATGTCAGATGGAAAACAGCTCCTGATCTCAAGCCAATTTCACTTGAGGACACAGATTTGAAAAATACATAAAAGAAAGCACATAGCAAGCACCCAGAAAATGTTTGTTAAATTGAATTATATTTGCAAAAGCTCAGGTGTGTTTTAGTATTTTAAAAACCCTAACTTGAAGGAAATGAAAAATACAACCAATCTTAGTGATTTATTACTTTCACAAAAAAAGTCACCAAAAAACATTCTGTGTGGAAACCTTTTATCTTTAAAATATAAAATTAAAATAATTCCATTTGCCAAGATTTCTCACTAGCATATATCAAGAGGATGGAGGTGAGGATCTGTGCTATATTGAATTTTGCATCTATTTGTGCCTACCAGGATCAGACACAGTAACTTGAAATGAATGCGTGCATACATTTTGATCATCTGTTGGCAAAGAAGAAAACATCCCAGATTAATAGCCTCAAAGGAAGCAGCTACTTCCTTCTCCCATAATTCCATATGTTCACTGTGCCCTGAGGGAAGTTCTTTGAGGGGGGGGGGCTCTTCCTTCTCTCGTGTGCTGGCCATCAGAACACAGTTGGTGGGAAGGTATACAGAGACTTCACCAAGAGGCTAGGCTGACTTTCCCCGCTCACAATCTTTCAACCCGCCCCCAGTGTAGACTCTTCATGGAGTCAGTTCAGTGAGGTAGACAGACATCTCACATGGGGTTTAACGTTGTTCTGAGGCACAAAGCCAGAAGACATCAGGTCTTTTCAAGCTTTTGACCTAGATCTGGGACTTCTGGAATGTCCCACTGGCTAAAGCAGACCAGAGGGCCAACCTGTGACTTGATGCCTGAGGCAGCTGCAAAAGAATATGAGTCTAGGAGGGATGGTTAACTGAGTTTGCCCTCCCTCTTCCTGTGGAGCAAGAAGGAGGCTTAGGGTCATGTACTCGCAAGCACCTACCATTCTTTAGGCTCAGGGAGAACGACTCAGAGACAAGCCCAGAAGTTGAAACCAAGAGCTGAGAGGAATAATCCCAGAAAATAAAAGCGAAGTTTGAACATGGAATGTCCTTTGCCCTAAGTGGAAGAAGTCGGGGCCTATGCCAGACTGGATTTCAGAATTGCTGTAACCCCCTTCCTTCTTCTTCAGAATGGGGAACAACTGTAGTTCTCTGACCCCTTCATTACTCTATGGTGGTGAATGGAAGACAAATGGATGATTCTCTTTCTTGATCTTTGCCCCAAAGAAGTGTGCATGAGTGGTCTCAACCAAATCGGGTTGTGGTCCTGGACTTGCCGTTGAGGCTTACGGAGGTAAGGGAATTCTTCATATGAGCAGAACATGAAGTATGAAGGTGGCGTCAGTGGGCCACAACCCGCACATCTGTCGCTTTATGCAGACTCCTCTCACGCTCCCCTGGGGCTCAATGCAGTAACATGGCAGAGTCTGGAGTTACTGGCAAGCCACTGGCTAATGGGAGGTATGTCTGGTCGCAAGCCTCTATTTTCTTCACTTTTTCAGGTGTTGAGTCTCTGCGGAAGAAGTCTGGCTGTCCCGGGATGACATGGAGAGTCTATGCAGAGAGAGGAAGTTCCTGAGACTGATATGAAGAGAGGAAGAGGCCCAGCAGATTCAAACATTCCAGCTAAGACTGCACTCACTCCCCTACCCAAGAGAGCCCCGGAGAGACCTGAATAAAACTGTCCAGCAAAGCAGAGTCTACCATAAGCCCATGAAAACAACAAAACATTTGGTTTTAGGTACTGAATTTGAGGGCACGTTACTAATACAGCTACTGGTTACCAAAAAGGACTTGAATCAGTGGGTAATTATGGGCAAAATATGATGTTTAAGGGAGGTTGTTATGTTTTCAGATACTAAGCCAGTTTAGAAACATAACAAGCTTACGAGAATATGATATGAAAAAAAAGCCTCTCGTCTCTGCTGGCTAAGAATCAAGAAACTATAGCAAATAAATTATGAGCCATGTTTATAGTCAAAACATTCTCAACCTCCTTATGGCCATCTTGTAGACATATAGTGTGTGTGTGTGTGTGTGTGTGTGTGTGTGTGTGTGTGTGTGTGTATGGGGAGGGAGGGTGGATGTGTATGTGGGTGTGAAAGAGAGAGAGATTTAAATGCAACTCTATTGAAAAGCCTGTGCCCAGTCTAGGACCCATATTAATGCCCTTTTCCTAAGCCCCACCCCCAATAATGAGCTTAAATCTACATTAAATTGTCTCTTAATTAAGCCAGGCATGATGGTGCACACCTGTAATTCCAGCACTCTGGGAGGCAGAGGCCGACAGATCTCTGTGAGTTCAAGTACAGTCTAGTCTAAAAGTAAGTCCAGGACAGCCAAGGCTAAACAGAAAAACCCTGCCTCAAAAAACAAAAAGCAAGCAAGCAAACAAACAAGAGTCTCTTAATCTCTTAATTAAATGCAGCAGAATAGTCATTTTGAAATTATTTCCTACACTGTTAAAGAAAGAATTCCAGCTTTGCCTTGTAAGAGGTCTCTGGAAAGAACACTTCCAGTTGCTACAATTAGGAGCGTTGAAGCACAACTCTCAGTGCAGCTGACAATACTATCCAAATATCGTTTCTCAATTCAAGAAATACTTATTGAGCTCCTGCATTGGCATGAAGGAAAAATGAAGCTTCTTTGGATTCATTTATGTGTTTCACCCTGGGGGGATCAGGCTTAACCTTAGTCATAAGAAAAATGTTTTAGTTGAAAGCTAGGCATCCCCACACTTATTTCCAGCATCTTTAAGGTGGCTTTGATGGGATGGCAGCAGGAAGCCGCTGCTCTACAGACCAGTGACATGGTAAAGTGATATCTGAGGTGTCTGTTTGGCAGGGGTAGATGGGCTGTGGAGAGTGAAATGGGAACTGACCTGAGTCTAACCCAGGGTAGGCATAAAGGGACAGAGCCGGATGAAGCATGGGGTGTAAAAAAATAATGAGACTGGGAGAAAAATGGCGCCATTAGCATACAAATGTAAAAATGTGAGACATCTAGAAAAGCAGAAATGGATGGAAAATCCACCCAGAACTACACTTCTCATTTGGATTAGAGGATAACTGAAGAAGGCTATTGTATGGGCTTTGGGCATAAAATAAGTAGCTAGGCAGCAGACAGTTAACTTAGGAAGGTAGGAACCAGGATGCCATCATATGCTTCCATATGGGATGCATTTGAACAGGGCATTGCTTTTCTCCACCTTCCAACTGAGTCCATGTTCCAAGATATGTCTGTTTCTGAGGCTTGGATTCCACACAGCTGCCTCATCAGACCTCTACCTGGGGTTTCGTCATACTTCTAGATGGCCCGTGAATCACAGGAGCACGGGAGTGCTACCAGAACAGAGCTCAAAACACCAAACCTAAGTTGACACCCAAAGGAGATTCAGTATCACCTACCCACCAAGCAGAGTAATAAAACTCCATTACTTATGCTTCAAACAGACACTGTATATGAAAATGAACTTGGTGCCTTACCAATAACTTGGTAACAACTCAGCATCCATTAAGCCATTTGAAGAGGCTTCTGTCTTTCATCACCTGTGGGTCCAAGTATTCCTGTTGTTAAACCAGAAGTTAAAAATAAGCAATACGGTGGTGATGAAACCATCCATGGTGGCTTCTCTCATGTCACGGGACCCGTTGTTTTATGTTTAAAGTACTCCAACCAAAGACCATTCATGGAAATAACGTAGAACCCCTGCACAGATGTAGCCCATGGCAGCTCAGGTCCAAATGGGCTCCCTAACAATGAGAACAGGGACTATCTCTGACATGAACTCAGTGGCCTGCTCTTTGATCGCCTCTCCTTGAGGGAGGAGCAGCCTTGCCAGGCCACAGAGGAAGACAAAGCAGCCAGTCCTGATGAGACCTGATAGGCTAAGGTCAGATGGAAAGGGAGGAGGTCCTCCACTATCAGTGGACTGGGGAAGGAGTATGGGAGGAGATGAGGGAGGGAGGGAAGACGGGATTGAGAGGGAACGAGAGTGGGACTATAGCTGGGATACAAAGTGAATAAACTGTAATAAATAGAAAAAATATATTAAAAAGTTTAAAACAATAAGACAGAAATCATGCTCAAATGACTCTGAAATCCAGATGCCTCTTTAATGTAGTTTTATTATTTTTTTGCTTGCCTACTTGCATATATTCTGTTCTGTCTATTGTATCCTGTCCCTATTAGTCCCTCCCTCCTCCTGTCAGTTTCCTTCCCCTCAGACAATTTTACTTCTACTCCCATGCCATGCGCATGTGTGTGCATGTGTGTATATAAGAAAGAGATCTGTGTGTTTATATAAAATTTGAGAACCACAAATGAGATATACCATATTTGACAATAGCATGAACTTTTCTAATTTTTGAGAATTTCATACATGAGTACTGTTACATGATTTCTGCCATCCATCCTTCTCCTTCCAGCTCCTCCTGTGTTCCCCTCTCTCCATCTCAAATTCATGAGCTCTTCCTCTTTAACTACTGTTACATGTTATAGATTATATACTGTATATTATTACATAACACATATCATGTTATGTATCATGCATTGCACATTATGTGTTAAGAGTTACGCATTATGGGTTACATGTTATGCATTAGACATTATGTCTTACATATTACATAATAAACAATATATATATTATATTTATGCTTACTCATATGCAAATGTGATTAAGCCCTGATCACTTAGGATTGAATAACCTATGAGGGGCCTCATCCCTGGACAAGACTAATTTTCCCTCTCTCTGCAGCCATTGATTGACTGTAGCTCTTCAACGAGGTGGAGTTCCTAGTGAGATTTCCTTCATCAGTGTCGCATGTCAGCTGGCCCAGTGGGGCCAGTCTTATTTAGGTGACCACATATTTGAGATCTTATGGGCCCAGCTTCCCTTTCATTTGTAGAAGATACTATATACCTTCACAGCAGATGTTCCAGCCCATTAGCTTTTACCATCTTTCCCTTCCCTCTTCTTTGATGTTCCCTGGGCTAGATAGATCTTTCTAAGACTGGTTTAAATTGCTTAATATGATTATCTACAGTTGTATCCATTTTTCTGCCAGCATAACTCAGTTCTTTATGGCTGAGAAAATCCCATCTGTGTATGTGCAACACATTTCCTTATCCATCTTTCTATTGTTGGACTCCTAGGCTGGCTTCATAGTTTAGCTTTCCTTTTAAACCCAAAATATATAGTTGACACCTTTCCTTTTGGAAGCCAATTACAGTTTACATTACGCCTTCATAGCTCTTTAGTAATTGTTTGGTCTTCATGTCAACAAAAACTTTTTTTTTTTTTTAGGAAGGATCATTGTATAACCATTGTTATAACGACTTGCAAATAAATTTTAAAATTCTAAATCTTTTTCAAAATTCTCTTCAGAAATGTACCCAGTTATTATATATGCCCATGGTGAACCATTCCCACTTCCCTTGCTAAGATACAATCTAAGTCTCGAAATCAGCAGCAGAGTGAGATAGCACTGAGATTCCTCAGTTTTCCCAGAGTAAATGGCTGTATGTCAGAATAAAGAGAGGGATCAGATTGAGTTCTCTCAGTCATAGATTGCACAACCAAGGGGGGGAGGGCACTTTACTTACCTCCCCACATAGTCTCACTTTTAGACAGCAATCATGATAAGAACTAGAATTTTTACTGCTTCTTCTGGGCCAGGTCCCCTATGAGACACTTTGCAGAAAGGATCTCATTCAGTTCTCACAGCAATCATCCGCAGTGCCTTTATCTCTCCTGCATTGTCAGCGAGTTAAATGAGTTCAGAGGAGTTAAGTAAGTTACCCAAGGATTGAGGGAATGCACAGTTGCCTGGACTGCTGTTTCTCACCAGCATCCGTCTTTCTCTCTCCCCCTTCCTTTGACACGCTGCTAGAGCATGATCTGGACTCTCTTGCATCAAGACTGTCACCAACGGAATGAGGAAGGAGTGATTAATGCCACCCTCAACTGGTGCCAAAAAAAAAAAAAAAAAAAGTCCCACCAGATTGTCTCTCCTTGTTCTGTCTCTCCAGGATGAATGCAGAAAATACAGTGGAGGACTTAGAGGAAGGAGCCTCACTGTGTATAACGGTTTGCTGGAAAGATGGAATAGGATGTGTGCACACACACATATCCACACATCTACATATGAGTATATGGACATATCCATAAACTATAAATGTAAACATACACACATAAGCAGATTTGTTATGAGCTGTTGGCTCACAGAGTTACAAGGACTGAGGAGTCCCATTGTGCTCTGTAATCTGGGGATCCTGCAAAGCTGGCCATAGAGTTTAAAGGCCTGAGAGTCAGAGAACTGTGGGCTGAAGAGTGATCCTCCGGCTCAAGCCTTCAGACGTAAAGCCAGAGAATCTTCCTTTTTTCTACCCTTTTCTTCTTCTCAAACCCTCAGTGGGTTAGATGAGGCCATCCCATGTTGGGGAGAGTGAATGTCTTCCCAGGACACACTCTCACAAAGATAATACTTAACCAGATACTTGGAGATCCTGTGGTCCAGGCAAGTTGACAACATAAATGTAGCCATCGCAATCCCTGTCTCTCTTCATGGATATACGTAAGTATAATCATGTTCAAACTATTTTTTCTGGAAGATGAATCACAATGTGGGATCAAAAGGCGTCATCTCATCTGGGCCAGCTAAGTTTTGTCAGCCTTCAATCCTCTTTGCAGCTGGTCACAGATGTGTAAGAAAAATCCACAGAGTATAACATGGGAGAGAAATGCATCTGTACCATGAGAAGACATTGTGAGTTTTATATTACATAGTATTTCTGGTGCTTTTAATTCATGTCAGAGCCTCTGCTTTCAAGGAACAGAAAGCCAAAGCTGGTGATGAATGCCATGTCCTAGTCAAGTTCTCCCAAGTAATCTGGCTGTTTAGAAAACTGACCCTAAACTCCTAACACATATGCTCTAATCAGTAGTACCAGGCTCCAGAAAATTTCTTGGGAAATAACCACACTGGAAAGCTTTTGATACATAACAAGCCACCCCCAAACCAAGTGGCTTACTACAAAACAACCCCACACAAATACCACCCCCATAAATAAAATTCAGCTCACACATGTGGGACTCTGCAGTGTTTGCTGGGCTTAGCTGGCCCATTCTGCCCACCTAAGCTAGGTTCTGCTAGTATCAGCTGGGCTCACCCAGACACCTGTAAGCATCTGAGGGTCACTCATGTGTTAGATAATGAAGCATGACTCAGCCATAACGAAACATGGCCTCTGTCTGGAGTGCCTCTCCCTCCAGCAGACTGATGTCTTATTAGCCATGACAGGGGCCGAAAGAATAGCAAGAAGACAAAACCACATGTTTTCAAGTTACTAGTCAAAGCAGGTTTAATAACTATACCATGAAAAAGTGTGGCAGGCCTTTATCAAATGCAATGGGCATAGAAAAACGAGAACAAACAGGCTCCTTACTGCAACCAGTCTGCTGTGGTATCCCAGGATCGCTGTGTAGGGACTGAAGTAAGAACAGTTACATCCCCAAAGGCTCTGACCTTATGACCTCCAGCTATCCAATAGCAACACAGTCTTCAGCAGAGTGCCACCAGTTAGCCTTTGGAGTGCATAAGAAGTCATAATTGTGACTGGTTTGGCAGGACTGTAGGGCAGAGCACTGACTCCATCTGACCAAATCGTACTTCCACAGGAAGTGAGGAATCTCCCTGCAAAGACTAAATTGTGGTATACTGCCAGCCTGCCTCCATCTGCCTCCACCTGTCAAAGATGTGTAGCAATATCCTGAGACAGAGCGCATGAAGGGGAGGAAGTAAACAACTGGAGGGGAGCGCATGAAGCTGAGGAAGTAAACAACTCACAGGCTTCAGGAAATCCCTGAAATAGAGTAAATTTGTTGGACTCCTACCTTCCGAAGCATAGAGAAGCAGTAAGGACTGCTGGGAGACCATCTCGAAGAAACTGAACAGCATGGAAGATTCCCAGACAATCCCAGACAATCAGACCTGCCTAAAAGAGGGCAAGACCAGCCAAACTACCTGAAAGAAGCAGGAATCAGCAGAGCTACCTGGAAGAAGCTCAGATAACCTGAGGTTCCAGAAAAAGGCAGCCCCCTCCCTGTTGAGCCGCCTGAGGGTGTGCACTCCTTTCCAGGTTTCAAGCTCTCATTAGCTGTCACATGGTGGAGTGGACTTTCAGTGATGTAGCTGTGTGAATCATTTTTGCTCTTATAAAGTAATCCCTCACCCATATTTTTTTTTCAAGTAACCCCAGTAAAAATCCACTGGACCAGCATAACATCGGGTGTACTTTGGAGCTGCCCATACTTTAGTCTGTCCTTGATTCCCTTTCTGGGGTGAGTAGATGTTGATGTGACCTTACATCTCCACAGGAATAGGGTCACACAATAGATGCTGTGACCACAGGCCACCTGAGTACAGTATATTCTTTCACCTAAATTAAGAGAAAGAAAGGAAGGTAGTGAGGTATTTAAAAAAAAAATCATCACTGGAGCCACTATCCAAGTTACTCCCCAGTTTTTATTCTATTGAAATAAATTTATTTCAATAAATTTATTCTATTTCCTCTTTGCTTTAGGGCTCCTCTTTGTGGCTTGTTATTTCTATAAAAACATATTTCATTTAATAACATCTCAGCTGAGA
Organism: Psammomys obesus; assembly: GCF_907164565.1. NCBI lineage: Eukaryota > Metazoa > Chordata > Mammalia > Rodentia > Muridae > Psammomys > Psammomys obesus. The sequence continues at coordinate 3,741,578 of NW_026596057.1, read as the reverse complement.
AAAAACAAAAATTTTAACAACAACAACAACAACAACAAATCATTTCAGTGACTTAAGAGCAGACCCACAGCAAACTGTTAATTTGAGTTGTGTCTGCTTCCAAACTCAGATGCTGAAGTTCTGACCCCAGTAGTTCAGACTGTGACCCTCCTTGGAAACAGTGTCACTGTAAATATAACCAGCTAAGCTAGAACCACACTGGTGCGCACACAGACAGAACGGCATGTGACGATGCAGAGATAGTGGTGACTCAGCAGAAGCCAAGGGACACCAAGGGTTGCCAGCAAACCACCGGAAGTTAGAAGAGAGGCATGGGCCAGCTGTCGGCATGTTGGCCTAGGATGTCTACTCTCCGGGAGAATAAGACGAAGCATTTCTGCTGGTTAAGCCGGCCAACCTGTGGTCATTTGTTATGGCAGCCCTAGAAAATGAGTGCACGGGTGAATGATCACCTATGTTATGAGCCACTGCACACTTATTCCAATTTTTTTGCTTCTTACCCTTAAGATTGTCTGCCCCAGTTCCATCTATGAATACAGGTTGATGCTTGTCTGGGCTTAGCCAGCATGGCCAAAAATCCAGTTCGAAGCTGGATCTCCTGACTCTAACTGCACACTTTCCTTTGCACGTTATTACTCTGTAGAGGCTTCTAACAGCAACAAAAATGTCGAGAACAAAGCAAAGACTGCAACTGCTGTTCCAAGGTGCCCCCATTGTGCAATGGATTGGTTTCTAAAAGAATTAGTTCTTAATCGATTCTTTATAAACTCAATGGTATTTTAAGGGCTCCCAAAGGCATTTCCTATTTAAAAGTACCCTGTGGGAGATTCTTTTGTACAGAGAAAGGTATTTTTTGGAATGTGAATCATTACCTGCTTCCTTCTAAATTTGTTTGCTTTCCAAGTGTAATTTCCTTTCCTATAAGAGATCTGTGTGTCCACGTGAAAGTAGGCCTGCCTTCAGTTCTGTACCTCTGCTTTGGCTGGCAGGGGTTGCCAAAGGCTTACCTCTGCCATCCTAGTTAATGATAGCAATGACAGCCACCCACAAGTAGCAGTACCTTTTAAATATATATGGTGTCTGAAATGTCTTCCTCCATTTCTGGCCACTTTGAATATCCTCAACTTAAAATCATTGCTTGCGTAAGGAAGGAGGGGAACACCATTTCCTTAGATGCCAACATTGAGCTATTAGTTACTCCCTAACTGTTAGTGAGCTACGTGTTTGTTACTATCCTAGTTACCTAGGTAGGTATGAAGTAGCAGGTGCTTCCTTTCCCTCTATGGGTCTGCCTTTAGGCTGCCTGTGTAGGAAGAAATCCTTCTAGTGGCCCATGAGAGAAGGGATGGTTATGGGTAATACTGTGACTAGTTGTGTGACTTTAATTGTGTGACTTTCTAAGGGCAACAGAAATGGTTCAGAAGTTAAGGACTTTCCTGGGTCCAGTTCTCAACACATACTTGACAGCTAACCAATGTCTGTCACTCCAGCTCTAAGGGATCCGATGCCCTCTTCTGGCCTCCTTGGGCACCAGTTATACCCACGGTGCACTTACCTACAGGGGAGGAAAAACATTTGTTCACATAGTAACTCTCTAATAACAGTTTCCATTGGGGGATGAAAGTTACCAATGTTTTCATGGTCCTCTATTGCCACTGACTAATCAATTTCATAGGCACTTGTAGAGACCTCAAATGCCAGTTATTGATTTTAGTCCTAGGAACTCAAAGGTGAAGAGGACTCTGGCTCTATCTCTCACTTGTTCCATCTCCACTGAGAAGGCATGTGTGTAAATAACAACCACATCAACACAGAAGTACAAAGTTAGAGAAAAGTGCTTTGGAAACACAAAGAGAAGTATCACATTGCACTGAAAATAAAGGAGCATTTTCCTGTGGTATTCTCACAAAATCTTGAGGAATGAGTAGGTGTGTACCAAATGCATGTCATACAGGACCTTTCAAGAAGAGACAGTCATATAAGACATTGATGTGATCCTGGTGTTTAGAGGCTGGTGGGTGGCAGGACACAGGAAATGAGGAAAGAGTAGGAAATGAGTTGAAAACATTCATAGTGTCCAGACCACAATGGACCTTGGACACTCATTCGCCATGGAAGGATTTCATCCTGGATGGATATCTTAGTTACTTTTCTGTTGTTATGAGATCCCCACAACCAAAACAACTTGTAGAAGAAAGGGTTTATTGAATCTTACAGTTTCAGATAGTGAATCCATCAGATAGTGAATCCATCAGATAGTGAACCATCATGGCAGGAAGCATGATAGCAGGCGGGCACTGGAGAGAGAGAGAGAGAGAGAGAGAGAGAGAGAGAGGAGAACTGGTAATGGCATGGGCTTTTAAAATCTCAAAGCCCACCCTCAATGACACACCTCCTCCAACAGGGCCAACCCCTCCCAATCCTTCCCAAACAGTTTCACCAACTGGGGACCAAGTATTCAAGTACACAGGGGACAAGTGTTCAAACACATAAACTATCTTATTTAAGCCAGTACAATAATGAAAAGATATGATAAAATGTGGTAATGTGAGAAATGACCTGAAATCTGTTGGGGCCGAAGGCAGGGAGCTGAACCAGAAGACAAATGCAATGCCAAGGCAGCAGCTGTGGGGAAAGAGAAAGAGCAAATGATTTATACAATTGTGATAAAGTAAAATTCTACAAGTGAAGATTATGTATGTCAAGCCTCAGCATACAGATAGATGTCCTTAGAAAAAAAGAGGAACAAGCTATTGGGACATGTTTCCAGAGACCAGAGAGTTCATAAACTTTAAGGATATTTTTAGGAGTCAGATTCCCACTCAGTACTACCTGAAGGTTTAGAACCTGTTTGCTCATTCTGATCCTCAGAAATCTTACCTTTAGTCAGAATAGAAATGAGTTCGGTTTGCAGCCACATATAAAGGAATCATTAGCTCTTAACAGTGGATAATTGAGAGTTGTATCTGTTAGGTCCTCACTTCCAAACAGCAGAACATTCTGGCTACTTTAGTCAAGGAATAAAAAAAAATATTAAAATATATAATTGACTTATAAAATCACCCAGAAAGCTTAGAAGCATCAGAGCCAGGCATGACACTTGGACCACACCATACCAGTAGCTGATGTTGGGCCCTGGAAGCCTCAAACTCTGCCTCTGTTGCTCAAAAGTCACACTGGTCAGAAAATGGTCTACAGTCCTTATTTCCTCCATCGCCTTTCCTCCACCAAACTCTTCCATCAGTGTATGGAATTGGTAGAACATGAGTCTGTAGAAGGTAAAGACACAAATATCTGGACTTTTCCTTAGGGCTATGGAATTCACAAGCACAGAAAAAACACCTCCTAAACAGGGAAACAGTGGCTTCAGAGGGCCACTGTGAAAGATGAAAGTAGCACTAAGAAACCCCTTGCTCCTCTCACCTGGGAGCTGGGATAATTGAAAACTTCACAACTTTGTGCTTTGTATGATCATTCTCCACAGATCAGAGAACTCACCGGGGCACATGAAGTATTTTCGGTTTTGTATGGTATGTTGTTGGTACATACAGCCCACACAACCTCTGTGAAAGTGGTCCCTCTCCAAGGCCATGGCAATTATGAAGCTCTCTGCTAATGCATTCAGTGAGTACTGTTGGCATGCCTATTGAGTGCCCTGACCTATATTTGGCATTACAGTCAATTGAGCAGAAGTATTGGACACATCTGTGCCTATATCATTTCATGTCATGTTCACAGAGATGACACCTGGAGTCTGTCATCACCACAGCCATCTGTCATTGTTACAGAAGCAATTACAGTTTGCCCTGACACAAAGACCTTCATGGGCACTCAGGGAGGTGAGAGCTTGCTTGTCAGTTGCAGCAGGACCACCCAGGCTACTCCTTCCAGTTAGCTGCTCCAGACTCTGCCTCAGTCAAAAGGAACCATGGAGGAAATGATGTGAGGTGCAAGGATAAACGGGTTAAGATCTTCTGGACCAGTTGGCCAGACTCTTGAAATAAGGATTCCAGGCCTGGGAGAGAGGCTCGAGTGATAATCATTTCCATCTTTACCCCTCTACCCCAGAGTGGCCACCAGGAACACCCAGCCCACTGGACTTTCAGCCCCTGTGCAGCACAGGTAGTTTCCCAACCTTTATTCCTCATCCTCAGAATCTCTCCGTTCCAGAAAAATCTGAATTATCTTAGGAAAGAAATTTTGCTGCAGAATTAAGCATCATCCCAAGAGGTATACGTGAGCCACAGCAAGATGGCTTCATGTCTCAGGCATGGGTTAATGTTTAGGTATGAAGAGGCCCTATGGGCTCTGGCCTGTTTCCCTGGAAATGGGCAGAAAACAGTCTTCAGGGAAAGTAGGCAAACACACTATGACCAGAAGCCCAGGAGCACTTAGTTCCCTATAACTATGATTAAGATTGCCAGATTAGCCTTACGTGAAATATTGACTGGTCTCACTTAACTAAACTCAAAGGCGAGCCTCAAAAGGATCTCACTATTTGATCCCTAATTGTCCTTAGAATATAGCACAGGAACATCTGAAGGAGTACAAAGCTTCAACAACCCAGAGTCTTAAGCGTAAAGTGTTTGGCACTCTGTAAACAGTTATCAGGCATACTGACTGAGAAGGATGATCCACAGGAAGACATCAGTCAATAGAGACACACCTGGAAATGGTGTGGATGGTTAAATTATTAAGGACATTGCTACTTCTATGATATATATATAAAACCCCACATGGTGAAGTGAATAGCAGAGATTATGAGCACAGAAAAGAGAGACACTGTCTTAATACTCCTAATAGACCATAACATTACAAGAAAGAAGCCCACAAAACCATCAGCAAATTAGTAAGCCCATTCTAACAATACAGGAAGAGGACACGTCATCATGACTAAGTGCAGTTTATCCCAGGAAAGCTATAACCTGTTCAAACTCCAGTGCTTTCCCCTGTGTCCCAAATTTCTCTAATGGTTTTGACATCTATCATGTGTCACCCTTTATCTCTCCCCATTTGGTCCTTAATTCAAGCTTTACCCTCACCCACAGTAGCCATCTTTCTGTTTCCTAACCTGTAGACCACCCTCACATGCCAATGGCAAGCTCAGGCTCTGCCACAGCAAACACTGTCTTCTCTCGCCTTCTCTCGGGACCATCTCTTACTGACCCCAAAGCAGATGTGTCCTGGGAGTCTGCCTCAGGCTTCTCCTTCCCACCTCTCCTATCTTTCTACCACACTCTATTAAGACTTTTGTACCAAGGCACCACTTTCTACTAAGTATTGCTTCTTTTCTAGACTATGAACGCCAGCATGATGGAAGTGCTATTCCGTGCACCTTTGATTCTAAGTGCTTAGCACAGTGCCTGGCATATGGTAGATTCTTCATATGTGTCTATTGATTTGTACCTACTGGATAGTTGGTACTTTCCAGAGATAAAATCCAGGATTCTGGGGCACAGAGAGGACTAACTCAAAAGAAATGAATGATCCTCAGTGGAGACTGGAAGGGTTCCACAAACAAACACATCACCTTTCCTCTCAAAAATACATCACATAGATCTGCACGTATTCATAGGCTCACCATATCAAAGAATTTATGATATGACAGCCTATCTGAGGCCCTAGGGAGGATGGGTTTAAGCCTGCTTCCCTGGAGAGAAAACTGAGGCCCAAGAAGGACGGAATATACGCCTAAGATTCTGGTATCAGAGGAGACAGAGCAGCTGGACCTATCTCTGGTTGGCTCACTCGCTTCAGCCCCGCCGTGTCTGCTCCTGGCATGTGCCACAGTCCCTACCTACAGAGGGCAGAAATTAAAAGGGCTTTTGCGTTTGCCTTGGGCTCTGTGTATTGTATCTCTATTTCTGTTCTCTGCCCTCTAGGTGACTTCTGCAACAAATGAACTGCTGCAGGTCCACTCAGCCCTGTAGCAACCCCAGTTAACCCTTTGAACCCTAGACTGTCTGGAAACTTCTTATATTGCCAGGCAAGCAAGCTACCTCCTTTACTGTCCTCCTTAAGTGCTAATGAAAAGCGAAAAAGAGTATTTGAATGAAAATTGATTAAATAGAGCGAAGCTAAGCAGGCCAACAGCCCATTGTCCCAGCCACCGTCTCTTCTCAAGACAGCCCACTAGGTCTACCATAGTCATGTGTTTCACCTCAGTGAGATTGGAGATCTTTGATCCCATCTAACATTCCTAAGCGGTCCCTCTGTTCTTGTTTGATGTGCATCTTATTGTACCAGTTTCCCTCATCCTCCCTTTCTTCTTTAACATTTCTGCTTTCTTCTTTTCAGCTTTACCCAACTGCCCCGTTGCTTCTACGTTCCTGTGAAGAGAAGTCCTCTTTCTCTGTTGCCTCTCTCACCTTGAAAACTACCTTTGGGTTCGTTATTCAGGCCCCCATCACTCTTTGTCTTCTGGAAAATGATCTGAATTTACTGATTATTCTTTTTTTTTTTTCATTTGCTTGGTGTCTTATATTAATTTCTTTTTCAGCCATCAAATTGCTCAGTCTGTTTAGACCTCTGCCAAATTCCTCAGATTTGCTATTTTTCTTTTTCAGTCTAGTACTACAGCATGTTCAGAAAGATACTTTCCTGGTGGGTGGGCCTTGATCCCCAACAACCATGAAGAACAAAGGAATACCTTTGTATATTATAGTGCAAATCAGAAATTGAGTCCCGTATTAGGGTTGCCTGAGGGAACAGAAGTCATTATATAATATATAATGTACAATATGGGCAATTTATTAGATCGGCTCTCAGGTTATAATCTGGTTAGTCCAGCGGCAATCTGTCTCACCCTGAAGAGGCCAAGAATCAACTGTTCAGTGCATAAAGCTGCATGTCTCAAAAGTCCTAATCTGGCACTAAAGGCCTGGAAGGTTCCTGGAGAACTGCTGAGCTTCAGTTTATTTTTGAAGACCTCCTCCCCCCAAAAAATGGTTCTAGTATTGGTTAATGAATTCCACAGCAACAGGACAGACAAATTTGCCAGCGAGAGCGAGGGTAAGTAATCGTAAAGAAAAAGCAAAGAAGAACAAAGAGCAAGGCTTCCTTCATCACATCTTTCTATCTGGCAGGTGGTAGAAGGCACCGGCCATGCTTAGGGTGGGTCTCTCTGCTTCAGATAACACAGTCAAGAAAATCCTTCTCAGGAGTTCCCAGAAGTTTGTGGTTTCAGATGGGTCAAACTGACGACCGGGCTTAGCTATCACCAGCACTCACCAGCACCGAAGTCTGAGGACATAGCAAAGAGTGCATCAAGCCCCTGAAAACAGTGATATGCAGCACTTGGAAGTCATCTTCCACGTGTGTTCTATATACCAAGAAACCACGCGAAGAAATTATCCCAAGGCAGCTGCCCTCAGTCATGAAGGCACTTACCTCAAGAGTAAGTGCTTGCAAAGAACTCTGCTTTTGTGCTGTGTTTACAACCCCTGTTTGCGCTCCTCCCTCCTCCTTGAGAAAGAATTAGGTTGGTTCAAGTGCCCAACACAAGCCCACGGAAAAGCCATTCCCCTTTGCAAGATTTCTGTCACTGTTAAGGGGATTCAATTTTCCAGCCTCCTCTGAATTTGTCTCCATGTCACCTCTCAACACTTGAACTCTGCAGGTCATAATTGTTCCTACATCTTTATCCTGGAGTTGAAATCTATTCAGACGTGAACTCAATCTCACTCTAAGCTAGGTGGCAGGAGGACAATGAAGAAAGGGAGAAACATCGTTTAACGTAAGGAAGATTGTGTTTAAATTTGGAGAAAGAGAGCAAGTAGCTCCTGTGTATGTGTTTGTGTGCTCGTGTGCGTGTGCATGTGTGTGTCTGTGTCCCTGTGTAAACAAACCTCTTCCAACTGAGCCTCAGGACTTTCTTGCACGGTGTGAGTCTCCTTATTCATTTTGGTTGAAACTGTATTTGGATCTTAACTGTCCCTCCAAAGGCCAAAATCTTGACTACCTGATTTTGGTATGATGTGCTGCAACAAATTAACCAATGCAGAGCCCCAAAACTGACAGTCAAAGTAAACCTCATTTTTTTTTAATTGATAACCCTGGTATTTGCTACAGTACCGGAAAGCTGACTATCAGAAAGAGTAAACCATCCAATCTCTGATCTCCCCTTTGTCTTCTCTTTGTTCTGTTCTCTTCCCACTCTCTAAATTCATGTTCATTTCTCTGAGAACACTTAATAGCATCTTAAAGAAAGAAAAGCTGGGTCTTAATGTCTTGGCAATAACTGGCACTGGCTGAAGGTGTGCCAGGCTGAGAAAGGACCGCACCTGCGGAGCTGGGACTCTCATCAGGTCACCAAGTGGCTATCAAGGCATTCCCCATGACAAAGGAGGGAGAAATCTCGAGACAGCCACAAAGATAGATACAGATGGAGAAACTGAGGCTTCCATAGGAGTTCATATTACTGCTGATTCTTTGTTAACAGAAAGACACAAAAGCCTCTGAGACACAGTTTTCCATTCCTGCTTCCTGTGCTGGGCTGTGGTCCTATTTTAAGATACAATCAATTGTGCTTCGAACATTTGAGGGAAACAGCATGGATTTCTCCATCCAGCTCCACGGGGGGGGCTGTAAAATAGAATTGCCATGTGTGACCTGCTCCTGGTTTGTCTCCTGTTGGTACAGGATTCTGGGTGCAGGCTTACTTCCCTCAGAAAGTGTGAACATTAATGTTATTTTGCCTCTACTGTGGGTGATACTTATTGAACTGATTCGGATAAAATTAGTTTCTATTCCAGTAAATACAATACTTAATTTAAAGAGAATCTCGGGTTTTCTCCTTTCCCTTCTCTATTATTTTTTTTCCTGTACTGCTCATTTCCTTTATTATAATGTGTTTTGGGTTTTCTTTCTGTTCATAAATCAATAGTTTGCAGCAGTAATAAAATATAATTATATTCATCAATGGCAAAGGTTCACAACGATTGCTGCTTTTATGTTGGATTTACTTACCCTAGAATAAGGTCCATGTGGTATCTTTTTATCTGACAGAGTCTCACAGAGACTAAAACCCAGGATGTCCTCAGACCTGCAACAATCCTCTTGTCCTATAGTCCCAAGAGCTGGGATTACAGGTCTGAGCTACCATACCCAGTATCGCACTTTCTAAGTAATCAAGGCAAAGAGTGCCTAACGGTCACCTTACCAGTGCCTCCTTCCTACGTGTGGTATCTCCAGACATTTGTCCTTGGCACATTTTGGGTGGGGAAGCCCAGGGGTGTGGGATCTGGGACCCACAAATGAAAACAATTGGGGAGTATTTGCTAAGTCTGAGTGTAGGTAAAAGGGTTCCACATCCTAGGGAAAATTCTGAGATCTTTTATCTATCCAGACGGTGGGGAGAATATCAAAAGTGAGATGGGGCCATATCTTTAGAAGCTGTGGGGTACTAAGTATGTTGCCAAAACAAGTCCCAACTTATTCAGCATTTGTGAATGCCTACTGGGTGCTCAGCTTTGTTTTAGAGGGTACAGAAACAATAGAAGAGAAACATAGTTTCCTACCATTACAGAGTGCATACGCTAGCGAGAAAGACAGAAGACGATGGAATTAAATGTCCAAACAAATGATTACATACTTCTAGGATAGTTTGGGTGAGAAAGAGTCGTGGGGACTTCAGGATCTCACAATAGTGATTCCCAGCTGGGTTTGGAAATGAGAGTGGCATTTGCGGCTTGGCTTTAAAGCTCTACTTAGCTAAGTGCAGGGTGGAGGCCAGAGGCCAGAGATTAGAAAGGACAAGAAGGAAGAATGAGCCATGAAAAAAAGGGACCTCCATGATGGCCTAAAGGAGGGAAGTGGCTTGACTCAGTCAGTGACATGAAAGAAGGAACATGTCCAAATGGAATAGATAAGACAGAAGAGGGTGCCCGGTGAGGCAGAAAGTCAGCTAGAAGCTACATCAGGAAGGATCTCGTCATAGTCATAGCTCTCTGAGGTTCCCCCAAAGCAGTGGGGAATCACTGAAATGTATTTGTGTTTGGTTTTTATTCTTTTTCCCAAACTTATGATGTTATCTTACTGGATTTTTAAAACAGACACTTGTCAGCTGAAATATACAAAATAGTCTTGGGGGATGGACACGGCTCAGTGCCTGCTGTGATCCTGAAGATCTTAGCATCCCTAGCATCCGTGGAAAAAGCTGGGCACTTCAGCACACATCTCTACTCTCAACATTATAGAGACACAGACAGACAGATATCTGGAGCTCACTGGCCAGCCACTCTTGCCAAGTCAGCAAGTTCTAGGTTTAGGAAGAGACCCTGTCTCAAAAAATAAGGTGGAGCTCAATTAAGGAAGACATCCAAGTCAACTTCTGGTATCCACATATACACACACACGTATATGTACACTTTTGTGCACATACAAACACATATGTGAACACACGCACACATACATAATAGTTTCAGGGCATGAGAGAAAAACCCTGCTCTTACACACAAGGGTGAGAGATGGAGATGTGAGCAGGACTAGAGACTCAAACAAGCACTGAGTCTGTGAGGCTCTGGGTCAGGATCAGCCTGAAAATGAGGTTGCCCTGGTATAGCTAAGGCTCAGAGGAGCAGGTGGCCTCCAATTTCTTCTGCTAATGAAGAGCAAGTACAAAGGCATCATTGCCGAGCAGTGAACTGGAAAACCCTAACTCTGTATCTCACCACTTGGTCTATGAGGAAGAACTGTGGGATACACACTTCATCCACAGTTAGTCAGTGCTAGGTTGGAAAAATCCAGCAGTACACCAAAAAAAAAAAAAAAAAAAAAAAAAAAAAAAGTGGAGTGATGAGGATAGAGAATGTGACTAGCAGAAGGGAATTTAGAGGAGGTGTCCACCTTATACTGAGGCTGTCTACAGACCTGGGTCTGTTTGCAAGTGGTAATCCCACCTGGGGCCACATCTGTATAGCCACTTTACAGTTTACCCCTTCAGGCCTGGAAGTGAAACACGAAAAAAAAAAAATGGAGGTGGTGTTGCTGGGAGACCTCTTCACTGTGGCAATCTGATTGCTCTTGACATTCCTACGAACAGGGATTGGGGGTTTTCCACTTGCCCACACCTCACATTACCCTAATACTCACTGGTCACAATCAAGCAATCTACACAGGGTAGGATCTGAACATGCAGTCAAAGGACATGGCCTAGCCAAAATGGGGAAAAAGAGGGGTGATGGGGCTCTTGCAGGAATCATCTGTTTGAGTTGAGTACTAGGGTGGGTAGGAAGCAAAGACAGAAGGTTGGTTCTCAGTGCCCAATGATGGCATCCCAACCATCATTGTTTGTCCCTTGCAGAAGGCTGATGTGGTGGAAAAGAGTGGGAAAAGGGGGAGGAAGAATCTAGGTTGGTTTAGGGTTCCAATACTGAGGAGACATTGGAAGCTACAGCAAGAAATGGTTGTCATGGGAGACACTGGCTGCCTAGAGGAGAGTATCAATCAGCAGGAATGTCAAGACACTCATAGAATCATCTAGCAGGTAGAGTAGAACACCTGCCTTGAATTGAGAAGAAATGTCTGGCTGGAAGGACAAACACAGAAGACACCCGTGACAATAACAGTCAAATCCAATATCGTGGGTAAAAGTCCTGAGGGATTCCCGTTAGGAAATGTTACCCCTCGGGACAGGAGAAAAGCAAAGGAGTTAGAAGTCCTGGGAGATCAGCAGGGGTTGGGATCCTGGGTTTAGAGGAAAGAAATAGCATTGCTGTACTGATAAGAACTAAAATACGAAGACCTTTGAGTGTGTCAGAGACGGGACCTTCCACAGCACAGGGAGAAGCCAGCGCACATCTTCATGAGCCTGACAGAGCCTAGCATAACACAAAGCTGTCGGACTATTTGAAGCAGCCCTGTATCTCGGGCTAAGAGACGTGGGAAATCCTGAGTCTATGATCATGATCTAGTCCATGCTGAGCTTCTTAACCTATCTGGAAGAAAATCTGGTTGCTCTGGCCCTCAAGGGACAGTCCACAACGTATAAACCTAAATGGAACAGTGCCTCTTATTCTGTACCCTTTAAATTCAGGCTCCATCTAGCCTCTTGCCTGTCTCCAGGCCATCTCAGCAAGACTGGAATCTATCTCCATTTTTTTTTAACAGTTTCAGAGGCAATTCCTCAATTTTTGGTAGTCTGTTCCACAGTTTCTGGAAATCCTTGCCTAGGTCAACAAGAAGATAAGTCTCTGTGACCCACAGTTTCTAGAAAGGCACGCTTGGCAAGCTGTGTCATGACTCAATTGACAGGGAAAGTAAAGTCAGGGATCTCCCTCTTGTAAAAAGTCGAGCACAGGGTCACTGCAGCTGAGGCCCTCAGGCTGGCATCCCTCAGAGTGCTGGAGGCCCCCAGCTAGGGAACTGAAGATCCTCTGTCTGACCCAAGAACATCAGAAGCTTGAAGCACAAAGAAGCATTTGTGCCGCACCCTGAGAGTAAGCTCCAAAGAAGTTATTCATAAGGAATGATGCTGTCAAGGTCTTGTCATTGGAGTTTTTCCAAATTCTGGTACCCAAAAACTGATACTCCTTCAGACTGTGCACAGTGTTTAAAGACAAAGGGCATCAATGAACATCAGGCAAGCATACTGAAAATCCGGTGGGTGGGAAAGAAACAGGACCCTTACTGTAGGTAATAGGACAACTTGCAGGACTTGCAGGAAAGGGCTTGGAAATAAGGTTTCATCAGATTTCCAAGAATAGACTTGGATTGTTAAATGCTTGAGTCCTAGATAATGAACTGGGTGACAGAGCATGATGGCACCTTCTCCTGAGGAGGAAACTGCCTACTTCAGGAGATTAGTGTGAGCAAACAACTTCAAACAGCATGAAGGCAGCTAGAAAAGGCCCTGAGGCAAAGGAGACTCATGAGAAGAGATGGAAAGGAAAACAGAGGGGTTAGGTATAGCTGGAAGAGGGCACTTGCTTAGCTTAGCAGTCCTGGTGTAGATCACCAACACCAGAAAGAAGGGAAAGAGAAACACAGAGCCTCACAGAGAAGCTGTTGAACTTGCAGGCACCCCGTCTGTACTGCAGGCACAGGGGCACTGGCAGCTGACAACCAACAGTTGGGGAGGGTTAACAGGGCCCAGTGAATGACCTGAAAAGTCCATGCCATGAAGTAATTTGCTGAGATTCGAATTTGAATGAGCTTCCAGAATGCTAGAGAGATCCTGAAGCCACACATCCAGTGTATGGAGCACACTGAATACCTGGCATTTATTTGTGTCCACACACAGCTTAGCTCTACTCTTCTCCATTGACGTTCACACAGTAAGTCTCACACTGACTCATTTTTTTTATTGCAGACTCTAAGATTGATAAGGTAACAACACAGTGTAACAAAGTAAGTTTATTTTTATTGCAAACTTTATTTAAATACCCTTAGAAATCATCATAGTCCCATATTTAAAGAACCATTAAGAGAGTGAAAGGAGTCCTTACATTTTATATCTATAGCTTACTGTATTTTATGGTTGAAATAGTATGTCATGGTGACATTCATGATTCTGGAGATTCACCAAGGTCACAGATGAACGCTTCAACAGAGTCATGGATCAAAGTCTGTAGATAATATATTTTTTGACACTGTACTAGATACAACAAAGCCTTATTTTAAGTTTTGAAAACAAAAAGTATTCTCCTTACACAATTTTTTTTATAATCTGGAAACAGCTAACAGCCCTTCCCATTTATGATGACTTGGCTCGTACTACCAGAAGACAGTGCAAATATTTATCCACACCCCTGCAGACTGACAAATTATTCAAAGGAGAACGATAACCTGATTCTCTGGCTGCATGTTTTTTCCTTCAGTTTAACTCCTGGAACATAATAACCATTGAAACTCAAACTCTGGCTCCCACTCCCAAACAGTCTCTTGAGCATCTCCAACTAAACATGATTTGACTCACAACCTCAACATGTTGCTTTTGTCTTCTTCTGACCGCATGCATTCAATCACTAAAGCTGGAAAACTCAATAGCTGGCCCCGACCTTCCTCTGACACTAATCAATCCCTGAGTAAATCAAATTTACCTCCTAATGACTCTCAGATGCAGCCAGGCCTCCCACGCCCCATAGCTCTACCCTAACTCAAGGCCAAATCATCTGTCATCTGTCCTGAAACCTTGCCTATTTTGAGTCTCCACATTGATACAAAACTACCCCCCCCCACACACACACTCAAATTGTAAAACTTGCTTTCATTGGTTTCCTCTGAAGATCAACTTCTGCATCAATAACTGAACTGGGATCTGGGACTTGAAGTGCATTGACCACACATAGCTTTGAGAAACACTTTTAAACTACCAGCTGGTTTTCCCTGAGTGTGCCCACATTCTTTCACATCTGTATGCATTTTGCTTTTGAGAAACTCATCTCTTTCTCATCCTCGCACTATTCTCTTCTTGGCCAGACTCAATCAGTCCTTCAGGATCTAATTCAAATCTCACTGCCTCAGTAGTGCCATCTATAAATCTCGATAGCTCATCTTCCTGGCCTTTCTTGGCACTGGATATGAGTTTCTGCTAACACAGTGTCACAGTTGACTCTATCAACCTCTTAACAGATTTTCCTTCTCAAGTGAACCATGAGCTTTTGTTCAACTTGGAATCTCTAGTACCTAGGATAATACTTGGCTCCTGCCATGCCACCGGGAAGTGTTTGCCTAATAAAAAGACCAGTGATAGAGGCCTGCAGCTACATCATGAAACGAGCCATGTTGTCAAAGGAGAAAATTGCTTTATCATTAACTACAAAGTGAGCCAAACTGTCAGAAAAGCTAAGACAAGGATGAAGGCTGCTTTTAGATCGGGGGCAATTTATCTGTCCAAACGAAAGACTAGCCCAGCAGCCTCCTGTGGCCTGTTAGGAGGAGTTCACACTTGAGTACCAGAGCCACAAATGCTCAATGATCATGAAGAAGGGAAAAAAAAGAACTAAAAGAAGCTGCTGGCTCTGAATTATGTGAGAAGATGCTCAGTAAAAAAGAAAAAAAATCTGCTAAAAATTCTTCTTATTTGACACCCGAGATCACAGTAACACACACACACATGGCAGATACAGGAATGAAATGTGCAGAACATCTGTGGTGGCCGTTTCCATCAGGAGAACTGAAGACAGGTTGCTCTTCCATAATTCTTTCACTCTGACCCAACTGTTAGGAAGTGACTGTGTGCTGGTCACTCTGCAACTTCCAGACAAGCAAAAACAAGAAAAGATCCCTGAGACTCCCAGCTTTCTGCAGTGCGGATGGTTTTTTACAACTTGGTGTCTTTAATCCTCCTGGGTTCCAGAAGGTCCTGAACTTCCCTGCCTTAGGAAACACTGGAAGGCAGCTAAGCATTCCAATCTAGCTAGATGATCCCACTAAATACAACCTGTCTCACGATGAGAGACATTCAAAAGGCAGTGTTTCCGCAAGGAGCTTCAATCCCCCAGTGTGTGTTGCTCTGATAAAAGAGTGTATGGGGGCTCTGGAGGAGTTGGGTGAAAGCAGGCCATGAATACCGCTGAGCTCGCGTCTCAACTAACACTGCTGATGATTTTTGTGTCAGCCTCCAGCGGGATTTCTCGGGTACCCACTCTCAATACAGTGGTGCAAAGCAAAGCTTGTACTAGACTCTAGTAACTAGAGGAAAAGGCGGGCCGGGGAACGAGGTAGTAAATCCATTCAGTGCCACAGCTGGAACCCACACTTCGGCCTTCCTCGGGGTAGGATGCCGGGGGAGGTCACACCCAACTCGAACTGCATCACAAACAACGGTGAATCTCAGATAAAGCTGATTCTCCAACCGCTCAGCTGCCTCAGACACACTCTCCACCCGGAGCCCCTACCCCGCCGTAGTTCCCGCAGGACGCTGAACAGCGCCGCGCCCTCTCGGCCCCACCCACCCCACTACCCAGGGCCCCGCGTCCGCCGGCCCGGTCACCCGCGGGGCGCCACCTGCCGGGGTCCCGACCCCGCCCAACCCCACGTGCCCGGCCCCGCCCGGGAGCCGGCGGCCCTTTAAACACCCCCACCCTTACACGCTACCCCCCCCCCCAACCCGGACGGCAGCCGAAGAGGGACAAACTCATGGCGTACAGCCAGTGTCTTCCGCGGAGCACGTCCCCCGCAGCCCTAGGCAGCTGGGCTCTCCACCGGGGGCCACGGCCTCCTGGCGTCCCCCACGCCCCCACGGCCGGGCGCAGGAGTGTGGGCGCTGTCCGGCTCCGGGGCGGGGCGGGAGGGAGCGCGGGCTCCGCCGCCGCCGCCGCCGCCGCTCGCCTGCCTCCGCCTGCCGCTCGGGCCGCCCGCTCGCCCGCCGCTGGGTGCGCTGCACGCGGGGGGCAGCCGCGGTGCAGAGGTTCATGCAGCGGCGGCGGCTGCCGCTGCTGCCGCCGCCGCCGCCGCCGCCGCCGCCGCGGAGACAGACAGACCGGGCGCTGCCGCCGCCACCCTCCCGCAGCTCCATGCCGCCGCCGCCGCCGCCTCCTCCTCCTCCTCTCCGGCGAAGGGCGGGGGGCTCCGGCCCGGGGTGGGCACCACTCCTCGCAGCGCGGCTCCCCTCCCTGCCCTCCGCCGGGGCGCGGGAGCCGGCGAGAGCGCCCGCCGCCTCCTAGGAGCGCACGCCCCGCGCGCCCTTGCTTGGAGCGAGGAGGCGGGCGTGGGCGGGCGTCGGGGCAGCCGCGACCCAGCGCGCGGAAAGGGGAGGGGGCTTCCCCGGAGGATGCCCCGCGGCGGCGGCTCCTCGCTCTTAGGCGCTGGCTGAGCTGGACCGGGAGCGAGCGGCGCGTCGCCATGCCGGCGTGACGGGTGCTCGCGGCTGCCGGCGCCGGGCCCCCGCGCTGCCCCACGCCGCGCCGCGCCGGCGCCGGGCGGCAGGATGGGCTGTATCCAAAGCATCACCTGCAAGGCGCGGATCCGGCGCGAGAACATCGTAGTGTACGATGTGTGCGCCACCATCGACCAGTGCCCCACGCGCATCGAGGAGACCTCGCCCATCGTCCTGCGCTACAAGACCCCCTACTTCAAAGCCTCGGCCCGTGTGGTCATGCCCCCCATCCCCCGCCACGAGACCTGGGTGGTGGGCTGGATCCAGGCGTGCAACCAGATGGAGTTCTTCAACACCTACAGCGACCTGGGCATGTAAGCGACCGGCCACGCCACGCGGCGGGGAGCGGGGTGCTGACCCCTCTCTCCGCTCTCCATTCCGGCCCTCTCCCCAGCCCCTTCTTACCGCTGTCCCCATCTCTTTCCAAACCTTCCTCCTGCCTCCCCACCCACCTCCCTCCTCCCTGCGCTTTTGTTTCAGTGACAGGGCGGGTGACGGGAGGCTCCTAGCGAAGGCATTTTCTCGTGCTTTGCTTCTGACTTCCTCAGAGA
This sequence comes from Psammomys obesus, assembly GCF_907164565.1. Taxonomy (NCBI): domain Eukaryota; kingdom Metazoa; phylum Chordata; class Mammalia; order Rodentia; family Muridae; genus Psammomys; species Psammomys obesus. Next base: position 3,724,208 of record NW_026596057.1, on the reverse strand, counting down.
GGCGAGGGGAATCGTGAGGGGCAGAAAGAGCGTTGCTGGGAGGGTTCGAGAGGCGAAGGTGGGGTGGTTGGCGAGTGTCGTGGGAGTTTGGGGGCGCAGTCTCGTGTTTATGGGTCTCCCTGGGAGTTTGGGGAGAGGAGTGTGAGTGCCGGGGGGCAAATGGCCTGTGTCGTGCGTCCTTTGGAGAAAACCAAGCCTGCTTGGAAGAGAAGGTCTAGGGCGTCGGAGTGAGAGTTAGAGGTTCTGCCACCGCACCCCGGGCCAGCGAGCCTAGCGGAATCTCGGTCTGGAACCTCCAGCGCCTTTCTGCCTATGCGCCCGTTCTGGGGCGGTGGAGAGCCGGAAGGCACAGGATGCCCCCGGGCCAGGCGGTCCTGGTGGCCTGGTGCTAGCAGCCGGCTGGTGCAGCACGGGGTGTTTCTTAGGCTCAAGGAAGAGATGAGTCCCTTCGTCTGTCTGGGGTCTTTACTTTTCAAAACTTTCCTAATTGTGGCGCTGGAAGGGATTCCCAGGCGCCCACCGCCGAAGCCAGTCGGCTGTCTGGGAGCTCTCCAACTTCCTTCAGCAGCGCCGGTTGGTGCGCGCTGAGGGTTTGGCAGCGGCGGTGCACCTAGATGGCCAGGGCTCCGCCGCCGCCAGGGGCGGACATTCTGCCCTGGAACCGCAGGCTTTGGGAGGACACGTTCTGGACTTTTTATTTACTAAATTTTCATCTGCCCTCTCGTTCCTTTTCATAACTAGACTCCATGCACTTGGCGGCTACATTTGGATAGGAGATTTGGGGCCTGCATTCTACCTGCTAGTACAGCTTAGAGCCAGCTTAGAGCACCCTAATTAGCTTTTAGCCTGTAGGGAAACCCCCTTTTTTTTTTTTGGAAATTCAACCTCATTTCATTTCTTAATCTAAGACCGTGACGCTCCCAAAATTTACCTATTTAATATGGATATGGGATGGGGGAGTTCTTGTTTTAAAAGGTCAAACCATCTTTTTAGCAGCAGTTTTGGGGCTTTTTCTTGCACTCCGGGAGCATGTAAGTTAACACCAGGCATAGGTGCTAAAAGGAATTTTGACAGATCGTTTTGTTTCCTTTTCCTCCCAGAGTTTGCACTTTGCTCTTTAAGCATAAAAGCTCCGTAGAGAGAGCTGCTTGGTGGTGGAGAAATGCGAACCCGGCTCTGCAATATGCCTGTGCACACTGTGTTCTTGTCTTTCTGGAAATGAGAGAAATGGGGCACATATTAAATGGGTGAATCATGCCATCTAAAAAGACACAACCTGAAATGAGTGGTTATATTTTAACACGTGTGTTTTAGAACTGTTTGTTTTGTTTGGGGTTCTTTGAAACTCATTCTTTCCAGCCCAGAAAAGGACAGTTGTTTCATGGTGGGCGAGGTGGGGGAGGGGGCTTGCTGGGGAAGTCACAAAGCCTGAATCCCCTAGTAAAAAAAGCCTGGAAGGACTGGGCAGGAGTAGCCCCCTCCCACATATTTCTCAAGACTACACAGTGAAGTTCCTAGAGGCCTCAACTCCGTGGTAAGTTAGTAAATGTAAAGCAAATATATATGTATTTATGTATGTATACATATATGTATACATATGTGTATATATATACCAATTTCTTCTGTAAAATATAAAATATATTCTTCCAAAGAAGTCAGGTTGAGCTATACACAGACATGATAGTAGAACTTCCTTGTCTCTAGGGGAGGGTGTGTCGACCTTAGAACCAGTTTTCACAGGCACGAATTCCTAACAATATGTTCCCCTGACATACTCCCACTGACTTATTGCCATTTGGGGTTTGGAGAGGTTTTGTTTCATTTAACTGTTCCTTTCAGTGGTTTAAGATTGCTGGTTTCTGTGTTGTTGGTGCAGAGAAGCAAGAGGAGTCCCCGGGAAATCATAAATTGCATTATCAGAGATCTGTGCCCAGCGTCGATCTATCTCTTTGTGGTTGTAATAATTGCTGTGTGTTTAGGGCCACTCTGGAGCCTAGGTTTTACCGGACCAGTTTCTATAGAACGCTTGTGCCCTGAAAACTTTGCCAATGTAAACTTTGTAAGGGGAACTCACACTTCATGGGAAGTCGCTGCAGTCTGTTGGTTGTCCAGTCGGCTTTAGCCAGTACCATGAGCGGCAGAGACACTGCAGGTTGAGTGCTCATTCCTGTGTGGTGTTCTGGCACAGAGGCGTGGTGTGGCGAAGTATGGGTTAGGAGGGCGCCTTTTCAATATCTTGGAAAGACTTGTACAAGACTAAATCTACAACTAAAACAGCAAGAAGCTGCTAGTCCCGGGACTGAAAGACAACAGCCTTTGTGGTTTAAAATGTTAACCCTCCTCAAGGAGGGGGTAGGCTTTTTAGTGAGCATACAAAGAATTAGGTAATTAGGTTTCATTATGGCATTTTTTTTTCCAGACAAAATGTCTGTTGTTGTTTCTCTTCACCCCACTCCAACCCTAGTCCTCTTTCCCTCTGTGTCCATCACCCCAGTAGCCTTTCTACTTTCATGTTGCATGTGACCATTTACATACATATGGACACCAAAAGTTAGAATCTGCATATGAGAGGAAACATGAGAATGTGTGTGTGTGTGTGTGTGTGTGTGTGTGTGTATGCTTTACTTTTTTATCTTTCTGAGTCTAGGTCATCTTAAGTTAATATGATACTTTGTGGATACATCTATATTCTTGTAGATTGTATAATTTTATTTCTCTTTATGGTTAAGTAAAATTCCAGTGGGTATATGTGCCACTTTTTCATTCAGGCTCCTGGCATAGTTCCATTTCCTTCTTGTTGTAAATAACCTAGCAGTATAGATGTTCAGATATAGAATCCTTTGGGTATATGCCTAGGAGTGATACAGTAGTTTTATGGTGTGGTATGGTGTGATGTGGTGTGGTGTGGTAGTTCTATTTTAAGTCTTTTTAGACACTGCTATACCGATTTCCATAATGAATATACCAAGTTTACACTCCCACCAACACTGAATAAAGGTTCCTCTTTCCCCATACCCTCGACAGCATTTATTATCAGTTTTTTTTTTTTTCCTTGATTATAGCCATTCTGACTGGAGTGGGATGGAATCCCAAAGTGGATTTAATTTCCATTTTAAAGGGGTAGGCTTCTAAAGGAACATGTTTAAACAGTTGATGGTCATAGTTTGAACTTGATCTCAAGTGACTCTGAAGAGTCAAGCTGGTGAATGCTTGGCATCACTTGTTTGTTTCTAACTTGGGTCTGATGACTCTGGTTAATGCCGTCTTCCACAGAATGTTCAAGTCTTCTCCTGCCACGGGGGGTGGGGAGGGACAGGGGCGGGGCAGATGATCCCTCAGTCAGCATACAGTGAACACATATTTACCAAGTGTTCTGACACACAAGAAGCACAAGGGAAACAGTGGGGTTTGTAGTAGAGCCCTCGCTTCCTCACACCAGAGAAGCCAGTGCTCTGCAGCAAGTAAGAAAAATGCCAGGAGAAGTAGAACCAGGAAGTGTTCTAGTTGCTCCCTACAACATTGGGAACATCCACTAAGGCAGAGAGGGGACCAATTCCAAAACAGAAAGATAGGAGGTTTGTGGGGAAAGGAAATGGAAGTATTTTGAAGTACAAGGGCTAGGCTGTGGTAGAATGTGTACAGAGAACAGCAGCTGAAGTCTGACAGGGGGGTTGGGACCTGTTGGGGAGCATCACAAAGGTCAACCCTTCATGGCTAGAGGGTGTTAGGAGTTTCTCTGCACCTCCTTCATGCCTCTGAGGTATACAGAAGCTGTCCAGCAGAGGCCAGAGAACACCCCTGAATGCTCAGCACAACACCCAAGAGACTTCCTGGGTGGGTCTGAACAGGAGTGGCGCTCTGTTGCCAGGAATGAGTGAGGTGAAGCTGAGGTCAGGGAAAGGCTGTGGCTAGAGAGCCCCTTGTCACATTGTCTTCTAGTGCTCTAAGGGTCTTCCATGAGCAGCTCAGACCTGCCAGTCTGGAGAACTTTGGCTTGGGTGAAATTTAGGAGGGTATATCTCACTCCTCACTTTGAAGAGAGAGCCCTACCCAGCTTTCTGTTCCTTCGCAGCCATGGTGGTTGAAACTTTGACTGGCCTCCTACCTCTGAGGCCTGTCCGTTCCCAGCCAAGCTGTTACCTATCCATCGAGAAACCTGCTCACTGTGAGTTTGTAACTTCGGTGTTGCTAACTCCAGTAGACCTGCTTCTGAAAGACGTTTACCTTTTCAATAGACTACATATGACTGACTGCTGTTTGTCATCATTAACTGCTCTCATCTCTCAGCTTTCATGCTCTCTGTCCAGCCGTTCCTGTCTCTGTTTTACCTTATACATCTCACTCTACATAATCCAAACTACAAATTTCTCTTCTTATTTTTTACTTTCTCTGGGTATACCATCCAACCCAATAGCAGAAGTGCATTCTCTCTCTCTCTCCCTCTCTACCTCTCTGTCTCTGGTATGCAGCCAGGTACATGTGTCTACATGAAGTTCTGCTTGACTGATGGAAAGGTATCTCAGGGTTAAGATTTCTACTCTTAAACCGTTTTCTGTTTATTTCTTTTGGTGGCGTTGTTGTTTAGTCATTTGAGAAAGATTGTACCATGTAGCCCTACATGGTCTGACGCTCACTAAATTGGCCTGGAATTCGTGGCAATCCTCCTGCCTTGACCTCCCGAACACTGGGTTACAGGACTGCACCACACCCAGCTTCTCACGTAAGTGTTTGATCTCCACTCAAACATTCACTAATTTCTGTATCCTCCCCCCTCCCAATAAAGAATATCAACCAGGCGCCACGGCGCCCGCCTGTGGTTCCAGCACTCGGGGAGGCAGGTGGATCTCTGTGAGTTCAAGGCCAGCCTGATCTATAAAGTGAGTCCAAGACAGCTAAGGTTACACAGAGAAACCCTGTCTTTAACTGCCCCTCCAAAACTCCCCCAAAAAAGAATACCCTCACTCCCTGAGTTACATAAGCTAAAAACATCCATCTCAGCATCACTCCAGATATTCTTCCAGATATGGAGTCTGTGATCAGACCTACTGACCCCTTCTCCACATCTGCAATGCAGCCATTTCTCTTTGTGTATTCATGGCTGCCATCTTGTGCCTTCTACCTAAACTGACCAGCTCCATCCTTGCTCTTCCTCCAGTCTCTTTCCACATATGAAGCAGATGTTACCACTTTTCTGCCTAAACTTTCTGGCGACTTCTCATCACAGTGGGTATAAAATGTATAAAACACTTCCCACGCTGGATTTCTGCTCTTACATCATGTCAGCCGTCCCCAGGTCTTCAATAGAACTGACCTCACCTAGCTCAGCTTCGCCCCAGGCTGGCTTCTCTCTGAAACGCTCCTCCTGCCTACTCTGTTCTACCCAATTTCCTGCTCATCATTCAAGTCTCCACTGCCTCTCAGAGGCTGCCATTGACTTCACAGTTTCAATGGGGTTCTCCAGTTCTGCTCTTCCGTAATGTCCTGTTTCTATACTTACAGCCGGGGGGGGGGGGGGGTAACAGTTCACTTAACTTTCTGCATGTATCATGAAAGTGGGTATTATATCTACTGTGTTAACACTGACTGCTTGAATCATAGAAGACATTCAGTGAACATGCGATGTTGTTAAATACATGAGCCATTCTTATCACTGTAAATCACCAGTGTGCCCTTCAACAAAGCATGCCTCTTCAAAATTAGCTTTTCACATGAACCCTCAACCTCATCCACATACCCCCTGATGCCCCAGCAAATGCTTAGCACTAACGCACAGCCTAACTTCCCTGTGCTTTTGTGTCCATTTTGTTCTGCTAGACTTCACTGGAAGGTTTGCTTCTTGATGTGTGCCTTGTATCTTTCACCTCCTCCATCTCCCGCCTGTGTCCTGTCCATCAAACGCTGAAATCTCATTCTCATGTCACTTACCCGCTATAAAGTAGCACTTAGTGCTCACCCCAAGGAGCATGGTGTAGAAACCCACTAGCCATTGTTCCGCCCAAACGTGTGATTCTGTAAATCCCAGGATTTGTGGGAATGAAGACATAAAGGTCTTGCCTGCTTGAGTCATGCTCCCCTTAGCTAGCGCTCACCTTTTTGTTTCAGGATATGTGCTGCTGTTTGCTCGGGGTGGTTTCCAGGGTGGCTCTCACTGATAGGCATGCCTGCCTTTTGCTTTTGGTCTTTTGCTCTTCTGAACCAATTCAGCCATTTCTTCAAGGACTCTAGTGAGTCTCCGAGCTGCTGGACCGTTACCCATGATCCCTTCCCATTACTGTCTTGTCGGGAGGTTCATGAAACATAGGGGACCCTAGTCTAGAGCATCAGGTGGAAAACAATATCCAATTCCGTGCTGTGTGTCCTGAGTGTCCTTGAAGGGGAGACGGCCTAACCCTTTTCCTCTAATCTCCTCCATCTCTGCAAAAGAGGAGCTGCAGAGGATTAACTGGTTTTATCAGCAAAGCATTAAGCTCCCTGGAGATAAAGCGAAACTCCCAAAGGGATAGAGAGTATAGGAGTGGTTAGGGGAATGGTAGAAGGAAGGAAACAAGATATACTTTATGCCTAGGTGCCAGGCTATGGCTGCGTGGACATGGTAGGAAGCAGGGAAAGCTGGGAGAGGGTGGTTTGAGGGCACTGGGACTGCAGGATACAAGCGACCTTCCACTAGGCAGTAGAAGTGCATAATATCTTCTGGGGTCAGGTCCCAGGAGGCATCTGGTTGGGCCCTCCCAGCCTTCTCCACCTGTCTACTTTGCTACATTAGGAAAAGTGGCCAGGGATGAGGGAAGAGGCCACTGTTTCTGTCATGTTAACATTAAGCAGGAAGTGGCCACACTTTAGACGTTGGTTATTATGGATTCCTTTAAGAGGAAAAAAAAAAAAACCCAATAGGAATAAGCAGAAGATCACTCAGGTGAACACTTAGAGAGGGGCAGAGCTCACACAGAGCTGAGAGTCTCTGGAACAGAGAAGCTAACCTCCAACAGCAGAGATTCCCACAGTGTGAGGTAAGCACCCACAGCGGTATTGTGGGGTACCCTGCCTCTCATTCCGACAGGATCAAATCAGCACCATGTTTAAGGAGTGGTTCCACAGTTGTCACAGATTTCAGTACAAAACAGGTAATGACATGTGGGGAGAATGCCTGGGAAACTGGGTGGTTTTGCTTAAGAAGGGGCACATAAATAACACATAACACAAACATAGAATAATACATATTCTACATATTAGAGGCCTGCACATGTGTCGCAGTGCTGAGTGCCTTCCATTTATAGCCTCATGGAAACCTTACCCAGAAAGGGAGGGTTTCCTAGTACAAGATTCAGGGAGGCTTAGCAACCTACCTGAGGCCTCATAGCCAGCAAAAGGCGCAGCCAGGAAGCAGGCCTGTGTTCCCCGGCCCCTCCGTTCCTAATGGACCATTTTGCCTTCCAGGAAGGAGGCTTTCCAGACTTGCTCTGCTAAATAAAAATAATGAACTTAGTCCTGTTGTTCTTCACTGATTTGTGCATTTCCTTGGTGCTTTGCAATGGAGTGTAGAAAGCATGGAAGCCACCCTCTTTGAGTCTCCATCTCACCCTCACCCCCTCCCAGAGAGACAGCCATGACGAACAGTGAGACCCACATTCTTGTAAGAGGGTAAGAGCAAACATAGTAGGGAATGAGCCATCCATGCCCGTGTTTTCTGGAAACAGAGGCATCGTATCCAGTTCCCAGGCTTCTCACAGTGGCTGGCCTACAAGGTTTAGCTCTGTGCGCACGTCCCTTCATCTCCCCTGTGGCCCTATTGATAACTGTAGAAGGGGTTGGTGGGGAGAGATGTCTTCTAGTGACTCTACCTTTAGACACCCAGATATGTTCCTGGCTCTACAATTCTTGTGTTATCCCTTTCATTAAAGCCTATCAGATCAGTGCTAGTGGGTAGACCCTGTTTCTAATTAAGTTCTGGGAGACATACCAGTTGGAACTGTTCACTGGGCAGTTTAGGAACTAGCCACTGGCTCTGCAGCACGGAGCTCAAGTCAGAAGACCTGGGCTCCGGTGCCAGCTCTAAGACCTTTGGCAGGGTCCTCAAACTTCGGTGTCTAAGCCGCTTGTACATAAATGAGTAATCATGTCTAGAGTTAGGAATCAACTGAAACAAAAGCTGTGAAGAGACATTCCAAACTGTGGTGTGGTGTGCGCGTGCTAGTTTGCTTATTACAGAGCTCATCAGTTAGTGTTACTAGTTGGTGGCTCCAGATAAGCCTTAGGGAACAAGAAAGTTGAGGTTGTGGCTCTCTGACCTCCCTTGGCAGAGAATCTTTTAGACCTTTGAGAGGACCCCTGACATGGCGGCTGCCTAACAGTGCTGCCCAGACATAGAAGAGAGGGGAGAAATTCATCCTGTATCTCTAAGGCCATTTTTTCCATTCCTGCTGAGAGGAAAGTGAGGGAGACACCCCCAGTCCACCAAAAAGAGTAGGAGAAACAGCCATGCTGTTCATACCCAAGAAAGCCACGGGTTTTCCACTTTAGAGAAGACAGAATCCAACATATGAAATCATTTATATCCCAAACTATTTTTAATATTCTTCATTCTTTCCAAGCCCTTTTCACAATTTCATCTGTCTGTATGGGGATGTTTCATAATTAATCTTACAATAATCATGGGACAGATTTTAAGACAACAGTCATTCCCTATTTTAGAGGAGCAAGTAAAGGCTCAAAGAGAGTCAATAATGTGCCCGATGTCATCTTGGCAAGTGCTGGTAGAACCGGGCCAAATATGTGATCCCTGATTCCCTTCCCCAGTGTCCTCCCACGGTTACACAGGAGTTGGGCTTGAGAAAAAGCAACCTCGGGTCTTTGTGTATTTATGTTGCTTGTTCTGAGCATGTTTAGTGACATCATTTAGAGCCACTGAAAACCAGAGAGGGGAAGATGGGAACATCTAAACGTGTTCAACAAATGCAAAGAGAAATCTCAGGTTGTCAGATAAAAAAAACAAAGTAAATAAGGTTGTCGGATGGTCTCATGGCCCATGAGTAGGGGACTGTCAGTCCTGTCTCTGGAGCTTCCCCTGACTTAAACTCCTGGGGCCTGACCTTCCCCAGCTGGCTTGTGAGCCCGGATCAGGCCAAGGCACTCAAAGGCCGTCAGAGGTCCGACTAATGGGAAACAGTAAATCAACATGCTCAGTCAGCAGTCACAGCAGCCTTCTAACGGGGCAGTCAGACCAGCACTGACTGTGGTGCAGGGAACAGGCTTTGGCAAGGCGGAGAGCTACTAGAAACAGGTAAATTAGATCTAGCCTTGCCCTCCGAAATGAGGTAGGGGGAGGGGGTGTCAGGGAACTGAAATGTGCAAGGAGGGAGAAGCTTCAAAGGAATGAGAAATGCTGGTTCTGTGACAAAACCTGATCAGACTTGCTCATTCGTTTTCTACCATGAGAGTCAGACCATCAGCCACTATTCCAAAATGGCAGTCTCCCTACCCGAGCTGGGAAAAATCAGTTCGTTTCCAAACTTCCATGAGCCATCTATCTGCACATTGTTTAGAGAAGTTAAGAGATTTGTGACATCAAACTAAACCCAAAGCTCCAGAGCTAGTCTTTCCTGTGGATGCCTGCACACTTTGACGGGTTTCTACTTAGCATGTCGCCCTGTGCAACCATAAGCAACTCGCCCAACTTAACGATTACAAAACTATTTGTTGAACACTTAATTAGTGCATTACGTGCGTTGCCTCTGAAGTAGGTACCCACCATCGTTTTCATCAGAATAAAATCATGAGATAAGAATAAAGAGGTTCTGGTGATGGGTCTAGCATTCGGCAGCTAAGTAGTGGAAAAAGAAACAGATGAAACTAATTCTAATGACTGTGATGGGCTGCCTCAGAAGAGTTGACTGAACGATGGATGGATGGATGGATGGATGGATGGATGGATGGATGGATGGATGG